>NC_133898.1:86376035-86676035 GCF_964199755.1 Larus michahellis
CCTTAACTTATTTCTTTAACTGATATATTAATTTCTTCTTTCCATATTCATTATTAAAACATCTCTGAAGAGCACACAGATTGATGTTTTCTATATATAAATAATTGCACCATCACAGGCAGGTAGCAACTTTTTACTGGCACCAGCGTATAGTGGTGTTTGCACAGAAGACCAGTCTCAACAGTGGGTGCTTCGGTTGCTGGATAAGGTCCCAGATCAATATGTGATGTCTGTGGAACATATGCTACCTTATTAGAGATGCAACTAATTCTTATTCATTCATGGGCATCGTACGTCTGGGAATAAAAACGAAAAACACCTAATGCCATTATGTAACAGATAGAACATAATCCGTCACACAATAAACAAAAATAAACTTGAAAAATCCTGCTGGATGCCATAAACGTGGTCCAGTACGTGAGGACCAATAACTCACTGGGAACCCCAGTCAGGGGCTGCAGGAGCAGAGATCTGCTCTGCACAGACCTCAAAGCAGGTCACTAAATTGCAGCCTCTCTCCCACGTGGCACTCTAAATTACCCATGTGTTCACATAAATCCATCGGAACTGTAGCTTGGATAAACAAAAAATGAGTATTTCCCGATTGACCTGTCCTGGTCAACTTTTTCTTTTTTAAATGCCCCGTGTCTGAAGAGAGTTACATGAAACTGCTTGTGACTGGAACAAGAACGGAGTTATTTCTAGACACGCAGAAAGTAATTTAATTTATTCCTCGTGTTTAAAATCATTTTTTTAATATATAAAGTACTTCTCCCAAATAATGTTCCGAGGTAGATGCAAAATAGCTTTAAATCTGCTTGATGAGACCTGATGTTAAGCATTTTTTTAAGCGTTTACAAGAGTACGTATGGTTTTTGCTGTTTTTTCTAGGACTTGATTCTGCGAAACAGCAGCTTTAATCCTGTGCGAACAAAACCCGAAAAAAACCCCAAACCCTACCGATACCAACCATGGGGACAAACCCTCTACGGCAACCTGTGGCTTGCCTGCAGACCTTAATTAGGGAGAGAGATCATGATACAGAGCCTCTTCAGAGAGGGTAAGAGTGGTAGCTCTCCGTGGAGGAACAGAGCAACCTTTTGTACCTGGTAATTTAAGGAGCAGCAACAGGCTAATCTGCCGCCGAGGCGGGACGTAGCATGTGGTGCGGTTCTCAGCAGAACAGCAGGCCCCTAATGAGGCCGAGGAGTGGATAGCAGCTGGTAAACTCGCTGCTTCAAGTAGGAGGCTCGGAGAGCCTTTATTCCCTAACAAAAGGCTGCAAATTGCTCAAAGGCCCGAGTAGGCAATGAGAACATGTTCATATGGTCAGCCAATAGATAAATTTCCCAAACAAATATTAGAGGATGCACGTTGTAGCTGCAGTGGGGAGCGGTGGGGTTTCTGAGGGCTGGGCGGTTCGGAGATCGGTCATACACAGACTTATTGCTAAATGGAGTGCCCCCAGAACTTCCACCGGCTCTTCTCTCTGCATTGCAGCAACGGGACTACACATACGCGTCTACTGTATTTGCATGTGATTTTCAGCATAAAATAATTTCAGACAACACATGTGCATCTAATGTATTTGCATGTGATTTTCAGCACAGAATAATTTCGGGTGAGCCACGCACAGAGTTAACAAATTCAAATATATTTTACTGTATTCCACTGTCGCTTGAGCCTGAGAACTTTATTGGCTTCTGAAGTGTAGCGGGTGGGGAAAGACGACCTATATATCAGTCAAAGGGCTTTGACAAAGGATATCATAAACCACAAGTTCAAAGATCAAGTGTTTGAACAAGATCAGAAGCTGAGATTTACTCAGATTTTGTTATGCATCTGGCCTTATCCATTGTTTTCTTTATAGTATTAATATAATTCCACTGGTATACAATTTTGTTTAATTACATGCTATAAGCATGTTTCACAGGTAGTACAGGGCTGACAAAAGATCAGTCCTTATCGCTACCACAAAACTCCACGGTCCCAGCCCCCACTGGAACATCCAGATTACTTTCTGTTAACACAGCAAATAATAATGTAATTTGTTCATTGTCTCCTGAAAACTATGTAAACAGGAGATAGAATTAGCTTTTGATTAAAAAAAAAAGCCTAAAAATACATGGTCCTTATCGTTGTGACAAACGAATAACACGATTATAGGCAAGTCACCATAAAATAATTTCCAGTAAAGCTCTGGTAATAGCAGAAACCCTCCAGACAAATGCACGCGAGGAAATCTGGTCTCCCCATCTGGTTGAGGTTTTGTGTTAGAACCACAAAGGTGTAAAAAAACGTCTTCAAGACTTTTTTAAATTAATAAGGATCAATAACATTAACCTGAGACAAAAACTATGGCAAGCTTTTACATAAAATTAGAGCTGCTTTTTTCCTGGGCTGTGAGATTGAAAATAACTTCACAGGTAGACTCAGAGTTTCTCTTGAAGTATTCTCAAAAATTAAAATCTAAAAAGCACCATATTTCAGCAGGCTTGGAGAACGAGATTAAACAATTGCCAAGTAATACATCAAATACAATTACAACAACCTCATGAAATTGATTTCTCCATTAAATCATTGTACCGACTTTTCCTGCCCACGTGAGTTAGTTTAAGAATTCTTTCTATTAACCTGGGGATAGGGATAAACAGAATATTTTTCTAAACTTTCTTCCCTCAAACGATGAAAATGCGGGGTGCAGCACTGTTCATAAATGAGATATTCGAATCCTCAAAAATAGGAGTTCCCTCGCTTTGCCGCAGGTATGAGGACAGTTTAAAGACTTTTTAAAGTATTGCCTCCTGGGGGGCGTTTGCTGACACGTGGCTCGTGTGCTGGGGAGGGGGTTCCCCAAAAGCTCCCCCAAGAGACAAGGCAGGCTGCTGTCAGTCACCGTCTGCTCCTTTTAGTCAGGAGATGGAGATGCCAGCTCTCAAACCGGTTTTGGCAGGTGCGATTTAGGAGGAACACATTAAAGGAATGGGTAGAGACGCAAAACAGAAGTAGTTTATTTCCAGCTAACAAATATGGTCCTTGGTTTGGTTTCTTTTAAGTAGAATCTGCTGGGCAGAAATGCGACATAATAGAGTATTTTACAAGCGTACTGGTATAAGAAAAGGAACCCCAAGGCAGAACATAATTTAATTAACTCTATTGCAGGAAATTATGATTACCAGAACTCATTGAAGTTAGACCAGTGTGTAATGATCTACAGCTTTCAGAAAATATATGCTACTTTAACTTTGATGAACTTGCCTCAATAGCACACCGTCTGAATAGGTTCTCATTTGTGAGTATTCATTATCTATTCAAAGAGCTTTCGGTACAAAATAAATTCTCAGGGCTGTAGATCCAGGCCCCTACTAGACTTTTAATAATGTTGTCACAAAGGCAAGATGTTTGTCATGGTTTCCTCCTTATATCTGTATTTTAAAGCAGAGACTGGGAAGTTTTTATACTGCCTTTAACAACAACAGTGCCAAGCAATCGATAAATTTGAAAAACAAATATTCAAGAATCTATAGATATAAAAAAATGATCATTTGGGACGTGTATTTTTGACTCAGTGGATTTCTAAGCCTAAGAGTAGGCCTCTAAAAAAGGAAAGAGAAGATTAAATTGGCAGATTAGATTAACATCCATTCACAAATATGGGCAGCCCAATTTGAAATGAAAAGCTGACCCATGAGGTCCTTTCAGTAGACTCTTGCAAGGGTGCGTGTAAACATCCATACATGAGCCAGCACCATGAAATAAATAAATACGGATTTTGCTGCAGATTACATTGTGGCCAAAATTAAGTCTTTAAAGAGTGCATTATGTAGATTAATTGACAGAGATAAAAGAGTTTAATTTTGTTTTGGTAAAACGCCTATTAGCAACTATTGATTTGGTTACCTGAGATATAAAATGCCAAAAAATGTATAGTAATATAAATTTTGTTTCGTTTAACAAAAGAGAGGTAAAAAAACCCAGAATTTAACTTTAGTTTAACTGCTGAGAAAAAGGCAGCAGAATTTGACCCAAAAATCTGTGTGGGAAAGATGAGAAGCAAAATCAATTACTTTTTAAATTCATGTATATTTGTGAATGTTCTGTCAGTTTGAATAGAAAGTTCTGCAATTTACTTCATAATTACGACATGTAAGAAAAACCAGTATCACACCTGTTATTAAAATGCAGTAATTAATCTGGTATGGTAGATTATTTTATTGTTATAAAAAGGCACTCCTTATGAATAATGTGTAATTGTTCTATAGGTAACTCCATAAATGAACTGTGAGTTTTATTTTCATAAAAATAATTTCAAATACCTCACACTCAAAAGCTATCACATGGCTACAGAAAATCTTCAAATGCTGTAGGGGAAAACAAAGAAAAAAAAAAAAAAGGAAGTCCAAAATTATTTTAGTCTTTTAGCAACACATGTATCAAAATCATTGTTTCTTGTCAGTACTGTGTCTAGTTCTAGCAGACAGTTTGTAGCACGGGATGGGGATTGGCATATAATGCAAAGAGAAAGGCTCCCTGGAGGAAAGTTTGAGATGGGGCCAATTGCCAAAAAAAGAGTCCAGGTCTGAATAACAGGGGTGAAATCCCGGCCCTATTGACATTAATGGCATACTCCCAATTATTTTAATATGGCAAGATTGCAACCCTGGGGAGAGGGAACAATCACCATCAATGCAGGGAAAGATAACACTTTACTGCTTGTTTTACACCCTCGTCCTTTTTAAAAGACAAAATATTATTTGTTCCTTGGGGGGTCTCCTCAGCGCCGTGGCTTTTTGCTACATTCTTGAAAACGGGGAACTTGAAAACAGCAAAAATATCGTGCACTTTCTGGCAGTTATTTTCCTTTCCCAAAACCTTTCACCAAAGAAGCTACTGAGCCCAGGACGGCTGCATCAGACAGCTGATGGTCTCGTATGCTTTTTTCTTTTTTTTTTTTTTGGCCTTTTCAATCAATAAACCAGTTTCAGATCATCTGATGTCAACAGTAAGCAGCTTTTTTTGTTTGGTTGGCTGGCTTTGCTGGAGGCTAGTCCCAAGGACCTGGCTGTATAACAGTCTCTCGCGCTCAGAAGGAGCCTCTCAGGCCTGTTGTGGCACCGGCATCTGCTTTGTGTGCGCGGGGATGTGCAGAGAAGCTTAAGTAAGTGTGGGAAAACAGCAACTGCAGATCAGGATTTGCCATAAGGCAAGACCTAACACATAGCTCTTTCTGGTTCACCACAAACAGATGGAAAAAGCACATAATAGGCTCCAGCTAAAAGTCTTCTGTTCTATTCTCTTTCTTATGAATATACCACTGAGAAATTAGCAAAGTTTTTCAAGAGCACAAGAACACTCACAGAGAAAGTAGCCACATAATTGCAAAGCCTTTTTCTACTAACGATTTTCATACAGATATGGGAGACGTAATGATTAAAGGAATATGTGTCCAGTGTAGTTCACAGTGAACACATTCGTTTTTACACGCCACAATTTTTGAGCAACACGTCAATCTTTAACAAAACACAAAGGAAAATTAGGCTGGTCACATTCACATCCCAAGACTTCATATGCAGAAGCGGGGGGAGGTCCTTCTGCAGAAAAGAGCCCCCCCCCTGCTTCCCCTCGGGCCTTTTTTTCCCCATGTGACCTTATAGAGTGGTGGCAAGAGACACAAGTAGCAGGAAGACACTATGTCTGTACTTGTGGCTGGTCAGTGAGGCTCAGGTAAAGCCCCTCCAGATATAGGGGATGGTATAGAAGCCTCATCTTACCAGCTGGGGCTTTTCCTTGTGTCAGACTCAGCAGTTTCATTTGCTGAGATTGACAGCAGAAACTCTTGGAGTTGTAATCTCCCGTGGGCAATGCGTGCTGGCAGCCTTTTTGGGGGGTGGGGGTGGTATGGGTGAGAATGAGCAGTTTTCCCTACTGTGAAGTTGGGCAGGGTGCATAGGTTTGCCGGTTTGCTCCTCACATGGTCCTCTAGCACTTCGAGAACCTGGGGGATGTCAGCTGAGAAACAGGTTCAGAGAGGAGGCAATGTAACTGGTGTCCCCCCAAAACACTGATTACTTATAGGAGGCACGTCCCTTTAGCTCCCACAGCATAAAGCTAGAATTTACAGGGAGACTAAAAATGAATTAAAATTATAGAGAAACTGAGGAATGTAATTAGGCACCTTAGCATGGTTTCATGTCCTCCAACCTGAGACTTCTACATCTCTAAACATCCACATCCCAGTTAGTCATCCAGACTGTATAACCCACGGCAAGGAATGGGCACTTCTAAGTTACACCTCACCTTAAAACAGACAATAGGTCAGAGGATTGTATGCCACCAGTGCCTGTTTCTCCTTCCATCAGTCACAGAGGGAGGCTATTGCAACTACTCAGGCACAGGTACCTAGGCAGCTGTTGCCCCCACACTCCCCCCAGGTAACGTTATATCCCCGCTGCCTGGGCAGCCCTGCGCCTCTCAGCTGGCAGGTGTCCTCCACATACTGCCATAAAGTAGGATGACCTCTGGCAAAACTTTCCACCCATTCCCCGCAAAGTTTAACCACCCTGTTGGTCATGCATAGAAATATCTTCCCCTTCCTTGCTAGCAGGAAGGCCTGGCACACCCTGTCCGTCTGACAGTGGAATGGAAAGCAGGAGTCCTCCGTGGCACCATCTGACAAGGACGTCTTCTCCAATTGCTCAGAACTGAGCCTGCCAAGCCACTATGGACTGCCTCGTACAACACCTTGCACTCATGTTAAAAGCACGTATTTAGACGGTCTTGGAAATTATTTGCTCTCGTTCTTCTAGAGCCACCCTGCACTCAGTCTGCAATAGGGTACTTGGGATAGCATCACACACAGAGCTTCATCCTTGATCCCCCTAGGTGTGCTCCACTTGCCCCCAGGTGTGGATGGAAGGCACATTCACTCCAAAGGAAAACCTGCGTTGCATGCTGTATCACTAATATGTATCCAAAACAGCAACTAAGTTAGAGCATTTTCCCTCATTTTGTCTTTCCTTGTGTGTTTGGAGAAATCAAATAAGCATCAGTGCTTCCATACAGACAGATGAAGAGCTTCAATGTCCCTCCTCTTACATCCACTTACAGCCACAATAACTATTTTGTTTCCAGAGGAGTTATTATAACTTCATACAGATGGGAAAGGGGAGAGAATTTGGCCCATTATCACTCTCTCAGAGCCTTAGTGAAAATAACTATCTTTCACAGGCGAGCTAGCCGCCAGTGGCAGCCATAGGAGCAGAGAAGATGTCTGCCTGCCTGTCCTGGTGTCTAGCAAAAGAATACAGAGCAAAAAAAGTTAAAATAAAGATTCAAGCCAAATGGCAACTGTTCGCTTATTCACGTACATTCTTATTATACTGCACTGGAAGCAATTAAAGCAAACCTGTCCTGGGAGCGCTGCAGTTGTGGTGCAACTCGGTGCCAAGTGGTGGAAGTAACGGCCATGGCTGAGCCGTCTACTGCTGAGCTACAGAAAGAGCTGCGTTTGGCACGCTTTCGCCCGAGGAAAAGTCCGACAAGCAGATGGAGAGATGGGCTAAGGCTCTGAGGCGCTATTAGCCAGCATGATGGCAGCAGCCTCATTCAGCGTGGTATCTAGCTGCTGGCAAGGGCTCTAGACAACACCTACAACGCAGACAATGCTGAACAAGTTACCACTACAGGAGTTAGGCTCCTATGGCTCAAGAATGTTAAAGAAGGAGGACAGTAAGGTAACGCTGGGTATTTAACAGCAGGCAATGCCCAAGAAAAAAGGCGAGGGGGAAGAAGTGAAAATAGCGACTTCAAGGGTCTGACCCTAGAAGGGAACGAGAGGAACTCCATAAAAATTAGAGTTAAAAACAGCACTCATCCCAGCACCCCAGGGACAGACATCCTATGAGGCTAACAGAGGGAAAGAGTTGTGGTTTCAGCCACTCGCTGCCCTCGAGCACAGGCACAGATGGTGGCACGGGCACAGCTGGCAGCACAGGCACATCTGGCCTCCCAGCCCAGCCCCGCGCAGCACAGCTGGCTGGGGACTGCCGACGTCCAGCCAAATGGGAGACTCGCGCTCCGAGCTCTGTGAGCTGCACCCACTGCCCTCCCACCAAGATGACCATTTGCGTGAGCATCGGGGCTGATGAGCCGCCCACAGGTCACTGTCCCATGGTTGGCGTCTTTCAAAGATGCCAAGGAAAAAGAAAATATCTTTCATGGAAAGTGGCAGTATGCTTTTTGCTACTGTGAGTTCTTCTTCAGAGGAAACAAAAATCTTAGTTACAAACCTTGAAAGAATACCTGCACCGTTTTAGTGCTTTGAAGAAACATAAGGCAATAATTCCAGATCCTGGCTGCTACTGGCATTACACCTGAATCCAGGGCCTTAGCACATTTTGTTACTGGATGGAGAGTGTCCACAGACATGTTCTTATGTATATAAACTTTTTTGTGTAATTGTACATCTCTAAGCAGTTTATCTGGTCTTGATCTTTATATGTCAATTATATGTTATTGTAAAACAAATTAGCTTTTGGTTACTAATACATTAAATCAGTGTGGTGGGTTTTCAAATAATTACATGAAAAATATATAAGGCCATCTACAAGAAGAAATTGTGCTATAGTATTGTGACCCTATTCTCTCTGGACCACGCAAGGCACTCATAATATGTTCTGATTTCTGATATTTCCTCTTAATGTTCTTTAAGATAATTATGTGTAGTTACAAAGAGGGCAAATAAAAAGACATTAGTTGAAATAATATAAATTGCAAGTCTAAAAATAGAGGTCAGAATAAAAAAAACCTGATGGCTGATCCTACAACTGCTGAATTTCCTTAAGCCCTTGTCTCCCAGGAGACTGATAGAGCCTAATGAAAATAAATTATATACTGCTGTGATTAAGCTGCAGTTATTAACTGAAATTCCATTTAAGAGAAAATAATCTAGCTTCTACTATGCAGTTATACTTGTTTCTAGCAGGTGATAAATGGATAGGGTTCTAAGATACAATCCTCTTTCTAAGATATTGCATATCCAGTATGCTAATTACTAAATACAGATTGAAGTTTATATTTGCCTGCATGCTCATTTTGTCTTAATAGAAGATAAGCAAGAGATCTAAAGAGTCACCCTTTTATCCTTTTACTTTGGCTTGTGTGGCAAATAAATGAAGAAAGGCCCTGAATTTGGCTGGCAAGTTTTCTAACGTGCAAGGTAGAAGAGAGATCCTTCAGTACAGAGGTATGCATGGGAAAATGCTGCTCTATGGAGACTCAAGATAATACCGGCAAGTCTTTCACTCTCATTTCCCATTTAAACATGCTATTAAAATTAATTTGTAAGCATGAGATAAGTCTCTCAGTAATTATAAAAAGGACGGTATATCTGAAACAATGAGTAATGTTGCTTGGTGGGCTCATCTCCACATTCTTCCCCACTGCAGGTTCGTAAAGTCAAGCACCAGCTTCTTTGAGCAATTTGCAAACGAGCGGAAAACTGCCGGTGATGGCAAACCTTCCTATACAAACACAGAATTGCACGCAGGTCTGTGCAGAAGTACATGTCACAGTATAATGTTTTTCAAATCTCTTCTTAGACAGCAAGAATGTAAATCTGTAGTATCCGGTCACTGAATTTCCAAGAACTCCGTGCTATCAGCAGCACCACTTAGAAGTTTTATTCATATGACTGCACAGAAGATAATGTTTTATATGAGCATCAGACCACTAAAACCACACTAGGAATTGGTTAAATTTTATTTTAAAAGAGGTGAACCAGAGATATCATCTGTGAATTTAAATTCGCTGCAAGTATTTTTGCCTCCCTATCCAAAAGTTTTCTAACATCACCTACTCAGAAATGTCAGATGCTCCTTTGCAATTCATAACCTCCTTACTTATTCTACAACAGTCATTAAAAACCATTCTTGCTTTGGTTGCATTGTGCCTTTCAGCTCCAGCTTCTACTTAGATTAATAAATTCACACGTTGAGGGAGCATTTTCTCACATTTTTTCAAAATTAATCTGCTGGCATAATACTCCAGTGAAAAGGTAAAAAGTAATCTTTTACAGTGTTTTTTGGTTTTGTCACATTTAGAGGTAGCATCTTGGACCTTCATCTTGACAACTGGTCTTATGAAGACAACAATGTGATTGGAGTTGTGTTCTTAAGCTTGCGCCTCCATGGCATTCATTTTTGTCCATCAATAATAATTTCCATGATTAAGAGCGATACAAAGATACAGGCATGGCAAGATGTTGGCATTGTGTTCAATGTTTCTGGCAGAAATCAATGGGGCTTTCCTATTTCCCTGTGGCCACTGCAAAGGTTAGAAAATATCCTTCTATTTCATTAGAAAGTTAAGTTGGTGGGAATAGCAATTTGAGGCTTCTGAGCTCTCTCTCGTGTTATATTTTGACATATGCAGCTGGACAACATTCAGAGTAGTGTTAGTCGTTCCTCCTTCATGTCATCATCGTTGGCGGCTCTCACCGGGGGCACCTCTCCCACCGTTCACTGCTTCAGCCAACACGGGTGCCTCACCGCCACTGAGAGGAAGGACCGATAATTTCAACAACTTGACATACCACAGCTATTTGCTATTTTCAGCTTGGAACAAAACTTTTGCCTCTGTTTTACCTCATCTGCTTACACAACTCGTTTTCTGTAACATTTAGTTACTAACCTCTGCCAATATTCCAGCAACTGTCAGTATTTCTGACTCCATTATATAATTTTTGCTATTTTTAGATGAACTAATATTAAATGCAAGTCTGTTGCACTAGAAATAAATGTTAGTATTCTTTCTTGTAAAGCAAATATCTTTTTGCAGATCACATACAGGTCATAGCAATTGAAACTGAAGTAATATAAAGACGATCATGTGTGTATTTCTAAGATATGTCTTGGTACAGTCCCCGTATATATAATTGAACTAAATAAATAATAGAAAAGCTATTTATTGAGTACTAACAGGTATAGATCTGAATGTGAGTATGGACTTCTACCTCTTGGATTTCCTTTTCAGTTGCATGTTAGAGAAATTAGTCTAATACAGACATATTACTTTTTTATTCTCACGGTAGTTCACCTGAGAGGTGTATCATCTTCTTGGCTAATTCTTTTCACTATTAGTTCATTTATTGTATTTTCATTTTCATGGAGTGCCTACAGTAGTATAGGGTGGAAAAAAAAAAGAAAAAAGAAAAATAGGAGAGACAGTTACCAAAAGAATTACTCAGATATGTATACAACTACAACTAAATAGAAAACTATAATTTATATAGAGCATGTCAACAAGAATTCATAGTAGCAAATGAACTCGATGAATATCTAACTTCTGCCTTCACCAAAAGTTTTTATATACAAATACCGGTTAACTGTAGAGACAAATGTGTTTTAATTTGAGAAAACAGTAGGTCACATTACAATTTTGTTAAAAGCTCAGAACACCAGTGTCATACACAAGTTTTTTAATGCTTCCTAAAATGTTATGTTGACCTTCTTATCAATACAGAATAGCTGAACGTGAGTCCCTGCAAATCTGGCCAACATTATAGAAACCATTGGTGTAGGAATTTCTAAGAAACAGTGAAAGGCAGAATGCTTATTTTCTCTTTCAATAGCTTGTTTTGTCTCTTCGGCACTCCAGAACTCCTTTTAGTGGTTTTAATACAATTATGTTATTTTTCAATATTTGTACCTCTTCAGTGAAACTAATTTGTTGAGTGCTTTTCTGTCTTCCTGTGGGATATGATTCTGAGAGCATAACATCATTTGGAGTTCAGGGTGTGTGACACCTCACAAATCACCTTGCAAAGCGTACATTTTTATGGGCGGTATCTTCATACGCTACAGCGAGCAGCGTAATAAAATGCCATGAATACAATCAACAATTTTTAGTATATCTTATGAGCGCAAGAGCCATTAGTACAGCCTTTGTCTTAAAAAATACTCAGTTTCTCAAAGCCCTATTTTGGTTTAGTTTTAACCTTGCTACGTATCAAAGTACAAGGATGAAGCTTTGTTCCTGCTGTCAAGACAACCAATGCCTCTTCAGCAGAAGGGAAAAAAAATCAAAGACTTGTAGAATGCCAGTTGAGTTTGAACCTGAAGGCCACAGTCTCTGAGCACACCTGGTACTCCCCACAAGAGCAGGATACTCAAGAAAATTGAGGCTTCAAATGAGCTTCCATCTAACAACCTATAATTTCTCTTCAGGGAGTGGGGGAAATGTTAAAGGAAAATTCAACATGACAGTCCCTTTGCTAAAGTGCAAGGAGGAGTTCAAGATGATCTTCAGAATGCTGCAAGACAAAAGCCTCATTACACGTAATTACTGCTTACCAGTACCCCAGATTGATAACAAGCTTCCTCTGCCAATTTTACTCTATCATTATACAAAGAGGTGATTAAATTATTTGACAAATCAACTTTCCTGTGCAATGTAGAGTTATTGACCTCAGGTAGAACAGAGCAAGGTTAGGTAATGGAGGGGGGCTAAGCAGCACGGCAACTTTAAAATGGCAATATTTGTCCAAAACTTAGCTACAATATGCAGAAAATTTTCAAGACAACTAGTGAGCTGGTATGTATTTAAAAACAAATACATGTTGCGACATCATAGGGTGTGCCAGCCCTCAGACACCACTTTGCGTGTATTGCCTCCTTCTCCTTTGCAGGTAGAGGAACTCTCCCCTATTTGGTGGTTCCTGGTCTTCCCTGTGTCTCCACAATAGCTCGGTGTGGCCATGACTCTCAGGGGTCTGCTCGGACTGAGCGAGGCTGCCTGGGCGATTCACAGCAGGGTGATCAGCATGAAACTTCTTTGCTCCTTTCCAGGTGCCTGGAACAAGACAGCAGCCGTGCCATGGGCCACACTACAAAATATAGTACAGATGTTTGCAACACAACAGCTGGCCAGGTACCCTGGTCCTGTTTCGTTTACTAGTGCAGACATAGCCAATCTTTTCCACTTTATCATTTCAAAAGACATTTCTCCTGTAGTTAGGATGTTGTTATTCTCTGGTTGCCCATTTACAGACTTTCTTTTGAGGGGCAGGAGGTCTACGCCAATTTTTATTTTTTTTTTCCTGCTGGAAACCTTTGCAATCTCAAATTCTGCAGCAGGAAAAACGTGACTCGGAGCAAAAGAGATGTCTTGAGTGCCACTAGCTGAATTTTCTGTCCTGAAATTGTTCTTACTCGAGTGAATATGACTAAGGTTTATTCAGAGCTCAAATACCGTGGAAGCAAAAGTAAGGCCACACGATTGCAAAGGTCACTTTTGATAAGTGGAGTCAGCAGGAGGCACTATTTCAGGGACAGCTTCTACACAATACCGACCTACTGCATTGTAAGAAACGAACAGCCTGAATGTGAGACAGCAGTTTAAATGGGATTAAGGCAGGTAAAAGCAAAGATCAGGCTGATGTAGCAGTGCTCTGGTAGCGTCTGGAACCAAGCTGCACAACCCCCGGGTACAGCTATATTCCAAATTAGCAAATAAGAGGTGTGGAAAAAGAATCCTCATCTGAAGACTGAGTGGGGCATTGCTTTCCCCACCTGCAAGTGACACACGACCCTGACCGTGGCCGGAGCTGCCTTCTCCTTGCTCAGCAGATCGAACTGATGCTTCCTCGTTCCACTACGCAATGCTCTCCCAAGCATCCTCATGGCCTCTCCAAAAGTACTCTGCTTCATCCCTCACCTTCGCTGGCGAGCAACCACCATCTCACTGGGACAGGCTGCATAAAGGGAATCATAAATTTCCTGACTCATTCGCATGACCTCTTGGCCAGCTGAAACAAAACTGCCATCCAAAGCAGGTGCTGGCAGTAATTGGCTCCCTCTAAAACCCATGGGTGGAGTGTGAAAATGGTACTACATATGCTAATTTCTCACTATAATATGTGCATGAACTATTCTCTTCTAAATCCTTTATTTTGCCACATGAGTGCTTTGTTTTGAAAATCCCACGCTGTGTGGTTTCACACAGGCTCTGCTGTGCTCTCCTCCATACTGTGATTCCGGGCTGGTGCCTCCCATTCCCACTTCCGTGCACGGCCACAACCACTCTATGGCTGTGCTCATTATAACTGCTCGTTATAAAGGCAGAAACTGGAAAGAGCAGTTCGCTGGCTGTTTTTTTAAAATATGTAGTTGAATTTGAAGGTCCTGCTTTGCTTATTTGTTTTTAATCCGAACTTTTCATCTCAACTACATAAAATATTAAATATATTGTTCACTTGGCCTAAAATATAGTTCAGCCATTAGATGGGGCATGTGGAATGCTTTTTTGCCTGTTTCATCTTTCTATCTTATGGTTATTTTAAAAGCTACCAGAAAGGAGCCATGTTTTATAATGCATTTATAATCTTACCCATAAGCTGTCTAACACTAATCTTTTACATAACTAACTTTTTTAATAACTATCTACTTCCATGTCCATGAGAGTGTCTCACAGAGGCAATCAAGTTCATTTTCCCTCCTCTTGCTAACATCCCCATGCTCCTCCACAGGTAACAACTCCCATTGCCTGTCTACTTGCCTAAATGGTTAAAGGGACCATGTAAAACTCAGACAAATTGTTCTCAAGCATTCTTTGCTCTCTTTGTTCCCAGAATAGCATGCACACTAACAGTCTTAATTCTTTTTAGCTTTTTCAGTCTTTCCAATTCTGCAAGTTGCAATATTAACTTATCCTATAATTCTTGTTTTTATCATGTCTATGATCACAGAATCACAGAATCACAGGATGGTATGGGTTGGAAGGGACCTCTGGAGATCATCTAGTCCAAGCCCCCTGCCAGAGCAGGGTCACCCAGAGCAGGCTGGACAGGAACACGTCCAGGTGGGTTTTGAATGTCTCCAGAGATGGAGACTCCACCACCTCTCTGGGCAGCCTGTTCCAGTGCTCTGCCACCCTCAAAGGAAAGAAGTTCCTCCTCATGTTTAGGTGGAACTTCCTATGCTCAAGTTTGTGTCCATTACCTCTTGTCCTGTCACTGGGCACCACTGAAAGAAGACTGGCCCCATCCTCCTGACATCCACCCTTTAAGTATTTATAAATGTTGATAAGTTCCCCCCTCAGTCTTCTTTTTCTCCAGACTGAAAAGACGCAAATCCCTCAGCCTTTATTCCTAAGAGAGATGTTCCGGTCCCCTATCATCTTTGTAGCCCTTAATGATGTCCAGAATCCAGCAGAAGAATGAATTTTATTTTCCATACTTATGTTTTGAAGAAATTGTGTAGGACTTACTTGAAAATCAGGACTAAAACATCACAGATGCAATTGCTGTTTCATGAAAGTGTTCTCTTCTCAGTGACTGGGCATTTCTCAGTTCTCTGCATTAATTAATTCCTGGGGTTTGTGATTGCTTGATTTCATTCAAATAAATTCTGTAAAAGTATTTGACATATTGGATGGGAATGTTCTATGAGCAATACACAGGTATAGGACTTCTAGATTCTGGTGGTTCCCTTGTGAGAAATGTTTACCATGGTAGTTATGGAAATCTTGTACACACATATTTCTTGTTTTGGATCGCAGAGTTCTGTCATGGACAGATTCATTCAGTACTTTTTGACTTGTTTGTTCTTGATAACAAATTTGGTGAGATTAGGAGACATGCCAAAGATGACAGAGGAGGTGTTGGTAAAATATATTTCAGGGCATAGTAAGGGCTGTAATTGTGTGAAAGACTTTCTATAGACACTCCATATATCATAGAATCATAGAATGGTTAGAGTTGGAAGGGACCGTAAAGATCACCTGGTTCCAACCCCCTGCCATGGGCAGGGACACCTCCCACTAGACCAGGCTGCTCAAAGCCCCATCCAGCCTGGCCTTGAACACTTTCAGAGAAGGGGCATCCACAACTTCTCTGGGCAACCTGTTCCAGTGCCTCACCACCCTCACAGTAAAGAATTTCTTCCTAATATCTAATCTAAATCTACCCTCTTTCAGTTTGAAATTGTTACCCCTCATCCTGTCACTACACACCCTGATAAAAAAGTCCCTCCCCGTCTCTCCTGTAGGCCCCCTTTAGGTACTGGAATGCTGGTATAAGGTCTCCTCAGAGCCTTCTCTTCTCCAGGCTGAACAACCCCAACTCTCTCAGCCTGTCCTCATAGCACAGATGCTCCAGCCCTCTGAGCATCTTGGCGGCCCTACTCTGGACCCGCTCCAACAGGTCCATGTCCTTCCTGTGCTGAGGTCTCCAGAACTGGACGCAGTACTCCAGGTGGGGTCTCATGAGAGCAGGGTAAAGGGGCAGAATCACCTCCCTCGACCTGCTGGCCAGGCTTCTTTTGATGCAGCCCAGAATGTGGTTGGCTTTCTGGGCTGCAAGCACACATTGCCGGCTCACATTGAGCTTCTCATCCACCAACACCCCCAAGTCCCTCAGAGCTGCTCTCAATCCATTCTCCACACAGCCTGTATTTGTGCTTGTGATTGCCGTGACCCAGGTGCAAGACCTTGCACTTAGCCTTGTTGAACTTCATAACGTTTGCTCGGGCCCACCTCTCAAGCCTGTCCAGGTTCCTCTGGATGGCATCGCTTCTGTCCAGCGTGTCGACTGCGCCACACAGCTTGGTGTCATCAGCAAACTTGCTGAGGGTGCACTCAATCCCACTGTCCATGTCACCAACAAAGATGTTAAATAGCACTGGTCCCAGTACTGACCCCTGAGGAATGCCACTTGTCACTGGTTTCCACTTGGACACCAAGCCATTGACCGCAACCCCTTAAGTGCAGCCATTCAGCCAGTTCCTCACCCACTGAGTGGTCCATCCATCAAATCCATGTCTTTCCAATTTAGAGACCAGGATGCCATGCAGGACAGTGTCAAATACTTTGCATAAGTCCGGGTAAATGACACCTGTTGCTCTCCCCTTATCTACCAATGCTGTAACACCATCATAGAAGGCCACCAAAATTTCAGGCCTCGACTAGCCCTTGGTGAAGCCACGTTGGCCATCCTCAGTCACCTCCTTATTTTCCATATGCCTTAGCAGAGATCCCAGGAGGATCTGCTCCATGATCTTGCTGGGCACAGAGGTGAGACTGACCAGCCTGTAGTTCCCTGGGTCTCCCTTTTTTCCCTTTTTGAAAATGGGGGTTATGTTTCCGCTTTTCCAGTCAGTGGTAACTTCACCAGACTGACACAACTTTTCAAATATAATGGAATACGGCTTAGCAACCTCATCCGCCAGCTCCCTCAGGACCCATGGGTGGATTTCATCAGGTCCCATGGACTTGTGTGCCTTCAAGCACATGATGGTACATGATTACTAGGAATATATGACTTAAGGGATGGGTTCTTTTTATGTTGTAAATAGGTGGCACAGTTAAAGACCCAACTTATTCATCCAGAGGGTGACTGTTGCTCTTTAGTTTGGTAAAATGAAAAGCTTTTTCAGAGCAAATCTAAGGCCATCACAGCGCAGCTGAGATCTCAGCTGCAAATTACAAATTTTTCAGCATGTTTTGGAAAAATTTTGATTTTGTGGGAGTAGGCTTGTGATATTTTGTATGTAGTTATCTGTACCTTGCCCTTTTCTTGATGATGAATGATGACTAGAAAGGGTATGTGGATATGAGAGTTCTCCAGACAGACTGATGAAATGGTAGCTCGTTGATGGTAGAAAACTGCAAAGTCAATATTTTTTAGGTGGTGCAATCAAGGTTTTCTGAATTATGCGTTTCCTGACTCATCCAGAATGTTACACCTCAGGGTGCTACTAACAAATATCTTCAAAGGACATTTTGGGCCTTATCCCAGAACATCAAGACCTTTTGGGACATACTCATGTCTTAATCACTCAAGTGCTTTCAGTGCAATCAATACCACAGTACAGAAAAGCTAGCAGCTGCTTTTGCAATATTCTGTTGGAACTGGCCCTAAGCACCCAACCATTTGTGAAAATGACTGTAAAGCTGAGTTTCCTTGTTCTTTTTACCAATCTCTCATTTAAAATACTATTTAGGTTCTTTTCTTGTATTCAAACTTTTAACAAGATGATCCAGATTCCTACTCTCCCACAATGATGTGAGCAAACTTTTTCAGGTAGGAACACAACAGTTCGATACGGCATTTCGAATATGGGTCACAATTCTTTTTTCTGATGTCTGAAAGAAGCCTTAATAAGCTCTTGGCATTTAGAGAATCAATCTTTTCTCTTTCTTTCTTTTTTTTTTTCATTTTTTTGTGTTCATTGGAACTTTTTTCCCTCCCCGGCTTTCAAATTCTGTAAGAAAAAACCTTGGAAGAAAATTAAAACTTCTTTTTTAAACACATCACAATTTGTTGATATTTTCAAGATTCAAGTACAACTGCATTCACAAGTTGAATGTGTGTGCTGTTTAATATCAAACAATTGTTTTAGTGCCATTTCAAGTGTCTGGCTGTGTTCATGCCTGCTAATTAAATGTTTTTTTAAAAAAAACATAACAAACCCAGCCTAAATTGTGCAAAACTTCATCTACATCTGCTTCTCTTATAAAAAGACGTCCTTGGAACAACTCCAGGGTATTAAATAGAAAGCCTTTTGTTACAAATAAGACAGTCATTTACCTGTAGGCTTTAGCATGAGTTACTGTGTATTAAATTCACCATTCAGTCCCTATTGACGGTTAATAATGCAAGTGTCTCTGTGGGATAAAAAGGAAGTATTACTTGAACCCTGTTTAGATGTGCTATGTTCTGGTGTTTTCGGTGTTTGATAACAACCAAATATTTCTGTCCCATCTCCAAAGACTTCAGGGTGGAATAAAGAAGTCGTCAAGTTTCCCGCTCACATTCAGCACAGAGGGTCGCGACAGGCCCCAGTGGCAACACCTGCGGGTTCCTCCAGGACAGGGCTCTCTCTTCCATATGCAGCAGCATCAGTACAAAGCCTGTGAGGGAGATGGTGAGGCAACAGCCTGTTACAGTAGGCAGACAATACATGCATTTACACGTTATCGCTTTTATCTTGTGTGCTAATCACGCCATCCTGCAGCTTTCTCAATAGCTTGCAGGTAATTGAAAAGCAAAGGTTATAAATATGAGCAAGGTGGAGCTGACAGTGCTAAGAACAGAACACCACTATGGAGAGCCTGTCTTGTCTGGACCATCCATCGCAACAGTGTGATGCATCCACCAGGAAACTGGTGGGTTTTTGGACTCCTCAGGGCTATGAAAACCCAAACTGTGATCCGCTCAACCATTGCCTCCCAGGCTGACCCTTGCATGCTTTTCAGAAAGAAAATCTTCTTCGTGCTAAGACCCACCATAAGACCAAACCTAGCCTCACACATGTAGCTTCTTCCTTCCCAAAAACCTTTTTCTGTATATTTTCTAAATAGCGAAACTTTCCATTAAGAGCATGAAGCTTGTAGTGCAAGAGAAAGGACTCATAAAACTCAGCACTGAAATTACAAGGATGATACTTAAGCTTCTTTGGCTTTCTTCACCAGCTTTCTCTCATTAAGGTTCTTCATAAGAACATACACACATGTGCATATTAACAAAAATGGCTAAAAGTCCTTCAAGGTAAAAAAAAATTTCTGCAAAGAGACTAGAGAGAGGTTAAAAGAAAACAACAGAAACACATCGTTCTATTTTTAAGAAGCAGAGCTTAAGGAGTCGCTGAATAGATAACGCACTCAGTAATATAGACGGAGATGTCATAGAAGTCAGATTTATCCAGGCTGATTTTCCTGCCCCTGTTTTTACCCATGTAATTTCTCCAGTCAAACTTCTTGGTGTTCTCATAGCAAAGCATGCTCACAGCAGGCATGGAAAAGCTTGTTTCACATATTGCAGTATGCTGTAAATATTCCTATAGATAATTAAAAAAAAAAAACACTTACAGAATTGGATGCATTGATTTCTGTGAGATAAGCTGGAATCGGTCTTGTCTAAAGTGGGTGGAAAAAAATGAGATGAAATGCAGTATGATTTCCCTCAAACACATAAAAGCCTTTGTCCACAGTTAGAAGATCACCAGAGCACAACATATCTGGCAGCACTCAGTGAAGACAGTTGTCAGCTTTTCTCAAAAAGAAGTAAAAAATGTAACTCATCTTGGCATAAACACCCTTTAAGTTTGAACCATTACAATGTGATTGCTGCAAAAGCTTCTAAAACATCGACAGATCTTTTCAAGAATGGGCTAGAGGCAACTGGGTTTACACTGAATTTTGGAACTAACTAAATTAAAATGTTAAGAGGTTTTTTCTGATTGAAGTTCAGTGGCATTTTTGCTGTCACAAGCTCAGTCATTGCAAAGCATCATTGCCTCAATGTAGTTCGTTTGGAAGGAGAAAATTCTGCCAGATAATTATACCTTATCACCAGGAGTAAATTACACCTTGTAAACCCCCTGAACATTACGTAGTCTACTTTCTTAAGAAATAACTGAATAAAACATGTGGATTGCTGAAAACAAGAGGCATTTTTAATTAAATAGGAAGTAGGATTGTTATAGATTTAGGATTTAGTGATTCTTAATATAGCATCTGATGTGGCAGGCCCGTTTACCCATACATGGTTGTGAATGGGTTTTAAGTTCTAACCTGAACAAAGGCAATTTAATTTCCACCTTTCAGACCACAGCGTTTCAGATCTGGGACTAGCTTTAATCTTTTGGAAAAATGCCCTGAAACATAAGTTCAAAACCTACAAATCCATACCTGAATGAAGACAGTTCAGGACCCAAAATCCAACATTCATTATTACAGCATTCAGAATTTATTGCTCCTTGTGCAACTGAAACTCCACATTCTTGCACCCCCTTGTTTCACAGCCATAATGCAAGAAGTCTGCGCTGACGAAGCACAGACCCGTCACTGCCCAGGCTGCTTACCGCTTGAAAAAGCACACTCTACAAAATAAAGATTATGCAATTCAAAAGGCAATTTTCAGAGCCCGAATCTGGGGAAATTTTCAGCAGAACAGCAGAACAGCCAAGTCGAGCTTCAGAATTATTTGCTCACCCATGCTCCTAATTAAAAACATGAGTTAGTTAAATTTTGAAAAAATAACACTGCAGCAAGACATTTTCTTCCTCTTGGGCCACTTTATTGGGAGTATTTCTGCCAAAGCAGAATCACACATGTGACAGACACTGTCCAGTTCCTTATGTTTTGACAGACAATATGGGGCGTTCTTGACAGCGATGTTTCTTCCAGCTCTACGCTTACTAAATTCTGCAGCCACTTCATCTCAGTTGCCATTAGATTCGTGACGGGCCGACAGATGCAGGTGTCTTTTTTGTACCAGTCGTTCGCTGTACCTATAATATCATGCCATCACAAAAATGATGATAAAGAGACTGCTGTTTCTGAGCATTCTCACATGATACGAGTCAAGCATATAAAATTGCTGTAGGCTATGAAAACTGCTACTCAGGAACTCTCCTCCCTGTCATGCAGGTTCAATCAGCTGAGGATCTCCTACCTTGGGACTGCGTGTCCAGGCTGCTGTCAAGCACCATCTCTTATCTCTCCACAAGATTTACATCCAGCATTTTGCTTCTGTCCCAGTAATTACAGTCTCGGTGCAGCCCATGAGAGTATCGTCTAGAGCAACCACCTCTTCTCTACATTTTCCATCTCTAGCAATGCCCCTCTAGTCCAAACAAAATACAGAGGCCAAAAGTATCATCTTCCCCTGTCAATTAACCAACACGCTTCTATCAGAAAGGTAGCTGTGGTGTCACACAGACAGTAAACTTTGTCCGTCTGTCAAAAAGCAAAAGTCTGTTTCGCTCTGATTACAAATTCTACTGTGGCTTACGGTTAATAATCACAACAACTGAGACAGCAAGAGTTGTCCTGCATCTTTTTTCCTTTCGAGTTTTGTATATCCTTGCACAAAAGACAATAAAGCAACAAATCTCCAGTGGAGCCCAAGGTAACTGGAAAAGCAACGCGTCTCGCTTTATGTTGCCTGCATGTCTTCTATTGTATTACTCTTAAATCATAGCAGTTACAGGTAATTAATAATTGCTAGTTTCTATTAACATTAAAAAACAACATCAAGAACAGCTCCTTTTTAACAATGGCACATTTCAACTAGCTTGCCCAGGATTCTTGTTTCTATGGCCTGGGCTTGACAGACTAAGAATACACCCAGCTGGTTTTCAAACCAACACTTTCAATAGTCCGGGGAAGGGCTGTATGACTTGCCATAAAAACAGCTGCCTCTGTCTCCCCAACCAGCCAGGAATAAGCTGAAGAGAACAAAACCTTGAATGAAAACACCTCGACTTTTCATGCAAGGACAAAAGGTGGTCATTATGCATACCAGGAAGGTTCTTTTATAGCTGGTAATTACATATAAATTGGGGAGTTATAATAAAAAAAATCATTTCTCTCTTCATCTACCTAAAATGTGATTTCTACAGCCATTATATAATTACTGGTATTTTTCAGTAACATTATTAAGAACAAATGAGCTAGTGTTTCTGAAATAATCATAAAGATGCAAATACTGAAACTTCCTTATTAGAACTGGTTGTTCAGCATGAGGCAAGTGGCAGGAAAAAAATCTTGTCTTGAAAACCGCAAACTGAACTTTTTTCAGTGTTGAAAAAGGATCAATTTCTATCTTTCTACTATCAAGAAATAAATCATCCCTATTATCTCTGACACGTTATTTCAAGCTCCTCATTTTTCTCATTTGTTCAGAAAATGTCAACCAACTACTGATCTCCAGCAGCAAACCTAACGTAAGATGAAGAAAGATCAAAAAAAATTCCTAAAAGAACAGGAAAATCTCCCTCCTGTCACTACTACTCTTTACCAGAAAATGTCAGTCCACCATGAAATAAATGTTGTTCTTGACTCTCGGTCAAGCAGTCATTCACAGGTGCATGTCTGAAATGTGTCACTGTAAGCAATGGTAAGCAACATCTTAGGGAAAAAAAATATAAAAATAAAGAACAACCATCTCTTGGGAGATATTTATGGCTCCGTGAGCAACAGCCTGGGTAGCTTTTAGTCAGCTAAGTTAGATGATATACCTCACCACCTTCAGATGTCTTGGGTGCTGAAAATCCATACTAAATGTTATTAATATAGAGGAACAAAAGGAGTGATACAGGGAACAAAGAGGAGAGAATGACTTGTCTGTATTATATGGAGAAGGACATTGGAATCAGGTGCACAAATATCATCATGTCAACACTCAGTCCACCAGAAACTTCATTTATCTTAAGGCAAATTAATTTTTATTACTGGTAATGTTTCTCTAAAGAGAGAAAAACAGCCAGAAAGCACAAGAAATGCAGAAGTAAATATTCAGTCCTCCAGGATGTTTTCTGTTGGCAGAAGGTGAAATAACTCACATCTCCACAAGAGCCCTGGGACTTTGGTGTCGGCATTTCCAGCAGATTCCTGCTGTCCTGAGCTACCCTGCGCCACAACGGCAGCAGAAGGCTCCAAACAAAAGAAATAACATAACCCAAAATGCATGAGAGCAGAGAGAAACCCATTGCATGGGCCCGATGGCAGTCCATCAAACTCATGTCTCCTTTCCCCCAGCCCACGCTCTGGCCCACCAGGTGCTTCTGCCGGCTGAGGGCTCCCTCACGGGGAGGGGGGATGCAGGGAAACCATGTCTCTCCCAGCAGGAAGCTACAGGCTGGATCTGAGCTGATGGTAAGAAATGAAGGCTCCACTACTGTGGTGAGGGGGTAAGCAAGATACCTAATTTTCACGACAAGGTCTTTTTTACTTTTTTACTTTTTACTTTTTATTTTTTATCCTTATTTTTTTTTTAATTATCGCAAATAAACTTTTTCGACACATTATAATTCATCTGACTCCTTGGAAACGTCACATCTCCCACTTACTCCACTGGTGACGGGAAGAGGCTCTGTCCTTAGCTGACTCAGACTGTCAAAGTGGCTTCTTCCTGGCTAATTGTTAAACATCCTGCTTTAGCATAATTTCGTAACCTTGCTCTTCCTCTCACAATATTACGTAGCATTTGAATACCTTCTGTGATACTGTCGCACATTTGCAATGCCACCAAAAAGCTTGGAGGAAAATTATGTACATCTTAGTGATTTATCAGAATAGTTTTAATTTTGTATTTTAAAACTCATAGCAGCAGCTTAAATTTGCCTGTGACTATACCAATACGTTCCCAGTATTTGCTGTAGCGCACAGAAGTCAGTCTTATGGATTTTCTGTCTGTTAGTAGGAAAAAAAAATCACAACTTATTGATCAAATTATGTGATACACATACTAAATATTACAAATACATGAGTACCCGAAAAAGTATTCTCAGGTTTGTATGGACCTCTCGGGTTCTTCAGTAAGGCCCTTTCACTGTGTTCATGTCAAACACAGCATTAATTTACAAACGAATGTCTTTTTCTTTGTTTGATCACAAAATGCACCTTATTTACATGTCTGGTTTTGCGCTGAAGTATTTACCAGTCTTCTTTAGCTGGTCTAAGCCATACCTGGTACTTGCTAGTTGACACAATACACTTACCAGTGAGTTCAGATGACGGGGGGGGCGGGGTGGGGGGCAGGGAGAGGAAGTTTTATGAAAGTGGGGCCTGGATACAATAAATAAGTCAACGAAAAAATGAAACATGAAAGGTGGCAAATCATAAACAAAATAATATGTGTGTGAATATGAAGCATGGAGCTATGTCTATCTATGAAAAATGCTAATTCTTGCTCTTGAGCCTCACTGCCAGACTGTAGCTTTCCAATGAGTGTTCAGAGTGCACCTTTGCACGACCGCTCCATTTTCGTTTCAGTTTATGCCCCTTACCTCTTGTCCTGTTGCTGGGCACCACTGTGAAGAGCTCGGCTTTGCCACCTTTACTTACTGCCATCAGGCATATGTACACATGGAGCAGATTCTCCTGAGCCTTTTCTTCTCCAGGCTGAACAACCCCAGATCTTTTAGCCTCTACTTGTATGCCAGGTGCTCCAGTTTCTTAATCCTCTTCATAGCCCTTCACTGGACTCATTCCAGTAAGTCCCCGTCTCTCTTGCACCAGGAAGCCCAGACCTGGACCCAGCACACCAGATGTGTCTCACCAGGGCTGAGTAAAGAGGAAGGATCACCTCCCTGCTGGTGATGCTCTGTCTAATCCAGCCCAGGAGACTGTTGGCCATCTTTGCTGTGAGGACGCACTGCTGGGTCACACTCAGTTTGTTGTCCATCAGGACTCTCAAGTCCCTCCTGTAAAACTTCTTTCCAGAAATTTCATCCCCAGCACATAGCAGTCCATGTAGTTCTGCCTTCCTTCCCAGGGTCAGGACTTGGCATTTCGCTTTGTTGAACTTCACGAGATGCCTCTCAAACTGTTTCTTGAGCCTGCCAAGGTCCTTTTGATCTGCAGCATAACCGTCTGGTCTACAATCACTCCTCCCAGTTTTGAATCATCTGCAAACTTGCTGAAGGTGCAGTCTACCCCATCATCCAGGTCATTAAGAAGATGTTTGTAATTGATGAATATTATTGGCCTCAGTATTGACCCCTGGGGCACACTGCTAGTGACTGGCCTCCAGCTGGACTTCAAGTTGCCGATCACAACCTTTTGAAACCATCAGTTCAGAAGGTTTTCCATTTGTCTAGTTCATTCTTCATCAGTTTGCCAATAAGAGTGTTGCAGGAGATGGTGTCAGATGCCTTGCTAATTTCATGATAAACAGCTATGCAAGACATTCTGTTCTCATTCTTTTAACTATGATCAGCTGCGGCTGCACTGAATTTACCAAGTCTCCCAAGCCCTGAGCAACCTGGTCTGAACGACCCTGCACTGACCCTGCTGTGAGCAGGAGATTGGGCTGGTTGGCCTCCTGAATGATCCCGTGTTTTGTTATAGCAAAAACAGCTGAATTGCTCCCCACCAAGGACAGGACCCAGGGCTAGGGTTTTCCTGCTATGGAAAGGAACTGGGATGGAGGAGCCGTGGAACTGCCATGAAGGATCAAGCATGCTTCTCCTGTTGGACAGGAGGACAGGAGAGACAAGGGCAGTGAATGCTGCTGCTGAGAGGGTCAGGCTGCCTGGGGACGTGTTTGAGTCACCATCCCCGGAGGTATTTAAAAGACAGGTAGATGTAATGCTTAGAAATATTGTTTAGTGATGGTTTTTGTTAGTGTTCGGTTGGTGGTTGGACTAGATGATCTGAAAGGTCCCTTCCAACCTGAGCAATTCTATGATTTCCCACATTAAGCACTGAGCTACTGCTCCAGCTCAGCTCCCCACATCCCAGCACCTGCTACACTGAGCGTGGGAGCCCCTTGTGTCAGCCGCAGCAGTCTGCTGCTCTGGGTGAACCCACCTGGTAATTGTGAGCTCCGGCTTACAGCGCTCCTTTCTGACTGACAAAGAACATTTCCTGGTTGCAGGAGTGAATGTAAAGCCTTAAATCTAGAAGAAAAATGTCAGAAAGAGGTGAATAACAAGAAAAGAGCAGCTGATCATGCAGGCTTAGCAGTGTGCAAAAGGTTATTTTTTTTGCTAATATTTTTTCTATTGTTTGCTCAGAGTTGCTAGACTTTCAATAGCCTACAGTGCAGTGTGGAAAGAATGCAGTTATTAGATTGTGCTAAAGAAACTCAAAGAATATGAGATCCTAGAAAAAAAGATACTTCTAAAAGACATGATCTTATTTTTTTTAAAATCTCAGACTGGTGATTTCTTTTTATCATTTAACACACCTGAGATTGTTGAGTCAGACATGCAGTATAGTAATGCCTGTGGCCACATTAACTCAAAATCCGCTTATAATAAGGATCAGAAACACAAAATTGAAAAAGTAACTGTTAGATGATTCTCATCTAGATTTCTAAAGGTTGCAGAACCAGACTTTAAGTTTTAAAGGGAATATAAATAATGGTACAGAGAATTCAAAGGCAAAGGTGGAGAAAAATTCACCCTGAGGAGTCCATAAATTGCAAAACTAGGTATCTGGTGAACAAATTAAGACAGTATCTGACATTAAGGTGAAAGTCTGTGTAAACGTGACTAAGTTATATTGAACACAGACTGATAAAACTGAAATAATGGACAAGTCAAGAAATCACTCCTTACTGTGGTAAGGTAAAATAAAAACTCAAAAAGGTAACATTTGTAAGAGTTTTGGAAAATGGAGAGCTTACTTGCAGGCTGAAAGTATACCAGGTGTTAAATCCTGTTGGTCACTTTAATATTGTTATGAGGTTGTTAATTTGAATTGTCCCTGTGAGCACATCCAGGACTAAATTATCCTTTCTCCATCCACACTGCATGGCACTTCTGGAGGCTCCCAGTCACATCCGTACTCCCCCAAACATGTCTCACCTGTCCTTTGAGGTCTAACTGCACATTTGGCAAGCCTTCTTCTCCTGGGCTCTTCATAGTCATCTGCATCCTTCACAGCCTTTGTAACAGACATGTCATTACTTTTTGCTTCAAACCAGGGGCTAGGAAGGGGACCATTGGAAACAGGACGGTTCAGTGGGTTATCAGCCTTTTCCGTGCTCTTCCCATGCTTCGAATTGTTGACAAGATATACAGAGCAGTGAACATCTGCTCTGTAGGACCGGCTCTTCCCAATGCAGGAGGCTCCTGCAGGGATGCGGCACACTGTCACATCTCATGGTGTTCATTTGTCATCTTCCCAGCATGTGTCCTCAAGCCTGGGCTCCCTCTCCTCGGAGGGAGCCCCTGAGCCTGGCTCAGCATCAGTAGCTCTCGCTGTTACCCAGGGACATGGCCAAGGCTGGTGGGGAATCAGGGGCCTTCTCTGATTAGTGTATGTGCGGTTGAATCCTGAAGCTAAGGTCCTTCCCCAGGGCACTGATTCAAGAGACAAGACGCATGTCAACAAGTAAGACTTTTTTTTTTTTTTTGCCAGAAACCTCTACTGCAGTCTGATACCATCATTCCTACCCAAAGAGATCATGGGCAAAGAGCAGGCCCTCTTTAACACCCCCCATGATTATGTAACTCATTTCATAGAGAGTGACCTGCCCCTCGGCCTCAAACACCCTGAAGTTGGCCACTTACAGACAGAGTCAGGCTTAATCCACCGAGCTGAGGGTGGGAGACTCGGGGAAAGACAGCAATGTCCAGAGACGTCTCTCAACGGAAACAGATCTCACGAAACCCAGATCTTTCCTTCTGAGCCATTAAAACTGAGGACTAATTCCCGGGGCAGCCATAAAAAAAAAAAAAAAAAATATTAGAACAGCCTTGGTCAAGTTGCCCTCTTACACAAAATCCCTGAAAAAATAATCATCTTCCTCAAACTTTTCCTACGATCTTTAGGCTGTTTTTTTTTTAACTGAATCTACAAAGGAGAATGGGCATCCCTTACGGGTAGAGGTGGAGCAGGACTGGACATAAAGCAAAGCCTGGAGCTCCAGAAGGGCAGAACTGAAAAGTAATCATTCAAGCATAAAAATCTTCACACTTTAAGACTGAGTAGGCTAATTTTGAAGGCATCTGAGAAAATCAGAATTCTGACCAAAAAAGCAGCTATTGCAGTAACATTTGCAGTGAAACTCCTGTGGGTATATAACAATTTTGTAGAAACAGTGTTAAAATTGTTTAAACTATGTTTAGAAAAGCCAGAGTCCAATACAGATACCTGCTCGATCCTACGCAAGACCACAGCAAAATGCTCGACACCGATGTCGTTGGACATTCTGGAACGTTTTGCAAGATAAAACGTAGACAGAGATCATCTGGCATGAAAAAGATGGTTTAAAAAATGGTTTGGGAATAGACTGAAAGGGGGCAAGTGCAAGCTGACTTTGGTTAAGAAGGTCTGTGTATTAGCAATACAAAGGACCCAAATTAATATATCCTGCTCCTCAGGGCTTAAAACTTGACCCAGTAATTCAGGTGAGGACTACAAACTGTCCTGGCTTCTTTGAAAGAGATACTGAAGAGCTAACTCAAACTCTACCAAAGAGCTAAAGCTCAAGTTAAACTCTACTAAAGAACTAGCTCAACTTAAACTCTACTAAAGAACTAACTCAAGTTGAGAGCTCAAAAGAGATAATGCTGCTAAAGAGCGCTGAATTAAGCTATTAGGGATTTCTACTTAAGATTTAAGAAGTCTTTCGCGTATTACATCCATGGTCTAATCAAATGGTGCTGTAGCTCCTCTACAACATCACCAACTCACTTCAACTCAACATCATTACTGCTTACCATTTTTCTCATAACTTTTGTTTTCTTCTGCTTGATTCCATTTCTGTGACACCTTCCCTGTCTCCAAAGGTCAAGCCCTTAACAAGGACTCGGTCTAGCAGGGGGTAAGATGCATTTCCATCATTAACAATATATTATGGTCCAACATGAGTATGTTGCATAGTTGAGCATTTTTTATTTTAGAAGTAGAGAGTTGTTACTTACACGTAGCACATTCTCAGTGTTTGGGCAAGGTCCATACAGAACACACAGAACAGACATATTATAAAAAAAAAAAAAAAAAAAGATTGCCGGAAAAGGAATTGAAGGTGGGGAGTAGGAAAAGGGGCAGCTTGAGCTAGGCAAGGCAGGCGAGAAATGGGCTAGAAGATAGAAAATTAGAGAGACAGATGGGAGCTAATTTGCACAAGACCTTGAAGGAAAGAACAAGGAGTTTGAACTGCATGCGGAAAGCTGAAATGCAAGAGATTTCACCACAAACATTCACACCGAGAGAATGATATTTAAAAGCCTTAATAAGATATGAATTTGGGTAACAGTTTAATTATCTTTCTGAGAGAATGACGCAGGTGACCTAAGCCTCGGAACCATTTTTCATATTGTTTTCCCCATCTGTGGAGTCACTAAATAATTATGCCATTATTGTGATTGAGGCCTCACTTCTGAGGAATTTCAGCAACACCTGGATATACTGACATTAACTGGTTCAGTGATTAAACTTCCCGCAGTTGCTTTAGTAACCACGTCTTTGATGGGATTAAAGAATTCTGTCACCATCACTTTTCTGAAATCCCCACCAGTCTCTACTTTACTAATCCACTAATTTGGTTCCTCCTATTTACCAATGTGCTGACCACCAGGCAACAGCACTGATTGCAGGACCACCTGCTGGGGTGATATTTGAGAATGTCTTTGCAAATATATCCTAGTTTTCCTCAGTGTTTGAGCAGGCTTTTTTCTCTGTTGAATATCCAGCCAGTACCTGACTAAGGATCCCAAAAGGGTGTTTCTCCATTCCAGAAAGGACCCTTGGAAAGGCTGTGGTGACACCACCTCTTTCAGCATCTAGGTCTTGGATAAGGAAAGTGAGCTATATCTTTGCATCCCTCTTGATCTGTGCCTTCCTTAAAGCAGCAGTGTCTTTCCAGGATCTAAGCTAACAGATTCTAAGGTACTCTAACAGTCAAGGGACAAATCAGACTATTTTGCAAACTATTGCATCTGGAATTTTCTAAAGAGCCCGAAAAAAATACGCACCAAATGACCATCATAATTCCTCAAGAGTCAGACACCGAGCTCCTTGTGTAACGCTCCAGCCAACAGCTTTAATTGTGCTGAGATACAGGTGATGTGAGTGGAGCTGACTGCACTCCAACAGCGTCCCAGGCTGGATGAGGGCAGGAGAGCACAAGGGCAGGATAACATTAGAAGCCGTGTGGCATCCTATGCTTTGACAGTTGCGTATGGTCACTTCTGCAGCTCTTTTACCTCTTGCAACTTTTGGCACCGGGCTGCAAACAGGCGTTTTATGTGAGCCCAGAGACCTATTGAGAAGCAGTCTGAGCACAGGTCTACACATGTACCTTTCTGTGGATGCCCAAATATCTCTTTTTCGTGGAAATGCATCATACAGCCACCATATGACAGGCAAAGTCACTCCAGAGTCCACTCTAGAAAGGGCCCCGTCACTTGCCAAAAGGGTAAATGGGATTTATAGGCAGCTGGAGTCTGGCTTGTCCTTTGAGTAGCGTGGTTGTACCTGCCAAAGCAAAGTCCAGCAGAGCTGACACGCAGACATGGATAAGGAAAATTACCAGGATTTTGGGAGGCTGTTGACAGAGGATCTAGCACAAAAGATTAATGAAATCTGTGTAAACTCCTATTACCTCTGCTTCTGCTATATGTATTCTTCAGAAATACAGACACACAGATTCTTTAGAACTGACTGTGATTCTGTCACTCAGTTCCTTGTTAGTTTTGGCATCTTTCGTAAGCATGACAGATAGAAGCAACTCTGAAAGTCTTGGAAGGGTGCAGAGGAGACATCAGGGAAAGCATGCACACCACAGAAGACTGTGCCAAAACAAATGAGTTTATAAAGATCACTTTGCTATGTAGTCTACTTGAACATTGTACATGCCATGTCTTTCACCGTATATTCTTCAGACTATAAATAAATCAAATTGACATATATTCACAATCTAGCACCATCTGCTGCGTAGAAGAGGAAGGCATTTTAAAAGCAGAAAAAGGATCTGTTCCTTTTCTTACACCACACATCTTAATCAGTGAAATGTATTCCTGTTTTTACAAATGCGTAGCTTGGCTTTAAATATAACGAGCATTTGAAAAGAATGATTTGAGGAAACCCTCCTAACTATGGATTCTCATTTACTATTAGTTTCTCCACTGCATTAAAATTCATTTATTTCCAAAACACTAAGCTGAGAGCAAGAAGCAGGAAGGTCTCGTTTGAAGTGTGGTGAATCAGACCTTTGTGGAAGAGATGCATATAATCAGGGATAAGGTTTATGTTTTATATACAAATTCTTCTAATTTAAGATAAACATGGGATTTAATAATTGAGGCAAATAGTTCTCTGCATCATCATATAGTGGTTTTACTTGCTAATTATATTTTTCAACTGTTTTATATATACCCTTACAACAGGTCTTTTTTTTTTTCATTAGCTGTGACAAAAGTATGAGATGTTATTCCCAACAAATTTCATTCAGGAACATAAGTTATGCCTTTCTTTCCTATTTATTACTCAATTAAATATATATATGTGTGCGTGCGCGCACGTGTGTGTGTGTGTGTATGTATTCCTGAAATGTTAGGTGTCTATCTCTTTTCAAAGTTTTTGGAAGATTGTGGCAAAGCATAGAGGCATATTCTGAAATTAATACATACAGGCTGCCTCAAAAAATTAAGCTTAAGCAACTTTGCTCCCCACAGGACACTAAAATTAATTCATTAAGGAACTCAGCTCTCCTTCATTTCTTCAATAGCTAAGCTGCCTCATTTGACTTTAACATACAATCTGTTACGGAACCACTGAAATCGTTCAATATAAAAAACTTGTTCACAGTTTCTTATGTCTCTCACACTAAAATATTGAAAAATTATTTAGCTTCCTCCCTCTGCTTTGTCCAAAAGGCTAATGCCTTATTATTAGCAAAGTGGTTGTCAGCAACAGAAAAAAAAAAGGGATGTTAAATCAAGTTTCTGCTTTAAAAACAGAAAAGAGGAAAAGGAAAAGAGCCCACAAAATTTCAGCGTACTGATGCAGTGAATTCTGGCCTGTGCAAAGCTGGAATAGTTTTCCTTATAGGTGCTGACCCAAAGACAACTATCACTGTGGGCCACGAGGTGCCAGAATCCTGCCTGAGCTCTGACCAGAGGCTGAAGATGGTCCCGAGTCCTTTGTTTCAACCAAAAAATGTCTATTTTCTGCTTATTTCTACAAGGAGGGGCTCTCTCAACAGTTAAAATGCACAAACTGTAGGCCAGCCACCATTGGTATAGCTGTTTGGACGCAATTTGAAGTGGCTGCTTAGCTGCAAATGTGAATTCTCAACAGGATGCTTTAGCCCTGTGCTGTGACCAGCAGGATCTTTGGTGAAGTACCTCTGAAAACCCCGGAGTATCCAGCCTCTTTGATTTTTCAATAAATATACTAAAAAAATACACTGTCTGCTTCTTTTAGCATTTCTTTTGGTGAGCTACTGCATAGTTTAGAGTACTGGAAAATGGAAAAGTCGAAGTTCTACACAGATAAATAGGACTCAGAGCTGAAATGTATTTTTAGTACTCCAATTTTCTGAATAGAGCTAAAAAAAAAATAATAATAAAATTGCTCATGCTGTAAGAACCAGTCATATGCTCCAAAGTTAACGACAGGCTCCAGCCGCCCTGACTCACCAGCAGGTTTTACAAACTACAAAGGAATACAAAGGCTTCACCTCTGCTCATTCTTCCTAACGTTTTCCCCATGCAACTGTTTATTTATCTGCAACGTGGCTAAAATGATGCCAACAGCGAAAAAGCTATGAATTATTCCTTAGCGCTCTGAACCTTAGTTTATCGATGTTGTCTCCATTTCAGATCAGGACTTCAGATTACCTGGTACCAAATCATTCCCCTCAGGAGCAAGCCATCTACAATTTCTACAAAAGAATATAAATACAAGCAAGCCCTTCCACTGGAATGGGATAATACATTCCAAAGCAGAAGAGATAAAAAATTGTGAAACATTAAACATAAAAAAAAAACCACACCCAGATGCAAGTCTACAGGAAAACCTTGTGAACTTTGATCATAGTTTTCCATAATATTTCCAAACATCAGCTCTAAACATATCTGAATATATACCTCGGATCTAGCCATCTAGCTCTTCAGCTATGTTTTTTTTCAGTTGCTAAGAAACTTCTTTCTCCTGTTTCTTGTAAAATACAAGTTTATAACATCCGACATGCTGTAGGGAATCATTCCTCATTGGATTGACTTTGAATATACCTGAAAGCATTTTGTTGCTCCTAGATTTTATCTGCTATGGTCCAATGAGCTCCAGTGAGCTTGAACCCGACCTTGACATGTTGCTCTTTACCTTCAGGTGATAATTCAGAAAGTAACTGCTCACAGTCAAGTTTAAAATCATTCTTTTCAGACAGTTTTGAGGAAAACAAAAAGATCAAAAACAAGCCTTGACCTTCACCATTCCCTAACCCGAAGCCAAGTGCAGTTAGATTTTCTCCCATCCTCATGTCTCCTTGTCACACAGGAAGTTTGAAGCCAAGGCTTGCAGTTCACTGCATCGGGTGCAGGTCTGGGGATTCTTTTTCTTTTTTTGGTATTGAAAATACAGTCTACAAATACAGCGACTATTTCAAAATGTATTTCCAAGCACGTAACTTATAGTGCAAATAGAAAAACAGTTCCCTGAAAATACTTTCAGCATGAATGCACCCAAATGAATTCAGACTCCCAAATGAATTCATAGGCTTTTCTGAACAAATACATCGTTTCTTTGCCACATCAGAGTTGTGGCCATAGAAAGGGACCCTTAAGAACATGCACTTTTTCATACCTGTAGCTGAGCTTTCTGATCAGATCACATCTGTGCGCGCGTGAATTTAAAATATCAGCTGAACAGAAAAAGCTTTGAAACTATACCCCTTTAACTGTATCGAGCCATTGCCTTGCTCAGAAGTGATCAAGTCCTCCCTGAATATTGTACTAGCAACCAGTCCAAAATCTAAGCTCATTTGCATTACAGCAGACTACATCTGTCTCACCTACATGTCAAAGAACTTGGCAAATTTTAAATCAGTCCCACTGGCTTCACTGAGAAGAGCAGGTATCCAACACTAGCAAAATCAGGTAATTTGACGGGTTGTATAAGGCTGTAAATTCTAGTCTTGTGTTTAAAGCCATTCAGCAAGTTTAGAGGAGTAAGACCAAGATCTCTGGTCTGTAAGACCCTGTCCTACGGCTTGGTCATTCACAGCACCATTGATCTCCCATGTGCATCCTTGGACCATGGACACAACCGCGGTTACAGCATTAAGACTGTAACTACAGCATTAACTATGGCAGAGTTTCATACTGAAACCAAGATCGGTTGGAAAACAAAACTACTCCCAAGATCTTTACAATCTGCTTCTGCGATGCTTTGCACCTCCTGCCAGACACACCCAGACTTCTTGGTGCTGTTTCTATGAAGAGGCTAATACAGGGCAAGTCAAAAATCATCAAAACTGTTTCTCAAGTTTAAAAAATGGAAAGTTACTCAAATCAATTGTTTTTCCAAGAATACCTGAGGCTGAGCATAAATTTTTGGAAACTGAAAGACCAGTTTCCGGGATGTTTAGACTAGTTTCTAATAATGTCCAAAAGCCTTCCCAGTGCATGTATTCTTCTTTACTCTTGGCTTCAGCAAGTAAATAACATTCTATTCTTCACTCGCAAAATGCAGCTTTTCATTATTGTCTGTTCAACTTTACTCAGAAAATGTGAGTTCTTCCATAGAAAATAAAATAGTCATTTAATCCCTATGGCCCTTAAGAAAACAAACCTTCCAATGAGTAATATTTAAAGGAGGTAATTTTTCTCCAGCCTCACCACCATTCTTTCTGCCTACACTTTCCACTTTGCACGGAATGTTTTTCTCATCTAGAAAGCTCTTTTTTTTCCTGTAAATGTGGTTAATTAATTTCTCTGTTATTACAGGATGCAGAGGACATACTTGCCTAACTGCAGCTATCGATAATTACAAATTCAGAAACCAAAACCTGTTCCTGTCCCTTTTGGGTTTTGTTACCCTAGTTGCAAATGGTAGCTACTACGGCCACCAGCCAGCAGCAGCGATGGTAGCCCTAGAGGTGTTAAGAACGCAAAATCCAGGGCACATTGTGCCACGGCTGAGTCTGCCATTAGCTGAGCCACACAACCCGCCACCGGCAGGTTCTTCATCTCCTCTCAGACCCAAATTTGCCCCCAGGGAAACCAAAGGACGGCGCGGGAACCGCCAAGACTGGCGCAGGACTTCCTGACCCCACGAGCCCTGATGCACCGGGCCGCAGGGCAAACTCGCCCAGCGCAGGGGAGAACGCTGCCCGGCCTCCCCCCGCACCGCCCGGCCTACCCCGGCACCGCCCCGGCCCCGCACCGCCCGGCGTCCCCCCGCGTCCCGCCCGCTGCCGGTCCCGCACCGTCCCGGCCCCGCCATCGCCCCCCGCACGGCTCCGGCACCGCCGGCACCTCGGGGGGCGGGGCGAAGCGCGATGTGGCCAATAGGAGCGCGGCCCGCTGTAGAGCTCAGCCAATCAGCGGCCGCGCCGGCGGTCGCGGGGGCGACCCGCTACGCCCGATACTCGTCGCCCCCGCGGCGGCCGCTCGCCCGGAGCCAGCAAAGGGCGAGCACGGAGCTCCGTCCGGCGTGCCAGAGCCCGGGGGCTGAGACTGCTGATCCGCCACTGCATCTTCTCCCGAGCTGCTGCTGTCCCCGGCCCCGGCTGCAGCTCCAGCTGCCGGCGCTGCCCAAATCACGGAGGTTTCGGGTGAAGGTTGTCGCCTCGTTCCTGGCCCCAGAGGGACAGTAAAACAAAATAAAAGAAAATTGGAATAGAATAGAATAGAATAGAATAGAATAGAATAGAATAGAATAGAATAGAATAGAATAGAATAAGCAAAGCGAAGAGAAGCAAAGAAAAGAAAAGAAAAGAAAAGAAAAGAAAAGAAAAGAAAAGAAAAGAAAAGAAAAGAAAAGAAAAGAAAAGAAAAGAAAAGAAAAGAAAAAAGATAAAATAAAATATTAAATTAAATTAAATTAAATTAAATTAAATTAAAAAGAAAAAATAAATAAATAAAATTGAAAATAAAAATAAAATAAAATAAAATAAAATAAAATAAAATAAAATAAAATAAAATAAAATAAAATTAAATTAAATTAAATTAAATTAAATTAAATTAAATTAAATTAAATTAAATTAAATTTAAAACCACAAGAAAATTAAAAAATAATAGTAATCAACCCTCTCTTCTGACAAGAGGGCTGCCGCAGCGCACCGCACCGCTGACATACGGGAAGCCGCACCCGAGCGCGGTGGTTCCTCGCAGCAGCCGCGCCGTCCTCCCCCCGCAGCGGCCCCGCTGGGCCCGGCAGAGCCGCCCGGGGCGGCGGGCAGCGCCGGCGGGAAAGCTCCGCAGCCGCGCCGGTGCGCGCCCCGGGCGGGTCACGGGAGCGCGCCCTCCGCCCCCGCACAGGGACACGGGGGACCCGGTGCGCGTCTCCGCGAAGGACTTGGCAGGGATGGGGCCCTAAACATGAGATGTGGCAGAATTCCTCCCTGTGTCTCCCCTCTGTATTTTGTATTTCGGTTTAGCCGCTGCATAGCAGTGAAAAAAAAAATTAAAAAAAAAAAATTAAAATCCATATCCTGTTTTGTTCTTTTCTTTTTTTCTTTTTTTTTTTTTTGTCCTCGACTTTGATTATTTGCGGTTGCTTATATTTATTTCGGTTTGTATTTTTTTTCCTAACTCAAAGACTACATTAATTTTTCGATATACGAACAGTTACTTCACACAAATTGACTGCCCCGAGTACTTCTTTTTTTTTTTTTAAAGGTAGCCCAAGTATTACGATTTGATGGGACACTTCTATTAAAACACACAAATGCTACTGACATGTAAATAATTCCTGGATGACAGTTTTATTACTCAACCCTTTCCACGACCTTATAGCGTACCTGGCGCATCTCTCCCCGGCAGCAGCTCCATGGTACGTGCCTTCCCTCGGGAATATTGAAACAGATATTGAAATAAATATTGAAATAAAGAACTCGCCGGCTAAATTCCGGGTCCCGCTGCCAGTGCTATAAATGACAACAGCGCTTGCGACTCCACCGACAGATGAACAAGACTCCGGACTCCGCAGGAGAGACCTTTTCCATTTACTTTCATGATGGAAACACAACTTGCGTCCCGGGATAAAAGCGAACCGAATAAGTGGATATTTAGTGCACTAGCTCAGACCAAAAGAAAAAAAAAATCCTAAAGCCTACAGCTTTTGAATCTAAATCAAACCTTTAAAGGAGATCCAAGCCTGGCATTTGAGTTACCATTTCCTATTACTGTCAAGCACGTTTAGCCTTAAGTGAGCAAACAAAGGATCAATTTTGTATCTGAGATTCTATCAGTTTCGTATCTGAGATTCTTTCAGATGCTGGAAGTAATTTGTTTGCATGCTACTTTGCGTCACCTCCACCCGGGACTGAAATAGGGCCCGATCCTGGAAACTCACAGCCTCCTGCCTCTCCGCACCAATCCAAGAGATTTACCATCTGCTTCAGAACAGTGAGCTCCGCAAAATCCAAAAGCGGGGCTCCCTCCGGTCTCCTCTTCCCGCCCGAGTGAAAGCTCCCCTGAAAGTATCAGATCGGACCTGAGCGGGGGGTTTACCCGCGTGGAGGCTTTTCCAGGGGAAACAGATATTTTTCTGACAGTCTTTTTTTGTGTTGAACGCGTTTCAGGTTTTTCATACCAACAGTGTAGAGAGACATCTTTTTTTCCCCTTCAGATAAAAGTAACAACGATTCTAAAGAAGAGTGTTTGCAAAAGGGGCACGTTTGACAGAACACAAACAGATAAAGCAGACGAATAATGTTCAGTCTTTAACATCTCTGTGCCGGCCCTTTGCAAAAAAAAAAAAAAAATTATTGTTTTCCAAGAGTCGTAGGTATAGGAAAGAACGGATTTGACTTCGTTTGGGTTTTGCTGGTTTGTTTTGATGAATGAGAGAAGGAAAATACTCAGACAAATGTATAATAATATATATATAAAATACTCAGTGGCAAATTCTTTAGAGCTTGACGGTGAATACCGTGGGATCTGGGCAGAGCTCCCCGTCATCAGAAACGTTATGGAGAAACAGGAGTTCCTGCTGACAGCACTTCAGTGAACCAACTAGACAAACAGTAGTTTGTCAGTAACTTTATTTAAAAAAAAAAAAAAATCGCATGACAAACTGGAACCAAGACCAAAATACTGTATCCACTGTACATCATTCATTAGAAAACAAACATACACCACATTTGTATTCTACCAAACAGAGAGTGTATTTCCTTTAAAATTATATAGTGCGTGCTTTTAGATTCATGCTTTTCAATATTTATTTTACATTTGTTACTCAAATATTATCTGTTATAAATAATTGCAACTTGATCAAATGGTGCACCTGTTACTGTATGCAAACCTCTTCCGTGCTGCAAGTGTGGCTTATTGTTGCCTTTTTTTTTCTTTCCTTCTTTCTTTAAAAAAAAAAAAAAAAAAAAAAAAGCTGTTGGTATTGCTTTATTAGGACCCGAGAAAGCACATCTGACGTGTCAAATAAAGTGTATGGATGCCAGAGGCGCTTGCAGACCCAGGACTGCTGGGAACTCCCACGGCTGGGACCGCTGGGACAAGTGACGGGAGAGCACATAGAAAAAAATCGTTTCCAAAAGGCACAATTTCCTCGACACAAAGGTACAATAAAAATATATGGCCACTGAAATACGGGCGCCGATGAGGAAGCGGTGTCTCTCCGATGGGATCCCGGGCCCGCCAGGGTTTCGCCCCCCGCCATCCTTTCCCGGCACCGCGGCGGGGGGACACCCGCGACGAGCGCGCAGCCCCGCCGCCCGCTGGGACCTGCCAGTCCGCCACCGCCCTCGACACGGCCTCCCGTGGGACCGCCCCGGGAGGCCTGGAGCTCCGAGTAAATTGGATGGGGGGGGTCTGCGGCGACACCTCCCCACACACCCCCCGCCCCGCCCCGTCCGCCTTCCGCATCACTGCTGGCGGTGCCTGCTGCCGCTCTCCGGGTCGCTCTGGTCGTCGGTGAAGCAGACGTCCACGTCGCTCTCGTTGTCAGTCTTTTGCTCCTGCTCGGGGTGCGGGTAGCCAGAGTCACTCTTGTCCTCGGCCGCCTTGCCGAGGCTCTGCCCCGGGTGCCGGGACTTGACGTGCCGCTCCAGGTCACGGCGCCGCACCAGCACCTTGCCGCAGTACTCGCAGCGGTAGGGCGTGTTGCCCTCGGCGTGCAGGCGGATGTGCTTGTTGAGGTTGCTGGGGTCCCCGAAGGGCCGCAGGCAGACCTTGCACTTGAGGGGCTTGTAGCCGGTGTGAGTCCGCATGTGGATCTTCAGCCCGTACTTGCGGGAGTACAGCTTCCCGCAGTAGAGGCACAGGTGACCCGTCTTGGGCTTCCCGCCGGCCGCCCCCGCCGGCAGCGCCTCCAGCCGCCCCCGGCCCTTCTCGGCCGCCAGCTCGGAGAGCTGCTGCGTGTGCATGGCGATCTCGCGGTCGATGCTGGCCAGCGAGCCCAGCTCGGCGGCGTGCAGCCCCGCCGCCGGCCCCCCGAAGTACGACACCGACTCGGGGTACTTGAGGAGGCCGCCGAGGTGCAGCTTCAGCGGGTAGTAGGGGGCGGCTCCGTAGAGCAGCTCCCCGTTGTAGACGGTGAGCGGCATCACCGGCAGCCCGCACTCGCCCGCGTACGCCTTCAGCCCCTCGAAGGGCGGCAGCCCGAAGCGCTCCAGGGCGCCGCCGGGCAGCGGCGGGTAGCGGGCGGGGGGCAGCGCGGCGGTGGGCAGCCCCCGCTCCACCTGCCGGAAAGCCGAGGCCTCCTCCAGGGGCGAGAGCAGCGGGAAGGCGCGCAGCCCCCCGCCGCAGGCCAGCCCCGCCGCCGCCGCTGCAGCCGCCGCCGCCGTCGGGGGGGCGGCCTCGCCCGGCAGCGCCCCGCACTTGGGCGGTGCCTCGGCGGCGGCGCGTCCCGCCTTCAGCCCCCCCAGCAGCTTGGAGAAGCCGAGGGCGGCGGCGGTTCCCCGCGCCTCCTCCCGCAGCGGCCCGGCGGGGCGGAAAGCCGAGCGGGCCCCGGGGCAGAGAGCCAGCCCGTTGCCTCCCGCCGGCCCCAGCAGCGGCCCCGGCCCGCGGGCCGCCCCCACGCTCATGTCCAGGGCGCGCTCCTGCTCCTCCTTGCCCGCCCCCCGCTTGGGCAGCCCCGGCTTGGAGAGCGGCGGGGAGGCGGCGGCGACCTCCCGCTTGACGGCCTCCCGCGGGCCGCAGCCGGGGGGCGGGTGGCCCCGCAGCGCGGCGGCCGGCGGCTCCTTGTGGGGGAGGCCGAAGGCGGTGGCGGCGGGCCGGCCGTGGTCGTGGTGGAGAAAGGGCCGTCCGTGGCTCAGCGCGCAGTGGAAGTGGACGTGGGCCTTGAGGCTGTTGGGGTACTTGAAGGTCCTCCAGCAGTACCAGCAGATGTACCGCTCCTCCCCTGCGGAGGCAACAGGAGGGGACCCGTCAGCGGCGGCCGCGCATCCCCGCGCATCCCCCCGCCGCCCCGGCCCGCCCCCCGCCGTGCCGTGCCGTGCCGCGGTGCGGTGCGGGCGCTGCGCTGCGCGGTGCGGGCTGCGCTCCCGCGGACGGGGCGCCGCGGGGGGAGCAGCTGCTGCCGCGAGTCGTCTGTCGGGGGGCCCATCTGTTGGCGTTTGCGGAGGAGGGAGCGTATGTCAGGGAGTCGGCTGCACCGAACAAAGGCCAATCTAATGATCGTGAGCCCCTCATTACGCGGCGAGACAATATCCGATATGTATGGGCCATATGTAATCGTTCCCTTTCAGAGGACAATGCCCTTTGTGCCCCGTCCCCTAAACATTTCGGCTTCTCTCAAGCGGAACAGACCTCGGTGGCCGCGGCTGTGGTGACTGCCCGGCACCGCGGAGGCACAGGTTTCGCTTCCCCCTCGTGGCCCTGCTTGCCAGGAGTGTGTTCCCACGGAGGAGCATCTCCCCAGCCCCGACGGTGACACGCTGCCTCTGCGGGCAACCTGTCTGTCTGTGTATCTTTTCTTTTTATTTCTTTTCTTTTTCTTTCCTTCTTTCTCCCCCTTCCCTTCTTTCCTTTTCCATCTTTCTTTCTGTCTCTCTCCTCCCCTTTCCCTCTCCCTTCTCTCCTCTCTTTTCTTCTCTCTCCTTTTCTCTCTGTGTACCCATATCTCTCTCTCTTTCCCCTTCCTCCAGTCACTGCCATACACCGACAAGACGTTTCAGAAGACCCTAGGGTCCCCCCGAGCTGCTGCCCACCCTGCCCGTCCCCAGCTGACCCTCTTTCCTGAACCAACGCACCGAAACGCCACGGGTGAGGCCAAGCGCCACACGGAAACGAGAGGCCGCTGCAAGCCTGGGGCCAGCTCCTCACGTTTTGGGGGGTCGCCTGGGGGGGGGGCGAGGTAAGGCACAAGCCACCGGGGACGGGGGGGCTTCGGCCCTGCGCTGCGCTCCGCGGCAGCCGTGGGGGGCGGCGGGTCACCGAGGCGGACTTACAAGCCCCGAGAGGGCTTGTAACGCAGCTTTTGGGCCAGGGACCAGACGGTGGCCGGTGCGGGTGAAACACCAGGTATTCGCCCTCCGCGGGAAACTCGGGCAGCGAACTCGCGTGGAAGGATCCAGCGCTGGTGCGTGTCCCGCGTCCCCCGTGTCCTCGCCGTCGTGCGCAGCCCTTCCTCGCTTGCCGTGGAGCGGCGGTCCCGGGCCGTGCAGCCTCATGGAGTCGTTGGACTTGCTTTTTCGCCCCGTCGAGAAGGGAAGGGGGTGGCACCGCGTCCGCCCGGAGCGCGGGTGGGGCAGCGGCTACGGGGATGCGGAACTACGGCCGGGATCGCAGCGCCGTGCTTTGGGGAACGGGTAACGGAGCGGTACGGAACCAAAGGCGTGTGGCCCCGCACGCCCGCCGGCTCCCTCCCTCTGCCTCCATTGGCCGTTGCGGTCTCTCCAGCCGCGCCGTTTGGCCCCGGGTTGTCCTCGGCAAAAGTGTGGCGGGATCGGCAGGACCGGCTGCCCACCGCGAACGCCACCGAACCCGGTCCAGCGCTTTTCCCGGCTCAGCTCCAGCCCAGAGACCATCGCTCGGGGGAGAGAAAAAAAAAAAAAAAAGTGAAAAAAAAGTGAAAAAAATAAGAAACGAAAACAAGGAAAACTACCCCTGTCTCATCACCATAAATACAAATAGATGGGGTCAAACACAGAAGATTTCCAAAGTTTTCTTGTTTCGTTTTGGTTTTGATTTATTTTTTCTTTTTAAAAAGCGCTCTCTGAATTTCTTCCGCCCTGGTGCTTTGCTTTGTTTTGTTTTTTTTCCAGCATACTATCCTTAAAATAAGAGCTCTTCAGCATTTTGATACACTTATTAATTAGTCCGTATTAATTAGCCTGGAAACTGTGTGGCCGGAGACACAGCAGATCCGCAGGATCAGCCTGCAATCAAGTCTCGCTTCGACGGGACGAGGAGGATGCCACACGCTGGGTGCCTCTGGCAGACCTGTGCTTTCTTGTCGTTATTTCCCCTGAGCAGCCTGGTCCCCATCCGCAGGCAAGGACTGCTGTGCTGGGAGGGCAGAACCCGGCGCTGTGTCCTCCTTCCTGCAGCCGAAACTTCGCCAGAGCCTGGGCTTTCCGAGGAGGGTGACCCTCCGCAGACCCAATCCCTCACTGCCCTTGGTGGGGGAGGACAGAGACGTTACCAAGAGTTTCTTTTCCGGCTGCAGTTTTAGTGCAAGGAGGGATTTGGGCTCTTGCGCATCGCTCGAGTCGGATGGGAGGCGAGCTGCCAGCGCCCGGCGTTTCGGCCATCGTCCCTGCGGGCCGGATCCCGATCACCCTGCGGAGCAGCCAGCCTTGAGGGGTGAGGAGGGTCAGCGCCTCCCCCGCATCGTGCCCTCTCTTCCTTCCCGGGGATACCACCAGGCTGAAGGGTCTTCTGCGTCGGGCAGGAGCAGGGCGGGTCGCCTAGCCGCCAGCTCAGCGGGCTTAGCCCGAGGTGGGCGAGTGCCCGCCGGTCGCGCCGAGCCGCCGCCGCCCCCACTGGGCGCGCTGGGAGCCCGTTTTCCCCCCGGGATCAGCGGGAGGATGCGTGAGGGACTGGACCCTCAAAATAATCGTCTCAAAGCTTGCTTAAGCTTCTGTAAATCGACAGCAGGCTTGCGGGCCGATAAGAAGCTTGCTTGTGTCTATTTAGCACTTTCTGCAGACCATTCTTTTGCTTACTGCCACCGGCTGAAAAAGGTGTATTGCCACCAGCTGAAAAAGGTGTATTGCCACCAGCTGAAAAGGGTGTAGGCCTTTGGTTATCAGAGTGGCCAGACTCTGTCTACCCCAAACTCGCTGAGGCACAATGACTGTGCTGAGCCAAGTGCTGCCCAAGCAACAAAGGCAGGAAGAGCTCATACGGCGACCGTGTCAAACAACGAGTAGCTGGGCACAGGCCACTGTCATGCTGATTGGTCAAGCTACAGACCAACCTGGACTATAACTGGTACGGTGACCCCACCAGAAACTGAGACTCCCACCACCATCACGACTTGAGAACTACGGATCAATGGGACACCGCTGAACTCCAGAGGACGATCGGGACGCTGTCGGGCCTGTGGTGGTGACTATGCTCTTGCTGTGTTCTGCAATACCGCTTCTCCTTTCTGCCTTTCCACTACTTCTGCCTTATTCTATCCCTCATGTCAGTGACTATTGCTGGGGAATAACAATAAAGCTACAGTAAGCGGCATCTGACCTCGTTTGTGTCCTACTCTCACGCTTGGAATCATTGCGAACCTCTCCCGGCCCAACTTGGGCTGGGATGTAACACTGGCTTCCCCCGCAGGGACTAGCCGGAGGATGTGCCTGCTGCCAGAGCGGCCCGACGGGTGAACACTGAGGGGTGCCGTCTTCTCTCCCCCTCTTTAATGTGCTGCCACCTTATCATTTTTGTTAACATGGGTGTAATTCCAGCTAAGAATCAGCTTGCTGATTGAAACAAGTGGTCCCAGATGACTGTCTTCCCCTCCCCAATATCCTCGGAAATCCTTATTTGAGTGTGATTTGATGACGACTTAATTTTTTACCTAATGCATCCTAATTTACAGGTATTGCCCAGTACCCGTTTCGACTTGACTATGTGAATCTGCCCAAAAAATGACCTGAAAAGAGGGTCTGAAGCTCTGACCAAGGAGCACACAAGGTGAAAGTGATGTTTTTAGAAACTGCGAAGCCAAATTGCTGTCTTGCATAACAACACGAGCGCTGTTTTCATAGAAATTCCATTTGCCTATCAAAAGATCATTAAATTGTGCCGCTGACAGAACGACTTGAGGCACGGGGGCCCTTCCATACGCTACCGAGTTAATAGATCACCCTTTAAACATAAGCAGATGGAGTCTTAGTTTAAAGGGTGGCAGGTTAAAAGTGACAGCAGCTGTGCTGGCATTAATTTTTCTGAGGAGCCACGTTTGCTTACCGCAGTTTGGGGTCCCCCCTCAAAGGTGTCAATTAAAGAGGGTTTGTTTTGTTTCGTTTAATTTGGCTGCTCTGATAACGATGACCGCATCCGTACCTTTCTCGTCGTGCGTCGGGGTGGCGGTGACGGGGATGTCAAACCACTGCGCCAGGGGGTTGGAGTACCAGACGGTGAGCTCCTCTCCCGGCTGGACATCTCGCAGCGCCCGGTAGAAAATCTGAGAGGGGGAGAAAGAAAACTTCTTCAGGAGGCTTGAGAGGGGAGGCAGGCGGCGGAGAGCGGTGCCAGGCCGTCCCGGAGCCGCGAGTGGGGTACCTGTCCTCCTGGCAGATCCGCAACAGCCTCCAGTGTCTGCTCTTGGGAGTTTCGGGCAGCCCGGATTAACCCTATCCATTCCAGAGCTGAGCTCCCGGCTTCATCCACTAATTCCCCTCTCACCATCCGCACCTGGAAGACAGGCGGCACCGCTGTCACTTCCACGCCACACGAAACAGAAAGACAGCAAAAAGCTTACCCGTCCCCCTCCCCGCTCTGCCTTGCCCGGGCGAGCCTGCTTTCCCACGCCGGGAAGGTCTCTGGGCATGGCAGCTGGGAAGCAGCGGCGACAGCGTGCCGTTTTGCCGCCGGTTTGGCTCTTCCATCCTCGCCCACCTTTGGGCAGGACCTTCCTCGATTCGCAGGTGCCCCGGGAGAGCTGCGGCTGGCCTGGAGGGAGCTGCTGCTCTGCCGGGGTGAGGATGGAAGAGCCCGGGCCCGGCGGGGACCTGCAGCATTGCGAGGGAAAATGGGGAATTTTTCCCTCGGGTGGCACTGGCCCAAACGCACCTTGTTCAGTCGCAGCTGCCGCATTTAGCTTAACGCAATATTAAATGCCCAGATAAGATGTTATTTTTTTTAAGGGTTTCCGCAGCCTTTGAGCCCGTGGCAAAACAATTGCGACACACACGACTTGTCGGGAGACGGGGAGGGGGAAAGGGGAGAGGATTCTGCTTAGCTACAAAGTCTCTGTGGCCCCATCCTTCATAATCTGCTTGCCCATACAAAGAGAAAATGAAGTGCCCGTTCCCTGAATGACCGTGCAATAAAAGTCATCGGAACAAAGCAGTCTAAAGCGAGAAACCAAGGGAGCCAGATGAGAAATAAATTTGAGTGGGCTGGCAGAGCGTTTAAAAACAATTAAAGGGCATTAAAAATCCGAGCGGAACGTGTGAGCCGCGGCTGCCCGGGGGGTAGAAAGAGGGCTCTCATCCGCAGTCCCCTGAAGAGCCTGATGGACGGGGCGAGCACCCTTCATCGCCTCCTCCTCGCTCCTTCCCACCTCGGACACCGTCTGACCCGGTAGTCGGGTGGCCGTCACCCACCTCCCGCTCCGACCGTGATGGTTGTTTGCCGTTCCGGGGGTCGGAGCTGGCCCCAGGCTTTGCGAGGGGGCCGAGCTGCGCCGGGCTGCCCCGACACCTGCACCTCGCCGCCGCCGCCCCCCGGGGACCCCCGGCCCGCTCGCCCCGAGCTCCCCTCCGGCCCCAGCCAAAGGGGTCGCGGCCGAGGAGAGGGATAGGAAAGGCGGGGGCGGGGGGGCACAAACCCGAGCCAAACGCAGGAATAAACCTGTGCATCCGCCTCTCCTCCTCCGGACAAAACCCGGGGGTTGTGAAAGCCGCATGCCCCCGTCTCGCGGGACCTCCAGGGGCGAGGAGCCCGCCGTTCCTAGTCCTGGCCCTGCCGGGGAAGGGGGCGATGCCCAAGTGAGCGAAGCCCCGCGGGGCGGGGGCCGGGCGGCGGGACCAGAGCCCTCCGGCACCGGGCACCGGGCAGGGGGCTGCAGCGGCGCGTTCAGCAGGTCTATGTCCAAGGCGGGGGAGCGTCCCCTCCTCCGGGAGAGCCCCCGGGTCCCCTGGCCTCGCCACGGAGGTCGGCTGGGCTAGCGGAGCCCCTTCGGTGAGGAGGAGGGGGAGAGGGCACGGGCGGGCAGGCTTTCCTGGCAAAGCCACGAGGAGACATCTCGGGACGCTCTGGAAATGTTTCCCGTTCCTTTTCTGGCTCGCTCTAAGAAGGGAGGATCGAAGAGAGAGGGGGGGAAGAGCAGCCTCTTGTCTCAAGCCAAGTCAACGAAAAAGCAAGGTCCAGCGGTGCGGGAGAGACCGTAGGAAAAAAAAATGATAATAAAAAAAAATAAAAATACCTTTTTTTTGGGTCCCGGCTCCCTGCGGTCTGACAGGTACTTGCCCAGTTTGAAGATGCCCGGCACAGGACCCAGCCGCAGCCCGGCCGGGATGCAGCTCTCGGCGCTGACGCTGATGGCCGGAGCCCTGCTGCTTTGCATCGCTGCCTCTGGGTGTGAGCGCTCGGGAACCCCAACTACTTAAGGGGGCCGGAGTGACAGCGGCGGGGAGGGTGAGGACAGGCGTATCTCCGCCCGCAGAGTGACGCGGCGGTGTGCGGGCCGCCGGCTTTTCAACGGGAGCGAGGAGGGGTACCCCTTGGCAGGGGGATGCTCTGGGGGCGCAGAGTTTGGTGAGAGAGTTTGGCTCCTCGAGCAGCTGCGGAGTCCCATCCAAGAGGGTCACATGGAGCCTTTCCCTAACCCTCCTGCATAATCAGGCGGAGTGAATGGCTGGCAGACAATGGGCCAGGCGACCTTCCCATTCCTAAAAATCCAATTTGTCAAGGGCAAAGAAAAGGCGCTGGTGAATCAAAGGTCTGGAGGGACCATTAATCCTCAGCATGGGGTATTGTCCCCCAGACAGTTACGATATTTTAAGTGACAAATCCACTGTATAATTTCTCCATAAATTTTACTTCCTTTTATTGTTCCTCGACAAACCAGTTTTGGAAAATAAGTGACTATTTTAAGTCTACTTGGCTGAGCCTTTTGAGGTTTAATATACTTCAAAGATTTTTAATTCTCTTCCCTTGGCTTTATTGTAAAGGAGATTAAACAAAGAGATGGGGAATGTTTTGAGGACTTGTTAACTTCTATTGATTCTCGGCGTGTGCCATACAGAAATTGGGCAGGTACTTGATGGGAAAACACCAGAAAATACCTACACTTTTTTTTTTTTTTTTTTTTTTTTAAAGAACGACCATATTACCATTTCAGTGGGTTGGTTTCAGGCCAGTAATCTGTTCAGAAGAGCTTTGATCCTTAAGGAGGATGAATAGCACAAAATATGAGCCGCTGTAGCCCCTGTAAAACACAAACCGCTGCATCTGCGAGCGCTGGGGAAGCTGTGCCTGTAATTCTTGCGATTAGGAAAGAGACAGGAGGAGATAGAGACACACAGCCACCAGGAAAGACAGGGACACGGCCAGCAGATAACACAGATGTCTAGCGAACAGCACGCAGCTGGATTCCCCGCTTAATACATCCACAGGTTCCTCTCTCACACACAAAATCGCCTGCCCCGACACTGCTTTCGGAGGTGGAACCTACAAAAAGCCACTGTAAATAAAGCCAGAACGAAGCGATTCGAACAGAGTGCGTCTATGTCCCTCCTCTCCGCATAAATGTTTTAATTAAGATACAACGAGGCGCTAGGATTAAGTCATTTTATAATTCAGGATGGGTAAGTGTCCCAAGAATTTTCCTAGAGCTGAAAAGGAAAGGCATGCGACTTTTTTCTTCTGCACATGCAACACTCCAGATGTGCCTGTCAGACCAAAGAGTACAGTAACAAATTCCGTTTTCCACTTTCGCTTTTATAGTCCTGTCTAATTCCCGCTAGCAGGTTTTCTCCGCACCATACCTCGTAACTCTCCAAAAAGAAGGTTTCTCAACCTTTCTCCTGCAGAGAAGTTGCACACGCAGATTTTATCCATTGCTTTCAGAAGCAATGGCAGGTATGGAGCTTTTTCCTTTTTTTTTTTCACTGCCGTTTTTCTAATAGTCAGACCTAATAAATTTCAAAAGAAAACCCAAAAAGCTACGCTTAGACGTGTGTCTACCCGTAGGTGCCAGGTAACTGAGCGGGCTCTTCTCAGGCAACCCCGCTTTCTGCAAGACAAACCTTGGCTCGTCGCTTTCGATGTGATCGTTAGCGTGGGCATTAATCTGGATTTGTTCGCCGCCGTCACGCGTGGCAGCGTGGGAGGAAAAGGCCACAGGGATGGGCACGGGGGACGAGAGCGTTTTGGAAGCCGGCGCGTCTCCACGAGTTGTCAGTCGCAAAGATGCTCTTTCCCTTCTCCCTGCCCGGCCCCGCGCCGGGAGAGCAATGAAAGCTCATCCTGGCAAGTTACTGCCGCTGCTGCCACGACACTTGCCCACGCCGGTGGCTGCGCGCCCCAGCCCCGCCGCTGCCAGCCCCCTCCTCCCCCGGCCTTGGCTGCCCTCCACCAGGCACCGGCGTCCGCTCCCACAGTCGGGGCGAGCCCCGGAATGTCAGCGTCCCTGCTGAGACCGGTGGGTCGCACCCCCCGTTCCCTCCCGGGGCTGCCCGCGGGCACCGGGCGGAGAGCGCTGGGCTCCCCCGGACGGGTGGCACCGGGATGGGGACCGGGACGAGGATCGGGGCAGGGACGAGGCGCTGCCGGGGGCTGCTGGCCTGCACCGAGTCCGCGTCGGTCGCGGATGTATTTTTAGTAATGGTGCGTATCGGCGCGCACACGAGATAAATGTCGCGCCTGCCCCCCGCGGCACCAATGGTCATCGATCGCGTCTCTCCGCGGTGCGGTGGCAGCGACCGTCCCGGGAGCGGGGTGTGTGTCTTTCTTTTTCACTTCAGGGAAGAGGGGGGAGAGGATGTGGGGAACTGAAGATGACCCCTTTGATCAGCGGCCTGAATGGGGAAAAAAAGGATAAACAAGAAGTTGAGGGCAATAAATTTAAGCCATGAACATGTCCCTGTAACCTCTGGCCTGGCCGCTTGAGGATGAGACCGGGTTGAAATTCCGAGAGCCGCAGAGGTAGAGAGAGGGCTTTTAAGGCGACCAAGGTACCCTACTGCTCCGCCTCGGGAGCCGCTCCCTCCCAGGCCTTAATGAGTCAAAAAGCGTGAACGACACGCGAACAATTTTATCAATAGGACCATGTAAAGGCCGACTGTGAGGAAAGTTATTTATTAATATAGCCGATTGTGGCTGGTTCCCATCCACTCAGAAAAGAAAAGCCCTTGCTCTGGAAGCATTCACACCAGTTCTCCAATTTTTATTCTGTCCTGTGGCTCAAAGTTGAAGTTCCCCAAGTGAAATAAATTGTCCACAAAAGAGGAAAGGAACCACATTTTCTTTTATTTTTCCTTCCCTAAAAAGGAAGGGTGAAACCGATCTAATGTGCCCACTGGAGCAAGATGCAGCATGAAAGGCCGGGTGTTAAAAGTAAAAGCAGCCTTTGGAGCAAATGGGATGGAAAATTAAATGAAATTAAATAGCTTGAACGACCGTATTGTCCCTTATTAAAAAGACACATTAATTACATGGTTTCAGCTTTATTCAAAGACAATGTTTAGACTCAATCAAAACATTCCACTATCGCTCTTTATATACTTAAACCGGGCTACTAGAGGCACCATTAAAGCGAGATCACTTTTGCCCAGAGATGCGATGAAAGTTATTTTCCTCGGCGGCCCTTATTTATGCCCACCGCTGAACTGCCGGTGCCCCTGAGTAACACTTTGGCACACTGTTCTCCCTGATTTAACAGGTTGCCCCATAATGAGGCATGAATGTTAAGGAACAACAGTCATCCAAAGAGGCACAGTTGCGGAGAGCAATGTCCCACCAGGGAGCTCCATTCAGACCATCAAACCGCTCCGGCACAGAGAAGGTTCAACACCACATTCAGACCAGCATGAATGCCTGTATACAGGGCCCGCCTCATTATGCCGCCGAGCACCGCAGCGCAGGCTCCAACAAAATGCTGCAAGTTCATTCAGCAGGCCATGCTCCGCAGAGCCAGCCCCGCCGCCGGCTCCCGGGGTGACCCTTTTCCCAAATGGCTTTGCCCCGCCGAGGCGGCCCTTCCCCGGGCTGCGGGACGGGACGGGGCGGGACGGGGAGGGGACCGGACGGGACGGTGAGAGGGACGGTGAGGGAGGACGAGAGGGAACGGGACAGTGCTCCCCGCCCTGCCCGGGCTGGCCTCGGGCCTCCGGACGGCGCCCGCCGCCACCGCCCCGCCGCAAGGGGATGGGGATGGAAGGAAGCGGGTGGAGGGCAGGGGGGAGGCTTGCTGAGACCCTGAAACACGCAAATCCCCTTTAAACCGAAGACACCAACACGGTCTGAACGTTTACTTTCATATTTTCCTTTTTCTCCTCTCCTCTCCTCTCCTCTCCTCTCCTCTCCTCTCCTCTCCTCTCCTCTCCTCTCCTCATTCCCTCCTTCCCTCCTGCCTTCCCCTCTCTCTCTTTTGCAATTCCTTGATATTTCTTCCTCGATTTCCCTCACTTCCACTCTTTCAGCCACTCTCCCTCAAAACCCCTTCCCTTTCCCACGCATTCCCCCTTTCTCTTCCTTCCCACCACATCCATTCCTCCCCCGTGACACCTCCCGCCGCCACCGCCGCCTCCCCGCCGCCCCTCCGCAATGCTGCCGGTGCCGGTGCCCGGCGCTGCCGGTGCCCAGTGCTGAGGGCGGGCGGTGCCGATTGGCGGGGCCGGGCGGTCGCGTCCCGGGGCCGGCGGCCCCCAACCAGCTGTGCGGTGCAGACGAGATGCGGGTGGGATATTAAAGCAGCTTTTGAATAGTAATTCAGGTTCTATGGGAACCCGGGCAGATGACAGGAGCTCGATTTGGTATTCGTATTGTTAATCGCGAGCGTCAGCCCAGATCGGATTCAAACACGTTTTGTGCTCGTTAAAAATTCCAGTGTAGGGGCTGAGATTTTTCTCTTTTTTTTTGTTTTGTTTTTTTTTTTTTTTTTTTTCTTTTAGCCCAGCTTCAATTGGAGGCGAAACTTACCGCATAAAGTATTCAAAGTCTGTCTAAAGTTGCCTTTTAACCGGATTCTCCCCCTCCCGCAGCCCCCGCCGTATCTCTTGGTTCTTTCGGTTGACATGGTGCAAATAAAAGTCAGTAAACTTGTTGCTGAATTGCAATGTTTCGGTGTACCTTATAAATTCATACCTTTTCTCCCTCGATCGCCTCAGAATGAGCCCCTGCCTCAATTCGATTTTCCTTGCTGTTGGGCACATTTAGGAGAGAGTCTATTTGTGAAGTTCATTTCTAGGCAAATGTATTCAAGAGCTGATTGGGATGAATAGGACCGTGTGTCAGCCGCCCCTAATTGGGATTAAAGCACTTCGGACCATATGCAGAGAGTGACAGAAATTCTCAGGTTTCATTGTGCTCAGACTTCCACCCGCCTGGACACTCGCCCTGGAAAAGGGGGATTTTTAAAGATTTCAGGGAGAAACTGAGGAAATAAAGAAGACGGAGAAAATGACCAGGCTGATGTCCCTCTGCGGGACTGCCAGCGTGGCAACTGCTGGGGACAACGACGGGCAGCGGCGGGACCCGGCGAGGCGGCGGGGCCGGGGCCAGCACGGCCGGCAGCGGACCTGGCGCCGGGTTTCCCGGCGGAGGGAAGGGGAGGAAGCCTCGGCTCTCTCACTCCCGGCTTCTATCGGGGGTTGAAAACGTAATGCGACATAATAACCCCGCGGCTGGGGGGTTATATGGGATGGGAATGAAAAACCCCACGGGGAAACTTCGCCGGGTGTTTCTAGCCTAAGGAACAGGCTCCCAAAAAAGGAGGGAGGCAGCGAGGAGGGAGGGAGGGAGGGAGGGAGCGGAGATGCGAGTCGCAGGCAGACGTCGCTCCCTGCCCGGCCCAGCACTGGTACCAGGGAAATGGCGTTTTTGGAAATGTGGCCCTGCTGCAGCGGGACCTGGCCGGGGGCTGTTCTCCCGGCGCCGGCCCCGCCTGGTCTAGTGAAAGATGCCGGTCAGATGCCGATTCGGTCAGTGAGTTGGACGAGGTGATCTTTAAAGGTCCCTTCCAACCCACACCACCCCGTGAGTCTATGCTTTTAACCCAAAGCTGCTCCACTTCCATATCCATCCATCGCCCTGTCTGCCCGTCCATCCAGCTGCGTGCCAGCTGTGCACGAGTGGCCCTGGCAGGGTGAAGCATCCTGCCGGGATGAAGGCTCTGCACTGGTGGAGCCATAGAGAGAGGCGATGTTCAAAGCTCAGGCCTGGCCTTCACAATTGTGACCAATCCGGGTGTGGGGTCATCTGAATGTGGCAACGCAGAGAGAAAAATATTATTTAAGTTAGTGATTTTTAAACGCTGTGCTCAGTTATTAGAAATACGATGTTTAATCCCATCATAATCAGAAGAAGACCCTGTACCGCTAACAGGGCCTTTGTTTGCCGAGGCTACTTTGTCCCAGCGAGGTGGCCGAGTGCTGGTGACCGTCTGCTGCTTTCGTCCTCTCTACGCTCCTCTGCAAAGTACCCACCGCCCCGACGGGGCGGCTTTGTGCCGGTGTCCCCGGCAAGCTCATGTGCCGCTGGAGGCACAGATGGTGTCCCCGCCGTGCCCACTCCGCGCTCCGCTGCCGTCCCCGCGGGCTCCGGGACCCACAGGCCCGGCGGAGCCTCCGGGGGGGTGTTCGGTAAACCCGGGGCGATAGGACACGGCTTTCTTCGGCGATACAGAACAGGGTATCCCCTGCGGCATCTCCGCGGTGCCCGACTTTCATATTTCTGCAAGACAAAGAGCGGGATGGAGCGGTGGGCACGGTCGTGCGTGGCCGTGTGCGGGGGTCGGGACACGGCGGTCGCGGGCGGGTGGTCGCCGCTGAGCCCGGGGGAAGCCCCTGAGGCAATTTAGCCGCAACATCGCTGGCTACGGACAGGGTGAAATGCACAGCCCTGCTGTGCCTCCGCCCCCAGACGGCTGCGGTATTTAAATAGAAAAAAGGAAAGAGCATCCCCGCGCCAGCCGGCAGCACTGCCCCAGCTTTCCGGGGGCTGGCGGGGGGGCACGGCGTGTTTGCCAGCCCAGCGAGAGCGACCCGTGTTTGCCACCCCCGGGAGACAAACCTCTTCCCTTGCCCCGGCCCGAGGAGAGAAGCGCGGCGCCGGGACACGGCAGGACCGGGCGTGGGGACAGGCCCCCGGCCCCCGGCTGCCCCTCGCTCCCGGGTGCCCGCGGAAAGGATGCCCGGGAGGCCCCGCTGGGCAGAGGTTGCTCCTCGGGGTAAAGGCAGAGCTGCACGCAGCTGCCTACAGCTCCAGCATCCATATGTTATCCCGCGTACATCCACAGAGGCAGGAGGGATGCGGGTTTGTCTGTGTGTCCGTACACAGGCACACGAGTGTGCCTGTTTATAAGTCGGTATGCTGAAGACACTGAAGTGCCCTTTTTTTTCCCATGGATTTCATGACAGGGGCGCAGGGAGAAAGGCCCTTTCCGCTCCCTCCCGGCCCTCCCTGAGAGGCAGGGCTGTGACTTATGGAAAAGCATACTGTACATACAGAGCCAAAGGTTACCCAATATATACCGGACCAATGCGCTAGGAAGCATCTGCTAAGGTCTGCATGGCGCTGAGGAACCGAGTCGCTCCTGTGCTCCGGAGAGCAGCAGGGTGAAGAAGCACGGCGCTTCCCTCCCTCCCTCCCCATCCTCCAGCATCAGAAATATCCCGGGGAATCCAGCCCATAGAGCTATATTCTGATCTGAGCTCCCTCTGAGTCGGCCTTTGTAAAGACAGTGGTTGTACCACTTAAATCACATGGTCCTTCCACCTCTAGGCAGGCACTGACTTTTAATTTCAGCCTGGGCTTTAATTGTTTGGGTTTTTTAAATACAGTGGGAGTCTCCTTCTCTGAGCACTTCCACAGACTGTCTCTCTCCGTCCTGACAGCTTGATAGATCCGAGACCGACCCTGAATCTCTTCCAGGGATGAAATTGTGCAGCGACAGAGGAAGCCAAAGCACGCAGGCAGAGTGCGCAGCCCCCAGAGCTCCCTTCCTCCTCCTCCTCCCCCTCCTCCTCCGAGGACCCCTCTGCCGTGCTCAGCTCGGCTCAGGCCGAAAAATATCCTTTACGCGCAGTAAATTTGTTGCGTTTTCCTCAAGAGCTTACAGGGAGGGGGGGGGTGGTGGTCATATCTTTTAAAATCAGCCCCGTGTTTACAGAAGAGTGGCAGCTGTAAAACGAAGCACTTAATTTCAGGAAATCTTCTCCCCGAGGGGCAGCGTTATAGCAGTGGGCTATGGAGGGGCGGTTCACAGGTAGATGCCAAGGACCTCGGGAGAAGCAAAGTGGCACCAGTGCCTGGATGGGAGCGGGGCCCGGCGGAGGGAAGGCACCGACCCGCTCCCGCTGCCGATGCCCTCGGTTGGGGAGCCGGGAGGTGGAAACGGTGGCGATTTCGCCCGTTAAGGCTCCCACCGAATCCAGCCCCGGATCTGAGGGGAGGCAGGGAAATAAATCATTGTCACGGAAGACAGAAAGGGATGAAAAAACGGTAGCTGCTGGAAGGAAGATCTCTCTCCGCAGTGGCACCAGAGAGCAGGGCAGAGCTTGCTGGCTGGCTGGTCATGATGTAGATGGAGAAAGAAATGGGTTTTGCCAGCAAGCGGGAGAAAGGGCTGTAAGAGAGCTGACTTCCTAATGAGCGCATATAATGTTGTAAAGGGTTTCAGCATTTTATGCTTTTCAAGATACGGCTATCCGCAAGAAGAAAAAAAAAAAAAAAAAAAAAAAAGAAAAAATAGAACTTTGTCACAAACGTAGCCATCAGAAACTGTTCGTTACACTCTGGTAAACATCCCCTCGTGGTGAAATTGTTGGTGGGGGCGGAAGGCAGGGCAAGAAAACGCATCTTTTTCTAGTATGTGCAGCTCTCTAATTAATGAATTCGACAAACTGAAAGGTCTTCCTCTGGTTCCTGCGACTTGACTTTTTTTTTTCTTTTTTACTTTTTTTTTTTTTAACCCAGTAAAGATATTCGAAACAAGAAAGTATTTGGGTTAGATACGTAGAATAACGGAGGTTAAACTCACGTTATCTAGGACTTATCTTAAAGTACACCACGAAGTACAGTCTTTTTCCTTCTCTTTATTTCGGCATTGCATATTCTGATGCTGAAATATGCATCATTTTGACAGCTTCGGAGTTATGAAACCAAAGAAACTTTTGGTGTCATCTGTCGGAAATAATTTTTCTTCACAGCCTGTAGATTTTATGTTATTTCTCTTCATTGTTTGTGCTATTAAAATAAAATCTAAATAAAATTATTCAGTATTTTTGCCTGATCCCTTGTGACCGCTGCCCTCAGCTTTCCCAGCATCATCATCTTTCAGTCTAAATATTCAAATATGCGTTTAGAAGAAAAAGACAGATTAACCTCAAAGTTTCGGTCTCACTCTATGTCTTTCACACGGAAAAATAAGGGCGCACTTCGTGCACACACACACAGAAGGGTTAGCTCTTCCAAAACTAGAAGGAAAAATAATATTTGTATTTTAATATTTCGATCACGGCTTGGTATTTGGCGGGGACGCCTTTTTAATAATCTGACCTATTTAGATTATTTGCGGAATGAACCCTTCTCAAAATCGTGTTTGAATTAAGCTGCGCTCAAAATATCAGAGTCCAACTAACTCCTGCTTTTGAGTCACTGGCTTTAAAGACAAATTATGATGCCCACCGTATCGGTATTTCTGCTTGAGAAAGATGGCTTGCCACCACTGTGTTTATACCCGTGTCCCGAGATATTTGATGAAAAAAATCGTGTGTGCACATTCAGCTACCGCTGAGAAGTTTTCAACATCCCGCGTTAGCCAGAGCAGCCCCCGGGCTTTGGGGTTCAACCCCAGGCGCAGAAACTGCTCTCGGATGGGGGCGGGATTGGACCCGCTGCAAACCTAACCCCATACGGAGGCAACGCTTGACTTTCATCCATCCCTTATGAGCCTTCCAGGCAGCTTTTCCTCGGCAATGTGAGACCCGGGCCAGTCCCCGAGGTGCCCGCACCCGCCGGCACTGGGCTCCCAACGCTGCACCGAGCTGTCCGCACCCGCTGTCCCCGCCCCGGCTTGCCCTGCCCGCTCCCTAGGAAGACCCCGCAACCCTGGACAGCCTTTATTTGAGAAAAGGCGGCCCCGTCCTACAGCCTGGGCGTCGCGGAGCCGGTGTGCTGAGATTTTCCTCTACTGCTTTACATTGCAAAGAAAAAAAAAGAAAAAAAGACTTTTTTTTTTTTAGTTTTCGCTTTTCTATTTTATTTTCCTCTTCTCTTCTCTTCTCTTCTCTTCTCTTCTCTTCTCTTCTCTTCTCTTCTCTTCTCTTCTCTTCTCTTCTCTTCTCTTTCTTCTCTTCTCTTCTCGTTCTCTTCTCTTCTCTTCTCTTCTTCTTCTCTTCTCTTTTTTCTTCTCTTTTTCTTTTTCTTTTTCTTTTTCTTTTTCTTTTTCTTTTTCTTTTTCTTTTTCTTTTTCTTTTTCTTTTTCTTTTTCTTCTCTTCTCCTTTTTCTTTTTCTTTTTCTTTTTCTTTTTCTTTTTCTTTTTCTTTTTCTTTTTCTTTTTCTTTTTCTTTTCCTTTTCCTTTTCCTTTTCCTTTTTCTTTTTCTTTTCCTTTTTCTTTTTCTCTTCCTTTTTCTTTTTCTCTTCCTTTTTCTTTTTCTCTTCCTTTTTCCTTTTTCTTTTCCTTTTTCTTTCTTTCTTTTTCTTTTCCTTTTCCTTTCAATTCCGAGAAAGCAAAAATACGCCTGTCCCCTGGGATGAGTTCCCAGGAGGGGAAATATCTGCGTTTTCATCACGGCACACCTGAAAGCTGTCACCCCGCACCGTTGTGCCAGTGCTCAAGCCGAGCCCCGCACTCCGTGTCCCTCAATTCCTATAAATATCAACCTTTACTGGCGCTCCACCCGTAGCCTGCCCGCTGGAGGAGAAGCCGGCCCAGACCCACGGGGACCGCAGCGCCGAGCGGCTACGGGCTGCCGGCGGGGCGGGGGGACGGGGACGGTCTGCAGCACCCCCGTCCCGCTGCCGCACCGAGCCGGCCCCGGGGGGCGGGTTGTGTTGGAGGCGGTTGAAACCTGGAGCGAGAAGACGGCAGTTTATCAAATTCCCTTTAGGAGACCGCAAAACGGGGTGGAAAAGATGCGCATACACATGTGCGTGTTGTACGCACGTATATGAAACCTGTCCGGGGGAATGTAGGCACGGAAATATAGAACATGGCAGTGATATATTTTTGTCTCCTCGGTTACATAGTTTTTCCTCACATATATAGTTTCAGAAACCCCCTCTGAGCTTCTGGGTTGGAGAGAAACCGTTTGCTACCAGATAGAGCGAGGCAGCGAAGCCTCCCCTTGGAAAAGCGTCTCTCAAGCGTGATCCGGCGAAGATGCAACTAATTAACTCGCTTCTCTGTTTTCCGCTCATTTCTCTCCGGTAATGTCAGGGGCTTGCCGGGGACGGGGGGCGAGGGGGGGCGGTTCTCCTCAGGCCAGGCTCCACCGTACGCACCGGGGAGGCGCAGCCCCCCTTCTCGCCTGCCGGGTTGCTTCAAGGTTAGCCGATACCTTTGCGAAGTCGTGCAGAAAACCCGGCTGCCGAGGTCCCACGGGGCCGAGTCAAGCAAGAATATACGTGCTCCTAATTTTATTCGAGTTAATAAAAGCAACACTACAAGTTTGCAAAGGCGGGAGACTGGGGCTGAAGGCGGAGGAGCCGCTCTCGGGGGTGGTGGTGGGGGGAAACGCAGAGTTTTGAGTGAAAACCTGGAGGAATAGTAAAAAAGGAAGGAGAGGGCTTGGGGAGGTGGGGACAGCCTCTGTGCAAGCCTGAGGTGGCGCCGGAGCATCCCCGGTGCCCTGCCGGGGCGGCCGCGGGCTATTTCTGTTTTACGGTAGCATCCTTTCCTCCGGAGAGGCCGAAAGCTCAGAGCAAAAACTTGCACCTTCGGGTCAGACTCGCTTTCTCCAGAAGGTGTTTAAGATGCGGAGGGGTGCCCGGAGGCACCCAGGGGTGCGGGGGCAGGTAGAAAGGGCTCCTGCCCTGGGCTGGGCGACGGCCTCGGGCAGCCTCCTGACTTCTCAGGACAGCTTTCATCGCCCACAACGGCTTAATGCTCATTTAACTGAACCTCTGTGAAGAGGTAAGGGAGAGGTAAATTCTCCCTGCGAGGTGCCGGTTACCTCAGAGACCTTCAGTCCCCTCTCTGTGTCCCCACGGGGGTCCCCAACGGAGCCACCCTCCCTTTGCAGCTCCAACACAGGGAAAGGAGAAGCTGTAACTCTGCTTAGTGCTGGGATTTGGCCACGGGAGAAAGGGGGCAATCTGCAAAATACCCTTTCAGAAGGGCTGCATTTCACTCACCCTGGTCTTTCCAGTAGGGAAAGTCCTCCCTGATGGGACACATACCCCGTGTGAGTGAAGGGCCACCTGGTCGGTGTCTGGACTGCAGGTTGACCTACACGGCTCACAGGGCTTGAAGGACAGTTTAAGTCCCATCACAGCCTGAACCGGGTGTGCTGCTCAGGATCTGGCCCCACATGCCAGGGCCAGGGCCATTCCCTTCATGGAAACTCTGAGCCATCGGGGCGGAGGATGCATTTACAGCTGACCAGAGGAAAAAAAAAAAACAACCCTCAAATCAACATAACACTGATTTGATACTCTGTCCTGCATATGTTCCTGCTGTGTACATTTTACTGAGAGGAGGTGGGGTTAAATGCCAGAGTGTCTGTGACCCAGAAAGGAAAACCCTTTGAAATAACAGGCTACAGTGTGGGAACGCTGGTGATTTTTAAAAATGATTCTAAGTGCAGGTTGGTAGGAGGTGGCTGAGAGCATCTTTCTGAACTGGCTACCCTCGCCAAGGAGTTCTCACAACAGAGCTGATGCTGATGGTTTTAGTAATGCCTCCGTCTCTTGTCATTTATCCTCACATTGTAAACTGAGCCATCATTATTCTAAAGTCTTTCCCTCATCTAATGAAATTATCCTGAAAGTCTTCTACGTAGAATATTAAATAGTTGCCTGTGCAAGAGTCTTTTTTTGTGTCTGTGCGTTGGGGTAGGGTGAGGGTGCTTCAAATAAAAAATTCTCCAATATAAATCCTTTGCCCCTGAAATCATCAATCAGGAACAACAGGATCCTTATGTTCAGACACGTGCTACCAAGCAGCCGAATTTTTGTTTCATATGTATAAACATTATTTGTGGATATTTCCCACTGGTTTGATGGGGTCATATCCAGAGTCACCACTCCTCCAATCCACCTCCCTCAGTGCAGTATATAGCCTAAAAGACCACCATTATTGGGAAAAATATCAGACAACTGTCACATTACCTAACTTAGCGAAATCATAACAAAGGCTTCCATTAGAAGTGACATAACATAAGCTGGAAGGGGTTTTCAATTCCACTTACACTTCTTTTCCCCGTTCCTTCCCTGAAATGTCTCACATTCTCGACATGTTTTGTGGAAGCTTGATTAAAGTCAGGAAATCTGGTTTTGTACCACTCATTCATTTCCCGAGGGGATATTAAACAGAAGACGGCAAACAGGAATGCTTATTGTCAGATCTGTGAGAAGAGACGTACTGTTTTCGGTTATTAGATGAATATGTAAACATGTACAAAAACTGAGAGCATTAGTAGAGACTATTTCTGTGTGCAACTAAGGGAAAAGGATAAAGGAAATACTGTATTTGGAATTGTGGAGGAGGACCCATGAACAAATCCTGAACGAGCATCATCCTTCCATCATTTTAAATGCTGTTTATAACATGTGGATTGGAAGAAGCATTTAGTTTGTAAAAAAAAAAGAATCTATCCAACTATTCTGTGTATATCTATATCTAGCGATGGACTACTAAGCATATTCAATATGTTTGTGACGGGTTTTATTAGGGGGGCAGAGGGGGAAGAGATCAGCGAGAGCTGACAGATAATTTCAGCTCACAGATACGACAAAGTATAATTTTACCTGCAGGTTCTTGGCTGCGATTTTTTCATCCTATATCTGGATGTCCCTCAGAGCAGCAGCCAGGTCCGGGGCTGAGCAGGGGACATCAGCGCACACAGCAGCACTGCACATCTGTTTTGTGAAATCTTCGTTTGCCTGTTTTGACAGAAACGCACTGAGAGGACATGGTAAATACAGCGATCCTCCGCACAGCTCCTGGAAAAGAAAGGCTGCAGAGCAATGTCAAGGGGAAAAAGCTCTGCCCTGTCTGCCCCTTGCCATGCCCCTGCCCGGGAAAGCACCTCTCAGCTGGGCCTCCAGGGAGATGGAGCCGCAGGGGCATCCATGTTCTCCAAGAAACATGGGAAACCGCACACGGCCATCAAATATCTCCCCTGCACCATATAACGCGGCCCCACGGCTCCACACCAGCCGCAGGACTCCTGGCCTGGCAATGGGCATCCCCAGCACGCCCCAGTCGAGAGAAGCCCTGGCCCATTTGCGCGGGGGATACTGCAGGGCTGGGACGGACCCCCTGAAGTACCAGGTGCCACGCCGCAGGGATGCTCTCCAGCAGTGCAGGATGGCCTTTTGCAAGGCACCAGGAGGGTTTACTCCTCCACAGCCCTGGTACTGGTGTGGTCTGCTGCTGTGCTGTGAAATGGGGTCATGCGACATGAGGCCTGTCCTGCCGAGAAGAAGACAGTCCAGGATCGGGGGCTGGCAAGACCCTGTGGTGCCAGGCGCTCCCGTTCCAGCAGTGTCCTGCAGTGCCAGGTGCTGGGCGAGCAGGGCTGTTCCCCGTGCCCAGAGTGCAGTGCAGCAATGGTATTTATCATAGCTATGGTAAATCTCCTGCCCAATCTCTACTAATTGCTTCCTGCCACACTACAGCATGCAGAAACACAAATTGCCAACACGAGGTACCAAAGCAGAGCAAGAAAAAGGCAAGGGGGCAGGTGGAGAAGGATGGTGTGACAAAGAGATGCCCGCTTGATGTGATAAGCAGCAGCATGAGGTCTGCTGCTATTTTTGGTTGCTCTTATATGTTCAGTGAGGCAATGACAGGCTTCTGTTGTACGGCAGCTTCCCTCTCTGCTGGCTTCTGGGTGCTGTGATAAGCTGGGTGCGATGCAGTTGTGGGTGGCTGTGATCCAAAGGCATGTGCTGGCAATCTGGTTCCCCTTTTTGTAGCTGTGACGCTGAAATAGAGGAATAAGGACTTTCTCCTTGGAGTTTTCACATGCTCAGCAAGTTCTGCAAGGTCTGGATGGCATTTTGGAGGAAGGTGTCTGGTCAGAGAGCTTCCATAGAAATCCCACAGAACTCAGCCTGTGGTCTCCGCCACGTCTCCTTGCATTGAGAAGGAAGAAGTAAAGGAAACACAGCCAGGATATGAAAATTCTTTCTTCCCTACCTCACCCCTCACCCTCACATTCCTACTTACAAACAGGGTCTCAAACCTAGACTCTCTCTGACGTGCCAAGAAAGGCTTCTCATCCCAGGGGCACATGTTGAGAAACATCACTGTCTCCATCTTATCCTATGCATCTTCCCTCTCCGCTTCATAGTTCCTCATGCGTCCCCAGCACCTTAGCTACACCGTCAGCAACAGATCACTGCACGGTTCTGTGAGACTGGGTCTGAAATGCCTTTCAGGGGTACTTGGTCAGTCTAAGGACAACTATTGGGTACTTCTCACTGCTCCACCCAAAAATTCTTGGTTTACTGCATCCAGTCCCCAGTCCCTGCCAGCTTCAAGGCAAAGCCCAAACTAAGCACCCCCGGGATGCTGCAGGGACAGGGAGGGACATGCGCAGTCCATCTCTGTCATGATAAAATCAAGACAGCATTCAGGTTCCCCTACACAAACTCGCATATAAATACTCATACTCATACATTCATATGTATATGAATACACACCTGCATACCTCTAGGCTCATCTTCGGCTATCACAATGCCCAATATATTCATATATATATGAATATATGAATATCCCAAAAGATACCCAGAACTACATTAATTATAGCCAAACTAATTTGCTCATTGAATATGTAGAAAGTCCTATGTTAAGTTTTGCTGAATGGAGCCATTTCTTTGCTTACTGGTGACAGTGGTGTTGGCTGCCTCGCGGGATATTTACTTCTGGCTCCGCAGACAGTCTCTCAGTTCAGGCTGATGAAGCAGAAGGAGAGGTTTGAAGTGGTGGACAGAGATGGAGAGAGTTTGCCCACTGTGAGGAGAGCCCCTAGGGAGCAAGTAGGCTGCTCTTCGCATGGTACGCTGTGTGCAAATGGACAAGGCATACTTAAATTTCATAACAAATAGGTTTTGTCAGACCATGGAAAAAATAGTCCTCATGTGCTCACAGGTCTTGCCAACCATTAGCACCAAGCACCACCTTCCCAGCAGGATAAACCAGGAGTTACCTCACCTCGCTGAGGATCTGCCCTTGCCAGTACTTCTTGCTGCCACCATGATGGCTGACAGAAACTCTGCTGACTTTTGTGAGTGCAGGGATAAGTCTGAACTACAGCCTGCGTTCATGGTGGAATGGGGAGGCCATGAGGGCTGCAGCTTTCCCATAGCTGCTGCCAGCTGCTGTCTATCTGTCTGTCTGTCTGTCTTGTGTCCAGGCAGCCTTCCCCTTCCTGCCCACATTCAGTCCTGAAAACTAGGCTTGCAGGAGGGGTGAGTACACACACTCACCTGGGTGTAAGACCACACTTACATACGTCTCTGGGTGGGGAAGGAAATAACGCCCCCCCCCCCGATCTAGGTTCTGCCAAAGTAGGGTCCTCATTAGAGGTAACAAAGTCAGAGTGATGATTTTGGAGTAGAAGGTGCGGAAGTGGGTAACGCATCCAGGACTGACTGACTCAATCCACTAATTTTATATACGGTGCATGTGGAGGACAGGGGAGAGGAAGAGATGAATGCAACTTCTGGCACCAGCAAACACCGGTAGAGCTTGCCTTCAAGACCCCAAGAGTTTCACCTTTTTAACATTCCTGGTTAATTAGCAACTTAGGAAACCGTTCTGCCAAGCTGAGGCAACAAAATGCAAAACCTAATGATTTAGACAGCAGCTTTAATGCAAACATGCTTGGGTCAAATATTAAATCTCATAAAACAAAAAGGTCACTTTTACTGCATCTGTGCTGGCACACCACACACCAGCTCCATATGCCAAGGGCCCCGAGGGCACTCACAGCCCTGGCTGTCCTTGCCCACCCCCCAGGGCTCCCCTCACCCTGCCCATGGCCCAGGACCCCGTCTCAGCCCCCCGGGGCCATCAGGCACTGCTACATGCTGCCAAATGGCATTAATGAGCCCCCTCCCCAAACACGGAGTGGGGTTTTAGCCAGCGAGCGATAAGAGTGTGGCTACCTGGCCTGTAACAGCCTTGCTCAGGGTCCCTCGTTGGTGGCCACGCGCTCCCAGCCCTGCCAAATGCCAGGTGGGCTTGTTCGCCTGGGAGGTGATGGCTAGCATTCAGCTAGACTCCTTCAGACTTTTAAAATACATCCTTTTTTTTACTGATCTCACTGCAAAAGTCATTCTCCTAGAGCCAGTGCTGCTTGAAGAGAAGGCACCATCCTTCCCTCCATCCCTCCCTCCATCCCTCCCTCCATGCTCACCCTCACCGGCGTGCTGCATCCTGGGGCAGCGCAGGTACCGGGACCCCCGGCTCCTGCCTCGGTGCACCCTTCCCAGCAGTACATGCATTAATACATCTCAGATCCCGCTCAGAAGTTATGACCTGTGAGTGTTTCCCATGCCACCGCAGGAAAGGACAGGAAAAGAAAGCTGCAAAGGGTTCAGGCCCAGGTTCTTCCTGTTAAACTTAAAAAAAAAAATAATTACCTCCAGAGGCTTTCTCCAATGAGGATAATTCCAGCATGGAGCAAACCGAGCCCTGAAACCTCAGGAACTGGGTAAGGTAAAGGGAAATTTAGGTGAGGTGGAGACCGCTGCAAGACAAGTAAGTGGTCTGATGTCTAAAGAACAAAGTCAAAAGTTTATCAGGAAGTTGCATTGGGACATGGTTGAGACATCACAGGAGACAACATGTGGTCCCAACTGGGCCCTTACTGGGAGCAGCCTGGTACCGAATTTAGATAGCAGAGGTTTTACACTGGAAGAGGGCAGGTTTATATTGGACAGAAGGAAGAAATTCTTTCCTGTGAGGGTGGTGAGGCACTGGAAGAGGCTGCCCAGAGAAGCTGTGGATGCCCCATCCCTGGAAGTGTTCAAGGCCAGGCTGGATGGGGCTTTGAGCTGCCTGCTCTGGTGGGGGGTGTCCCTGCCCGTGGCAGGGGGGCTGGACTGGATGCCCTGTGAAGGTCCCTTCCAAACCACCCCGTGTCTCCCCGAAGCCTCTACACCTCAGGAAAGACCTGCACAGGCGGCGGGATCCCGAACGGCCCCCACCACCCGCGGGTCGAGGCTCTTTGGGGGCTGCCAGGCCGCGGCGGCCGCAGTCCCACGCCGCCGGGCCGCTGACGGCCGCCCGGGGCCCGCCGGGTCCCGCCGGCGGCGGGCGGAACCCCCGCGCAGGGGAACGGTTCCCAGTGCCGCGTGTTGCCGGCCGGCGGCGGCGGCGGGCGCGGGGGGGCGGTGGCGGCCGCCTCCTTCCTGCTGCCGGCGCGGGGGTGGCGGCGGCGGCGCGGCGGGGCCGGGGCATCGCGGGCCCGGGCGCCTCCTCCCCGCTCCTCGCTCTCTCTCCTCTCCTCCCCATGGCCGGGAACTTCTGGCAGAGCTCGCACTAGTGGGTGCCGCGGGGTGGCGGAGGAAGGGGGTGGCGGGGGGATGCGCTGCGGGCCGCCGCCGGGCTTTGTCCATTCATTGCCGGGGCGCGGCTCGGTGGGGAGGCCCGGCGGGGGCCAGGGGAGCGCGGCGGCGCCGGGGTCCGGTCTGGCAGCGGCGGCGGGGCCTGCTGGCCGGCGGAGCCCTGGCGGGAGGCGGGCTGGAGTTGTGAGAGCGGCCGGGGCCGCCCCGACCTGTGGGGGCTCTCCGTGAGGGGGAGCCGCCTCCCGGCGTCTCCGTCGGCTGCCGCCGTCTCCGGCCAAGGGGTGTGGGTGGCTGCGGTCCCCCGGGTGCAATGTATGTGTCCCCAGCGGCAGCCAGGGCTGAGCTGCCTTAAAATACCCCGTGCTGGGCGCGACCGGGTCTAAACGGGTGCCCAGGGTGTACTAAATATAACGTAAACCTTCCTCGTTACCCACAGGCACCTCAGATCTATACAGCCGGTTTAGTTGATATAGCTAAAAGCTAACCTTAATCCCTGCTAGTTAGTGGTTTGGTTTGGTTTTGGTTTTTTTTTTGATATCTAACTTTGAAAACCCCAGTGAACGTTTCCTTGAGGAGGTCGTGTGTGGCTTGGTTAAAGGCCACTAGCCCCTTAGCCCCGAGCCTTAACCTGTAATCTGCTGGCACGGGGTGGCTGGAGGGGGGGCACTCTCAATATAACGCTGACAAAGAGTTGCTGAAATTATTTCCCCTTCTTTTAGTTTACAATGGATTTTGGATAAACAAGATCTGTTGAAGGAACGCCAGAAAGACTTGAAATTTCTGACCGAAGAAGAATATTGGAAACTACAGATATTTTTTACTAATGGTAAAACTGTTTTGTTTTCATCTCTGCCATAAAATCTGTACAGCATCTGCCATGTCTAAATGCAAGTTTGAATTGCTTAGAGAGTGCAATGTTTTCATTGTGGTGTTCCGTACACTTTCACAACCTATTTTAACAAAGAACTGGAATATCAATAACATTGTCATTTGTGAGCTGTATTAACACAATTTTAGGAGAAATTACAGGCAAATTAGCTGCATATATAACATTTTAACCTGTGACGGGACAAAACATGGTACGTTTTCATATTTTCAAGAGGTTCTTACTTAAAAAGTACAGGGAGAACAAGCAGAAACTGCTAAGCTAGCATATGAGAGGCTCAGTGTCAAGCATTAATATTCAAACTGGGCTTTTGGTGGGCTTTTAGGCTGTGGTAAGTATTGTAGCTGATCTGTGCAGTCCTTTTGAACAGCAAAGCTTGGAAACTTGTTATTTGGGATCAGTTACGTTCTTTGAAACCTTCATCACAGCCTGCATCTTGCCGTGTGACTGATTCCCTGGCACCGAGTGGCTCTCAAATTGCCTACAAGTTTCTGAGAGCTGTTGGCAGGAAGCCTCTTCTCCAAAGGAGTTTGGGGCTTGTCTCTGAAGTTACCTAAGACTTACTTCATCCTGCAGAGTGTTTAACTCTAGGAATGGCCGCACTGGAGCATATCAGATTATGCAGGCACTTAAACTCTTTTGTGTGCAATTGTTCAGCATTTTAAAAAAATCTGCCTAAACAAAGGATATTGCTAAGAAGTACTTTTTTTGCAGACAGCTCTGAATATTTTCCACAGCAGTCCTTTAACGTACAGAATGCTTATTTTTTCAGCTATCTGGCCAGACATACTTGAGACAGAGAAGTTAAGTGACTTTCCCGAGGCCACTGGAAGATATTATGTCAGTGCTGGAATTGTATCTGTGAAAGATACTTATCCCAGCTTCTCTTTTGGCTTAGCTATTTTTATAATAATTGCGTATGCTGCAAATCTGATTGCTGTGGATACATCTGTGTTGTCGCTTACATGGCACCAGGAAATCAAGCTAGAAATCTGTTCAGTCAGTTCCTGAAATTCCTTGAGGTTAAACCAAAGTGTTGTAGCTTCATAATGCAAAAAGAGAAAGGGGGGTACTGATATTTATAAAACTGCATGTCTATGCTAATTTTCACTAGTATGAATTTGAATTATGAGATACACTTTTAAAAATGTTTCACTCCAGCATTTTTCTTGTGTAGACAAAGATTTACAAAGTAGACAAGGTGGTTTCAGTTCGGGGTTCTCAGGATCCTTGCCTCCCATGAAGGTTCAGTGTGTGACCTGCAGCAGCTGGGGAATGGCTCTGCCAACATCTCCCTTGTGCATGTACGACCTCAGCCTGCCCTGGAGGAGAGAGTGGTGCTGGGCTTTCACCCCTTCTCTAGCAGAGAGAGGCCACCTTCATGCAGAAGGCTCTCAGGGGCTGCTCTGTGCTGGTGGGAGCTCAGGCAGAGCTTGCTGTATTCAAGCCCTCGTTATGTGTTGTATCATCACCTGCCTCTGCGTAGGGATCCTGCTTTGGGTTTATGGAGCCTCCCCCTCTTCTCTCTCACCTCCTGTGTTACCTGGGTGGGGAGATGAGTCTTGGCCATGGCTTGTCACGTTCAGCATGTGCCTGCCCAGGGGATGGTTGTTCCCTAAAGCAACCAAGAAATTGCCCGGAGAAAGGCCGTTTCCTGCTGCCTCCTCATTGTAGAAGTGCAATAGATCACCAACCGATTGTATGGCCATGTGCAACTACTCGGACTGTTAATACTGTAGAGAAGGAAAGCTGTCATCTAAAATAGTTTGGAAAAGGGAATTGATGTTGATTTCTCTCTTTGGATCATCAAATCTTAGTAGAGTTTTTGGTTGAAAGGCACATTAATTGATTTCCCTTTCTGGTTTAGGGCAGAAGCTGTAATGTTTGTGTTGCAGGTTACCCAAGACATTCATATTTAAAACAATTTTTATTTAAAAAAACCACTGAAACCATGTATTTTGTAAACGTAAGGGAATAAATAATCCAGTAGTTTCTTTGGAAATATTTAAAAAATTAATTACAAGTATTGGACTTTTTCCCAGCGTATACAAGCTTCCATTTCATTAAGTCTCTCTAGGCTCTTGTCCATTTTTTTCCCTAAACCAAGCTTGATATTTCTCTGACAGCAGATGGCTTAACCGTTCCTGAAAATCCCATGGGAGTGAGAAACATATTTGGAGAATTCTGTTTAGCTTAGTATTTGGATTTTTCTGATGCCTTAATAGTAAGACAGCTTTGTAGCCCCATGGTCAAATCAAAGGGAAAAATCCTTTCAAACCTCTCAAGATACGCTGATAAATATTTTAATATTTGTACAGACATTGCATACCGAGCTTAACCTCTTTTCTGGCAGTATTGCTTGTCCTAGTGTCACTGGCAAACTAGTCTCAATTTGGCATTCTTGTTTTTAGGAAAAGAGTGGTATGACATGGACAGGAACTTCATGTTGCTTTGGGTAATCAAGAGTGGATGACAAATTAGTTACCTTTTCCTATGGGGGAAAAAAAAGTTGCTAATTATCAGTGCTGTTCAGGGTGGCTTTCTCCTTTTCTCCTACGTTCAGCCCTTTTTAGCCAACAGCTTCCCTTGATATTTGTGTGTTTTAAAATTTTGTGCTGCTCATTAGAAGTGAGAGTAGGGTGTACCCTGACTGTCCCCAGGCGATATGGGGTAAGGGCATGGGGAAAAAAATCTGGACTTGCGTGCTTAAGTAGAGACTAAGAACTCAGCAATGACTGATAACAGAATTGTTTGCTTTTTCCATCAGTGCTCACTGTCTTGATCTTGCTGTACATGTTTTAAATATATATTTAAGTGTATTTTAAATTACTGTTTTGGACATTTCTGGTGAGGAGGGGAAAAAAAGAAGAGGGAGTCTTAACACAGCCGAGACTTGCATAGAATAGTGGCCGTGAAGAATTATGCGAAAAATAACAAGTAGCAACCTTCTGTTTTGCTCTGCCATTCTCTATATCTGACCCCTGCTCTTAATCCCAGCTTGATGCATCTAATTTGCTTGGCGCCTTTCCTTTGCCTGGGAGGCCAAACAAGAGCTACCTGCACAGATGACACCAGGGTTGTTTTTTGGCCAACTGGCAGAGGACCACTGTGATGGAGCAGCTGACTGCATCCTCTGGTCTCCCACCCCCTCTCCCAAGACTAAATATGTCATTTTTTTAACACCTGCTGCCTCTGCCAAATTTAATGACCATGTTTGTGTTGGCAGCTTTAGTTGTTTGGAAAAAAAAAACAAACAACAAAACAAACATCCATTTTGCATGGCGCTGAAAAGCCGTAGACTGATATTGTAAGTATTTGGATTTGTTTTGCTCTAAAATGGAATACCCAAGCTTTTTGCCTTCTGAGATTTGTGTTGTCATCTTAAAGGTCGTACTCATTTTGTACACAACGAAGTCAAGTTGCCTTTCCCTTTTTAAAGGTGTCCACAAGCTTCAGGATGCAGTGCTTCTTCTTCACCTGCAGGTCTGTAGGTTTACAGCAACATGTTGTGTCACCGGAACGCTGTATCTGAACTGAGGGAGAAGACTGTGCTGCTGCTCTTTAGAATCCCCAGCACTAGTCGTGTTTTGAGATCCTTTGGTATTTGGTGTCAAATTGTTGTAAAAACTCAACTCAAGCTTTTGTTCATTTTTTTTTAAGTTATCCAGGCTTTAGGTGAACATCTTAAATTAAGACAACAAGTTATTGCCACTGCTACAGTCTACTTCAAGAGATTCTATGCCAGGTAGGACTGTTTACTATGATGGTACGAGAATAAAACATTTGCTAGGCACATTTTGGTAGCCCTTTAAAAATGCAGTTCTGTATTAAAAACAGTGCCACTTTTGTTTTCTGGATGGTGTAAAGCTTTTATGCTACTAAAGTTAACTTAAGCTTTGCTTTTTCAAAAGGAAGTGTGGTGCTCTTAATAGATTAATCGTTCTACGTGTATGAAACAACATATTATAATTTTGTTATAACATTTCAGATATTCCCTAAAAAGTATAGATCCAGTATTAATGGCTCCTACGTGTGTGTTTTTGGCATCCAAAGTAGAGGTATGAAGTATTACAATTTTTTAATGTAAAATTATGTGATGTATGAGAGAGAAACCGTTTAGGACTTTTAAACTTTTTGTCGTTCTTCATGCTTTGGGGGTTGAAACCTTCTCTTTTTTTGTATGGATTTCTATAGCAATTTAAGAAAAGGAGATGGAGAAGGCCTTCAAACATATTACTTAGTGTTTGATCTTTCACAATTTTGTCTGAATTACTAACCCTGAAGGGCCTCTGAAAACCGTAAAGAGTAATTTAAATGGCTGTTTCACTGTGGTACAGTGTTTACGTATTTACATACACTATCGCTTAAATTGTGCAGTTTGCCTTTCTGGTGTGTTTTTCCTTCTTTATGTTTACTCAAACTTTAAAACATAATTTGAAATGTTTTCCTAATTATCCTTTTCCCTTCCACGTAGTGAGGGATCTTCAGAGTTTACCACACTTTCATTACTTGAATTAAAAGTATGTTGTAGCTCATATGGCATCTTTGAGAAATTATCGTAAGGAACTGACCCATTAGGGATAGTGGTGAGAAGGCTCCAATGCCTCCACCATCAGAAGTCCACTTTGAATGTGGCCAAGAGTTAGCATCAGCTTGGGCACTGCTCTTAGTCCTCTGTAATGCAAGAAGTTTTTCAGCTGTCTGAGAAGTGTCAGCATAATGGAAAAAAATCAAATTGGCCAAATTGTGATATGTCAGCACTAATGAATTTTACAGGGGGAATTCAAATGCCTAGTGGATGGTAGAAGCAGTCCTACTAAACCAGTAGTTGCATGTGATACTGTTTTCTGTACAAAGACTGTGACACCTTCAAGTGTTTGGAAGAGATGAAGGAAAGGAGAAAGGTGCAGAATATTGGAGAGAGTATTTTTTATCAGCCTGTTAATTAAGCCTTTAAGAAAGTGCAAACGTAGAGCATACGTAGACAGATTTACCTTATCTCATAGAACAATTACTAGAAGTCAGTGCAGCCTTTTTTACGCTATGGCTTCTGCAACTCTAGAGGGCAGCTATAGTGGTAATGATTCTGCTATGCACTTCTCTGAAAGAATGTTGTCCATAGAAATTTTTAATCTTGCTGACTATCTCAGCAGAGAAGCTAAGGCTTTGTGGAAACATAGTAAAAAAAGGTAGTTAATGACAGGTTTCTAAAGGCAGTTTTTTCTCCAAGCCCGTTAAGGAAAAACAACGTACCTTCTTGAAGCCCTCTTGTCTATCTTATCTTGTAGGGTGTTAGCCAGCTAAGCTTTTGTGGCTTTGGTACCTTTCGTAAATGTTTACTGTCTCTCCGTAACTCAAACAGCAAAGTAACTAATAAATGAAAAAACTCTTTACCTAAAATCCTTTAATTTACTCTGTTCACCTTAAGAAAAAAAGAAAAAGAAAGAAAAAGGGGTGGGGAAAAAAAGAAATACTGCGTAAAGAAGCCCATTTTAGTAAGAAGCCATTATTTTAATTTGATAACAGTATGAGTACATGGTATTTCAGGTGGTTCACCTCATTTACCATTCCTTTTCTTCAGGAATTTGGTGTTGTTTCAAATACAAGGTTGATTTCTGCTGCTACTTCTGTATGTAAGTATTAATGATTTTCATTATACTGTAGTTAGTATAATGTAGTATAACTCTGTAGGGAGATCAGACATTTTCTTTGTGTTTTTTTTTTTTTGTTCTATTTTGTTTTTAAAAGGTAGCCTTTTATCAAGTCATTGGGGGGCTTGCATGTTGACTGCTAGGAGCCAATTAAAGCTATACAGAATAAATAACTTCTGTTTTTAAATTTGGAAACAGAAGGGTCCTTTCTCTATTACTTTTTGGTTGATTCTCATTTGAACTTATGCCAAGCATAAATAAAACCAAAGTAATAAAATTAAACTATTGAGGTTTATAAACAGCCTTGAGTAGTAAATTGATTTCTGAACTACTCAAAGATAGCTTTGGAAACTTAGGGCTTTATTTGTCTGTTTTATAGCAGGTATGTCTCCAAGGAAGTACCTGTTTTCAGAATTTTTGGTAGGCTCCATACCTCCTAATTTTTTAATCCGTTTTTCCCCATCATAATATTAGTCTCTGCACGTGATACTTATTTCTAAAAATACATCTTATAACCTACATACTGTTCACAAATAAAGGCAATAAAATCACGCTGTAGTTACTTCGTTCTCTATCTTTCACACCTGCCTCGTACTTTCCAGTTCCTGTAGCTTGCATCTCATCCTTCAAGGTCTTAGTGATGGCTTCCTTAATTGAACGCTATTATTTGACCCAGAAGGTCCAGCTGCTCTCAGGAGACAATTCGTGGCTGTGCTCTTCAAAATGTAGGTCAGTGCTTTCAAAATCCCTCCTAGCTGTTGAGGGGACAGGTGACTGGCTGCATCTGTAGCCTCCACATGCAGTAAGTGCATCAGTCCATGGGGCTGGCCTTATGACAGTTCCACCATCAGGAACTGAAACGCATCTTCAGTGCCAGCATGACCAAGACCAGTACTGGATTTAGCAATAAGAGTTGCTATTTTTACAGCAGTAGCATCTCAAAGCACTGACCTGTGTGGCAGTTTTGATGCATCAGTGAGAAAGCTGGATGGATTTTGGTAAATACGCAGTAGCTGATTTTACTTGGACTTCTTCTCCTGAGCCATGCTGTTGCTGAAAATCCCAATTCTCAGAATCCCACAGAAGATGGCCCCCACACAGTTCTTCCTTCAGACCTAGAAGCCCTGCCTGTCCTGATAAGTGCTCTGCATGTCATGAAAGTGGGGACAAAAAGCAACATGCTTTCTCCTAGTGTTTATGTCTCTTACTCTACCTGGTCTTCCTTTACCAGAGTTGCTTCAGTAGCGTGCAGCAATTTTTTTGGAGGCCTTCATAGAAAAGGTGAAAAAAGAGGAGGTGAGACAACTAAAGAAAAGCTAATGAAAGGGATGACTAGCACAATAGTGGTCAGTTGAAAAGGTTTGTTTGCTTTTAGTTAGGTAGAAACATGAAGTTAGTAACACATGCTTCTTTGTGAGGAAGATAATCTCAGATTGGTTTCTGGCAACCTCTTCAAAAGCTTTTCACTCTGTTTCTACGGCTCCATATGGTTGTGTCTGCAGCTTGCTTTGTGGGGAAAATGTTTTGTTTCCCTATCTGCCCCTTCAAAGTGGTTTATTTTTTTACTATGTATCTCTTCAGTTTGCATGCTTCTTGAGAAATTGGTTTTATTCATTCTTCTCCTTCTTGAACTCATTAAAATTTCCAAGCAACAGCCTAGTTGTATTGTCCTACGGCAAATTTTCCAGCAAAGGCCACCATAGGTCTAAATGTTGAATTCTTTAGTCCAGAGGACTGGCACTATCATTTCATCAAAGTGAACGGCGTACTGATTTTCTAGATGTAGTATCGGTTCGTATTATACTGTCATTAATATAAGGACTATTGTCCACTTCCAGGATGTTTAAATGTTACCTGTTTTCCTTGGAGGACAGGGACTTAAAATAGATGTTAAAATGTTTCACTTGTACAAATCTCAAATCCACGTCCTCATGTGTACTTAAGTTTTTCTTTGCTCAGCATTCCAATATGAGGTCACTCTGGTTTTGCAACTTAACAGAATTCTTAACAGTGCACTATTTGTACCTGTTCTCATTGTAAAATGCATGAGGATAATTAGGTATCTAAATTAGGGATCATCATAAGCTAGAAAACCGAGGATATATTTGAACATTCCCTTGGAGGCAAGTGTCTTGAACCATATTGGATGCCTAACCAGATGCTTAGGTGTCTCTTTCAAGGAGAGAAACACCCTTGAAATGTCTGATAATCCAGTGCCTAGGACATTTGTCATCAGTGTGGTGCATTGACTTCTTGCTTTCAATTTGAGCCTGTTTTTTGCATATCCAAAATCTTTGTGTTGTGGACATACAAGAGCTTTTGGCTGAGCTCTCTCACTCTGCCCTTGGTCTTGCTTTTCTAAGGCTTCATTACATGGTTTAAAATCTTGCATGTTGAAGGATCAAGCCTATGTAAAAAAAATCGCATCTGAAAATTCCATTTGGATTTAGTGTCGGAACTGAGATCCTGAAGAGATCACCAGGTTTGGAGTGACATCAGTGGGTAGATAGCTCTCTGAATGATAACTTGTGGAAAACTAGGTGCCCACAAGCTAGTTGCTAGTTAATCAGATTTAAGGGTGCCCAAAGCAGCAGACAAATGTCTGACTGAGTACCTGTGAGTATCTGGGTTTCAGGTGTATTTCTCTTTCCCTTTCAGGATCTTAAATCTTATCACTTAACTTTTCTCTTTCAAAAACAAACCTTTTGCGCTGCAAACAGATGAGTTAATAGAAAGGGAAAGAAGTGAAAGTATTAATTACGTAATTTTTAACATACTCATTTCTCTTTGCTGTAGTGAAAACTAGGTTTTCGTATGCCTTCCCGAAGGAGTTTCCTTATAGGATGAACCATGTAAGTATCCTGTTCGAAGTACAACTCGATCAAATAAATTAAAAGACAAATAAGTGTTAGCAGGAAATTGTGTCTTTTAAATTGTAAGAAAGAAATATTTTCATCTTCATATGTCAGGGTGCTTATAATTAGTTTTAGATAGTTTATCGGGAAAGTTACTTCTAAACGTAATAAACCTCCCATAACCTTCTTTCCTTAAGTTGTTGATGGGAGTGCTATAAAGAGAAGTGATGTGACTGGGTGACTGAAATAGTGATTTTTAGTATAGTATGATGATACTTTTAAAGCTTTAGCTTTTTTTGAATGTTCTTGTTTACAAATACATTGCTGCAGGGAAGGTAAATAGCCCTCGCACCTGGGATACGTCAAGCTTGCACACAGGAGCAGTTGCTTAGAGAAAGCAGTTTTATTTTTGCATATAAAATGTAATGGCTTTTGAAAAAATAATTTTTATTTATTAGTTAAAATTTAGATCTACCAGTGGTTTTCAAGGTGTTCTCAGTCACAATGCTGAGAAATTTTGTAGTTTTTCTTGAAACCAGTTTTGACCTGTGCTGTAGTATTTTGAAAGTTAAACAGAATTAATTATTTTTAGATTGACTGTGACAAATACTGCTTTTCACCCAAACTAGAAAGCCAAATGATATATCAGAATATAAAACATCTAAGACCTTGCAATAAAAATGCGCTGCTATTTTACAGATAAAAGCAAATGGAAATGTATTTCGGAGTACTGCTTTCCTGTAGCCAAAGCGGTCCAGTCTTTTCTTTGGTATCACTAATACGTCACTATCTCTATGGAAAGTGAGAGCTGATTTAATTGCTGCGATTGGACAGAATATTTCATATGACATTAAATCTGAAAATACTTTAAAAGCCCATTTGGCTTGTTAGTGGCCTGATGAAGAGGCTCTAATTCTACAAAAAGGACTTCTCTGTTGCTTTTAAGTATTTATACACAGGGAACAATTTGCTGCTGTTGAAACAAATCAGACAGGTACTGCCAGTGAAGTAGTCTTTCCTAGTAAACTTGATCCAAAATGTTTAAATGCATTGTTATTCTGACTGGGGTTAAGTTCTAATGATGGTAAGGCAATGGCTAATAATAGTTTGATTTTTGTTTGGTTTTGTAGTTTCAGAGGAGTTGCATTTAGGACTGTTAGAAATACGTGTTGAGAAATCCTGTGGATTCATGACGTTAAACTGGATGCCGGTTAATTCTTTCTGTTGTCTGAAACATGCTGCTGTTTAACTGTGATTTTACTTCTTTGCAGATACTAGAATGTGAATTCTATCTCCTAGAATTAATGGTAGGTGGGCTTTTTTGGTGGTTTGCCTTTTTTTAATTTTTTTTTTGGTGTTGCCTCAGTTTACTTTTTACTGATGAAGAATATTTTGAATTTTGTGCTATGAAATATGCATTATGCTGTCTCCCCCCCCCCGCCCCACCCCCACCCCGTCTCCAATTTTAGAATGATGTCTGTGGAGGTCTAACGTTTACATTTTTCATCAGAGTTTTGCATACAGGAGTTTTATCATCAGTAACTGCATTTGCAAGAAGTTATGCTTTGGGGTTTAATTTATTTTTGCAGTACACTATGCAATATGTAGTACGTGTGATAACTATGTCTCGCTTCAGTGTTCAGCACATGTATCTTAATGCAGCTTTTCCCTATAGTGTCCATACAGTTGGCTGCTTTCAGCAAGAAGATTATTCCTTCTTGTTTACACCAACCTGGGCCTGAAAAGAGGGGATTTGAGAGCGAGAGCAGTGGATTTTTTTTCTTTCTTCCTTTCCAAACCAGTGTCAATTATTTTGGCGTGCTTTCCATGTATGGTATTTAGTGACAGACTGTTTTCTGGCAGTGTTTTATATTTCCAACTGGGAATTACGGGTTCGTAAGCAAATGAGGTTTCAGTGTGCTGCAGATGCGGCTTTTTCTGTCTCTTAGGGGAAAGACATTGACAGACTGGCAACCATGCTATGTAATGGTATTCTAGAGAGAGCACTGCCCTCATTAGAGCAGGGTTAGGTGTCAGAATGCTACTTAAAAAAAATAAAATCAGTAATTGACTTGTAAACCAAATGTTGTATTTTTTTAATATGAACTGACAACACAGTCTGCATTGTAATCTAACTTTTATCCCGTTGACGTTTTTCCTAGGACTGCTGTTTGATAGTATATCATCCTTATAGACCTTTGCTCCAATATGTGCAAGATATGGGCCAAGAAGACATGCTGCTACCTCTTGCATGGTAATGAAGACAATGATTAACAGTAGTGCCTCCTTTCAGCAAGAAAGCGAGTATTTAACAGTTACGCTTCAGAGGTGTTTAAGCAAAAGCAGACTTAGCTATATTTGAATACAAAGGGTGCCCTAGTTAACCTGTGCAGGTATACGTCTCCGACTTAGCTTATTCTGTCTTTAACCCTGTAATGATTTTACTTTGCAGCGATCTAATTTTTATTTTTAGACTAGCTCTAATAGCACAGTTTTTTACACTACTGAATGGCGACTATGAGCAGAAGTAATCTTTTCCTATTAATGTCAGCTTTCTCTTGTATCTCATCATAGGAGCAATATATAGGGGTTTTTAGCTGTGTTATCAGAAGTCTTGAACTGTTTCTCAAACACAGAAAGACAATAAAAATACTTTTTATGCTTGCCCTTACTTACTTGTGAAAGAGGTATAATTATTTTACGGCATGTGTCAATACCCTCTGCAGAAAGACATTCATGATGCTATAACACAGTGCTTCCAAATAAACTTCTGCTGTGACTACAAGGAAAAAAATGAAAGGCTTTAAGAGATTTTTTACAAGGGAAGAGATCTCTTCCCTTGCTGTTTTGCCCTGCAGCCTTACTGTTTCTACCATCTGGGAAAATATTTATAAACTAACAGCAGCTTTTTGAAGTCATATAGTCTAAAGGTGAATAGGGCAATACTTACAAGTTGTTTTTTGCACAGGAGGATAGTGAATGACACATATAGAACTGATCTTTGTCTGCTGTACCCTCCTTTCATGATAGCTCTAGGTAAGTAACACAAGTAATGTTTCTTGTCCTGTTTAAATGGATGTATTCTGTGCCTGTCCCATCAACAAGCATTTCCTTAGAGCGACCTCACAAGGTGCTTCAGTTTGTGTTTCATGCAGTGCTGACAGTGTAGCCTTGCAATTTAGCAAGCCTTGAAGAAAAATCAGATCATGAATCCCGAGTTTCCTCTGGTGAACCGTATACTGTTTTGTCTGACTTATAAAAAATAGAATGTTTCTAACTGTATTGAGAGCGGATCTTTGTTCAATATCCATGTCGCCTGATCTTTGCAGCTTGCCTACATGTGGCCTGTGTTGTCCAGCAGAAGGATGCAAGGCAATGGTTTGCTGAGCTATCTGTTGATATGGAAAAGGTACTCTATTTTTTCCTCCCACCACCTGTTAACAGATCGACCAGAAATGGTAGTCATGGTTATAAAACTGTCGTCTTCCATGTCTGCGATACTGATTTGAACTTCATTCAGTGATCACGTGTTAAGCACTGTTGAAATCGGGCAGATCTCATGGGAAGGGAGACAACGTCAGGTCATTCGGTTATCACCCTGCTCTGAAAGTTAAGACAGAACCATTGTGTAATGGCAAAGTGTTGCTGGTGTTGTCATTTTTCAGATGGAAATATAAAACCTTTGCATTTTTTTGCCAGAAAAAGAATTCCCAGTGTTTTTTGTCACTCAAGATAGACTTTTAAATTCTAGTGCATGTAATTTTCTGATTCTCCTTTCAGCATCATGCCTCCATACTGTTCTCATTTTCTCCCTATAAATCTACATAGTATAGCAGAGTGTAAAATGTTCCTGACGCTTTGAGGATGACCAGGGCCGTGACTTCAGTCAGTGTTAAACAGGGGGACACCAAGGTCATTCAGTTCTGAGTTTGCTGCTATTACAAATTCTATGTCAAATAATCCCCTTCATAAATTTATCAGATTCCAAGGTGCAGTTGTTCTCATACTATTAATGTTCTTCATCTTCATTAGTTCCTTTTACTTTTTAGGTTGACTTTTTTAACCTTTGTTTAGCTCCAGCAAGCAAGTCGAACTAGTACACATACTCCTTATCACACTGTTTTTCAGTCTGTCTTTTTTGAAACTGGGAGTCTGGAATTAAATAACATGTTATGGATGAGACGTACCATTGCCCTCTGCGCTCTGTATTGCCCTTTATCCCACTGATGATACCCTGGCGTTGTATTTGTATTCCAGGATTTGTCTTCAAATTTAAGCGCAGTGTGGATGCTGTGCTGCATCAAGAGTTCTGTGAATTACGCTGTCGTGCATGTAAAAGGAGGGTGATAATAAATTGGCAGCAGAGGGAGAACCAACCTATATTTGACAGATAAGGTTACCATAAGCTTCATACTGAACACATTTGAATGTTCACACGTCCTGGTTCTCACCCCAGTGAAACAATCTAAACTTGATTTTTTTACATTAACACCACGGACCTCGTAGCCAACTAGGACTTCTGTTTCAAAGATACATATTGTTCTCGCATTTAATCAAAAGACCATGTATTAAAAAGAAGAAAGAATTCTACTTTATTAATTTAGCGAATGATGAAACAAGTATTATCCACCTTTTGTATAGGATATTGCACTAGAAATTTAATAGGAAATTAAGGTAGTTAAGTTGCAGTAGATAGAAAATGTCCAAACTGGTAGAGAATGCTTATGCTTCCAGAAGTGGAATATGAAAGTTCAACAATTCTTATTATGTGCATATAAGAATATAATAAGAATATATAATAATAAGACGACGACTACAGTAAGAATAAGAAGTATTTAGACACTCCTTGGCTCTTTATTTCTTGGTAGGAAGGAATTCAGACCAATGTTTTGTGGTTTGGGCCTTTTTTCCCCCTACGCTGTGTCTCTGATGTGTATAGAACTTTGATAGTCACCAGCTACTGTACTGGTCACCTAGCTGCAATCATGCTGCCAGCTGTCTGTATTTTCCGAGCAGCATAGATATAAGCTGTGACCGTCGTTGCAAGTAAATAAATAAAAAGCTCTTCAGCTTGCAGGGGCGGAGAAGTGGTATATACAGTCAAATGGGAGGGAAAGTATACTGTTCAGGCTTCCATTCACAATTAAATCAGAAAACTACTTGTAGTAATGGTTGATTGCCAGACCAGATTAAATATGAGACGGCTCTGTTTATATTATGAAAATTGTGCTAGTTAATTTCAGTTTGGGGCGTGTTTAATTAATTACACACTTAAACTGACTGTGACAGAGATAAAATCACTATTGTGCCTGACCTTGCGATCTGTTTTCTTTCTAATCAGATTTTAGAAATAATCAGGGTTATTCTGAAGCTGTACGAGCAGTGGAAGAACTTTGATGAGAGGAAAGAGATGGCTACTATTCTTAGTAAAATGCCTAAACCAAAACCACCTCCAAACAGGTACTGTACTTCCTTAATATACCTTGCATATGGAAAAACATCTTAAGAATGAGTAAATGTTTAATTTGAGGTACAGCATATGTTTTTACAGTGCAGGCCTTTCTATTATAAACAGCCCGTCTGACTGTTGAGGAGCTAGTGAGAAGCAGAACATTCATTGTTTTATGGAACGCATTAATGTAATTAGAAGGTGATCGATACCACTTAGCAAATGTGAGGAACCGCGGTGTGAGGCTCTGTGACTGGGCCAGATTCCTTGGAACTAGGCCTGCTTGATGTCGTATTTGATTACTGCGATTAAAGATCACTGTCGGGGATCCGCACAAGCAAATCCCTGCACACTGTAATCCCGTGCTTATGTAATGTGAACTTTGAAATGTTGACTTCAGAAGTAGATTCAGCAGGCAGCTGTATGGGGATGTATTGAAATTATTATTCAAATGAATACTTAATGCATGCTGAGAATAACCTTTGCATTTTTTTATGAAATTCAGCAGAATATCCTGACTTATTTGTGTATATGTTGAAGTATTTTCCTTCAAAAGGTTTTTACTACTTTCAGAATACTGTATTTTTTAATAAATAAAAAAAAAGACAAAAATGTAATATGGTGCTTATTTTTGAAGACACGTGTTTTTGTGTTTTCTTTTCTTCCAAACAGTGAAGGAGAACAGGGTCCAAATGGTAGCCAGAACTCTAGTTATAGCCAATCTTAAAACATTCCAAAGAATTTCTTTATGGACCACTTTGACTCGAGACATCCTGGGATCTTTACCTGCGTTCATGAAATGGACAGAAAGTTTTAGTAACATCTTTGACGAAGAACTTGAAGAATAAATAGCTTGTTTGTGTCAAGCATTTTGAAAGCTTTTTCTCTAAAACTGCATCATTTTCTCTGACGCTGGAGCAAATGTACTAAGATCTTTCAGTGTAAGGAATCAAACGATAAACCCAGCTGCAAAAGATTAACACTGTCCACTCAAAACAAATAGTTCATGATCGGTTTTGTTTGCTTTGAGAAAATTGTAACTTGCCATTGAAGTGAACTATTTTTAAAGCGACAATAACCTGAAGCCTAAGTGTAACTGTATTAATGACTTGTGTTGTCTTCATTTTGTTTGTGACTGAAGGAAGATAGTGCACTGTATGTTAAATCTATTCATTACCTTGAATTTTGTTGATTTTTAAAAAAAAATTAATATGGATTCTGTAACAAGTGACACAGCAACCCTTCAGAAACAAAGCCTAGAAGAGCCTGCAAAGAATATTGTTACAGTTTTAATGAAAGCTGCAGGAATGAAATTCAGTTCCTTTTTTGGATTAGAAAAATGCTGTTTTACTCATAGATGTACTTGGATGTTTTTGCCATGAAGCGTAGTAGCCCAGCTTACCAGAGAAGTGCAATATGTATAGTGATTCTGCAGTTTTCTTAAACATTTCAAGTGTTAGGAATGAAAAAAAAACCCCAGCATACTATGAATTTTTTTGCAAGTAAATGTACTGTATGGTACTATTGGAATATTTCACAATCAAGTACAAATCTGGATATAATTCCTATTTTTTATGGTGGATTTTTTTGTACAAAAGATATACACTGTTAGTCTGCCTTCACTGTTAGTGTGAATTTGTGTGGTTCATTAGAGAGTTTATTTAAGAGGATCAAGCTTTTGGTGAGTTTCATACTGGCTAATTTTAATTGTGGTGTTAGGAGCAACTCTTTAGAATAACTGAAATGGGATTCCTTGGTTAACTACGTGCTGGAGAAAATGAGATACCTTCAAACAGGCGGCCATATCCTGTGTTCCTTACTCAGGCAGATAATCCCACTGAAATCAGGAATTGGCCTAAATCGAATTTCTTGATTTTTAGATAACTTTGTTTTTAATGAAGTTCTGTACAGCTTCATTTTGACTGATGATGCCGACTTGCCCGAGTATAAGAATTGAATGATTAAAATAAAGTTCAGTAACATTGTTCTCAATTATTTTTTTTTCCTGAAGCAACACATTTCACTGGTCTGAAATATTGGAGGGAAGTTCTTGAAAGCCCTTGCTCTATGATGCGTCTTGGTTCAAAAAACTGTCCCCTTAAAAAAAAACAACCTGTTTTTTGCAAATACCTGTCTTTGTAATTGGCTGGTCATTCAGTGAAATACAACGGAAGTGTGTTTGTATGTAGCCCATTAGGCTACTAGCATTTATTTCTGTTCAGGTTATTTTTGTAAAGTATTAGGTAAACAAGCCCAAACCACTTTGGTGAGATGGAAAATATATACATTTTGGTCTTTGCTACTTTTGTTGCCATTTGATCCATACCTTTTATAGCCAGTTGATTGATAAAGTGGAATTTGGCTATTTACCTTTGTTTCTTGAAGTCTAAAATGTGCTATTTGTAATGTGGACTTGGGGACTAGAAATAAATCAATGCAACTTGACCACTGTGTGTAGTTCTTAAACAGGAACTATTCTTTAGGTAAATGTCAGTCTTCTCACATATACCACATAATCTGCTAAGAAAGCAAGTGTTTTGAAATTAGGGATTTCACGCTATTAATGAAGAATTCCGACTGGAGTGATTAAAAGTTTTCTGGCTGCTCAAGAGCCTTTGCAGACTTTACTTCACACCAAAATTACCTGTGTGACTTAAAACCTCAGAGCTAAAATATCAGGCACTTCTTGGTGGTAACTGGAAGTATCTTAAGTCATTTCTCTACTGGGAAGGTGAGGATAGTTTTACCAGCTCTGATTCCAGTGTAAATGGTGAAAGGCAATAAAGTACGGTTAAAGGAACTGGATTCAGTGATGACAGTTATAAAAGGAAAGCTGTAAATTGGAACAACAGGACATCGAACATAATGTGAATTCAACAGCTTTGCTACCAACCAGACAGAAGAAATCACCTTTACTGTGCTTCACTTCAAAGGAGATAAATCCACAAAAATGAGGTACCTCATTAGAAGAGAGGTAGCTGAAACTCTTCACAGATTACATGGTTGTAGGTGACAGCGTAATGTCAAAGCAAACACAGGCCATCTATGCCAAAAAGAGTTAAAAAAAAAATCTAAAAGGAAGCAAAATGAACTGGACCAGACAAGTTATTTAACTTAATTGTCATTTGAAAATCAAGTTACATCCACATAGGGAAGATACAGAGAAAGACACAGAAAGGATTATCAACTTTGACAAGATACAAATAGCTTGAGAAACACCTTGCAAAAAACCTACCAAGACTAATAAAAACTAATTAAAAGAAAAAATAGGTATACAGTGGCTTTTCTGTTAAAATAAAAATCCACAACTCTTCAGCTCAGGAAAGATAGCAGAGGTCTAGAAAAATCTAGAGCGGTGTGAAGACTGATGAGGTGTCAACCGTTCACCACTTCTGACAGAAGAAGCAGGAGGGTCTGATGAAAACAATACATGGCAGGTTGTGAAGCAGCAAAGGGAGAGACTTCTTAACCATGCGTTGTTGAAGCCAGCACAGCCTGCTGTGAGCGCTGGGAGTTTGTGTGGAAAATTTACAAATACCCAACTATACCAAGACATGCAAAGCCTGCAGGAAGTATCAAAGCACTCTTGAGTTGTAAATGAGGATAATCTGGGAATTGTATCCCTACATACTTTATCCTGCTTCATGCTCTTCCTCAGATGTTTATGACCAGTTGCTGCTGAACAGAAAATAAAGGGCTAGACAAATCTTGGTGTGACCCAGTGTGACGGTTTGTTGTTCATTTTTTGTGGCTATGTAGTTTTAGATGTTCCCAACAAACTCTAATGTAGCTACAAAAGGAAGCACTGGCCACTTGTGATTAAATTGTGACTAAGTTTAGTTGACTAGATCTCCTTGCCTTGTTCACCTGTATGTTGAGGTTTGGTGGCTTGCTCAATACAAGTAGACAAGATTAATTACACATTTAGCTAAATATTTTCAAATTTTCTAGACAGTCTGACCTTAATGATCTAGATCAAAAGGCATCCTTAGTCCTGGTGAGACCTGGCACAACACAGCCAACGGTGGACTTCAGTTGCCTCTTTGACTATGTGCCCACAGCATTGTGAAGCCGACAGGCTAGGTCATGTTAAACAGGCAAAATTAACAGATCATAGGAGTTGGCTAAATCCAACAAAACTGCTGGCATCTGCTAGTCCTCCCAAACCCGTCTGAAAAAGACCTTTTAAGAGTAAGATAGTGAGAATTACAGAATAATTGACCCCCCACCAAGGTAAAAAGCATACTGATCCTACCATTTTAATTTCGTCTTTATCCTGTTAATTCATCAGTTAAACTAAACCAGCATCTTGGAAATTAACCTAAATTCTGGTTCTTAAGTTGCTTGGGTTTTTTTATGGATTGGAAATAAAGTATAGCAATAAGAGTGCTAAAAAGTCAATAATACTTTCAAGAAAACCACACTCATTACTCACTACGACAACTACACTACTGGGTCTCTAATTACTAGTAAAGACAGGAGAACAGAAACCCCCGTAAGATACAGAGTCAGGGCAGCATGGCTAACACAGCTGGCTGTGCCAACTACAGGAGTTCTCCTCTAGAAACAAATGACTGCAGAGAGACTGCAGGACTTGTTAGGAAATAAAATTCCAGTAAGATTAGTTAATTTTTCCTTCTCTGTTCTCTGAACTTGAGAGGGTATATTTTTTAGGTCCTCTTCTCACCATGCAGACTGCACTGTCAGAACAGAAGAGCTGTAGGGTAAGCACACATTGCCCGTATTGCTGATTACAGCAGAACCAGAAATTTTAATTCTTTTTTCCAGACATCCTGCAGAGTGCTGAACATCTGGGCTATAACTTAAATTTTCTAGAGGCCAAAGCAGTTCACCTTTGCTGGTTCCCCTGAACTGCTAACAGCATTAAAAAACAAACAAAAAAATTCCTTAAAATAATGACTACGCAAATTTGTAGGTGGGGATGGGATGGGTCGATTTGTTTTTTGAAGTTTAAGACACGCAAATTAACGTACATAAGGAAGGGAGTTTAGTAACTTCCTTGGACACCTCAAATTTTCCAGCCTAAAATGATTACATCTCTGTAATAATAACTTCAAATACAGGCAAGTTCTCACTTGATACTGAGCTGCTGAGGGAAAAGCTCTTGACTGAATGCTGTAGTATTTTGTGCTCAGAAGCAGATCTGCACATAAAAATGCATATACTTTTAAAAATAAGGAATAACACAACGTTTTGAACAGCAAGTATTCTAGCATCAGGTCAGTTTCCCTTTGTACTTTCTGACCAGTAGTGAAGTTTTGGCCTTACAGTCACATAGTACAAACCTAAAAATCTGTACTCTACGTGTACTCTTTGATAACACAGCAAGTATTTTAAAACTCCAGGTACACATGAAATAAAGTAAATCTGTGCTTAGGGCAGTTACCCCAATTCCATTAGAATATCTGCAGTGTAACTATTCTAAACAAACTAGCCAAGGCAGTTATTTAGGAAAGGATAATTTTATTTGTCCTATCATCATTATTTTAAGCAGTCGTAAACTAAATCACACAAAAATCTTAGTAAATGTAATAAGCACTTAGGTTCTCTTCACATACTTTCACCAAAAAACATAGCCCCAAGTAAAGGTTGAGCAAATTTAATATGCTCTATTCATGTCATAATCTTCAGATATAAATTAAACCAAGCAGTTGGTGTGCATGGCTATTTAAACGTGAATGTCCATTTACACAAGCAAGCAGGAGTGTATTCTGGAATTGGAACGCACACAGTTTGCACGCTAAAACCTACCAACCATCCCGAAGCCTTGATGGGGCAAGGGTTGGGGTAGTCATCTTCATTTTTTCTCTGGAGGTTCATGTTTTACCCAATCTTCAAAGCCACCAGCGTATTGCTGAACGCTGAAAACATGCAGAAGATACAACGTTAAGAAGGACTCTTCTTGAAAAAGGTATCTAAGAGGACATGGCAAAAAAACCCCAAACTAAAATGAAAAAAAAAAAAAAAATCAGAGGAAAAACATACAGAAATTCTCTGTAATCAAATACACTTGTACCTAGCTTCAATGAGACAGATCAACATTCCTTGTACTCTAATGCTGCCTGCTTCCATGCAGTGTGTTCTGTAGCTCTTCTCTTCCAAATGACACAATGCTGGAGATCAAACATCAACCAAGTAGTAGCAGCTGGACCAATGAAACAGTTTGCCACTTCTTTTTTTTCTTTTTTAAAAGAGAGAACAGACTCACTGTGGTGGGAGATTTACATGTTATTATACTTCATGTGTTGTCAAATAAATGCAGCACACTGATCTTTACTTCCTTGCAAACCTACATGCTCTATAGATCTGACATAAGCCTGCACAGAACTAAACTCTGGAAAACAAAAACCCACCATGTAAAACAATACTGACTCCTTCAATTAGGCATCAGGAAAAACAGGTAATGGAGGATATTTTGCACTTATTAAAACAATGTATTTATAAAACAGGAACATGCTTCCATACTTTTGACTAGAATTTGCAGGGATCTTCCATTTCATGAAATGCAGCTCAGCAAGAACACGAGCAACCAACCAATTTTTTAAATTCTATCTGCAGTCTTCAAGCCAGCGAGGCACCTTCTGTCACAGGTGTAACAATTCTGCCAACCAAATGCTGGTTTTGCTCTCGCTCTATCAATCTCACTGTCTTTTTAGCTATTGGCTTCACTGCTTTACTCATGGCAAACAATCCATTGCTTTCCTGGAAGCGAAGGCGTACTTTGTCAACAGTGAACTGTACAGGTGGAACTGCAATTTAACAAAGGGTGCGGTCTCCTAAACTAATTTAAGATTGTACTTTTACCAAGGTGAGCAATTCTCCACCCTTCCAACCATCCTACATCTCAGGACTAGTGCTTATGAAGCTGTATAAGGAAACAATGTCTTGGTGAGGGAGCCCTAAGAGGCAAAAGGACCCCTGTGTGGCAGCACGGTCTTGCAGCAGATTCTATCACCGGCAGCACATGCGCAGAGCTGCTGAAGGGTTGTTTCACAGGGCAATATACCTCACTTTGCTGGAACACCCAAGGTTCAGTGGCAGCAAGAGGAGTTGTCTAACTCAAATACCAGTCGCTTTGTTCACATTCCACATCTAAATTTTTACCCTGGCCCATAAGAAGCGAGTAAGACTTCCACTTCACAGGGAGAGGCCACCCTTACACACAGAAGCTTACCTGCTGAAACCCAAGGACATGGCGAAACTGAGTGCTTGTCTACTTCTCTTCCCTGCCAAGCAGGAGAAAACCACAGGGTCCGACTTGGCCGGCATCTTTTGACTGTACTTCTCCTCGAACTCCGTTGGGTCCATTTGCAGAGCTTCCACTAATTCACCCACTGGGAAATACCAAAAGAAAAAAAAAAAAGAGAAAAGTCTCATTTATTCACCAGGCTTACGCTGTAAGGCTTCCAATTCCTAAGAAGTTTAGCCTCACACCACACTAGCAGCCCTCTAGCACAGCTCCTCTTCGCTCAGTCCCTGCCACTTCTGCTCACAGGCATGGCCATCAAGCACAGGGGAACACCTCGACTTACGGGGTATGTTGACGGATGCTGGGATTTTTCCAAACTTGTCAATCTCCCACCTCTCCCGCACATCTACGTGGAGGACCTTGGTCTTCTTTAAGTCTTTGAGCTCCTGGTAGGAAAGGCTCGGCACCTCGCCGGCGCAGAGGCTGCGGCTCGGACCTGCCAGAGAGGAGCAGCCCGTAAGCCCACAGCCGGCTCCCGGCCCCTCGGGGACGGCCATCGTCTCCGAGAACGTCTAACGTAACACTGGGCTGCCCCCGGGCGCCGGCAAACCGGACCCCGCCCGCCCTCGGAGAGACCCAGCCGCCACTCCGCCGTCCCCGCCTCACCGGCCGCTGCCGGCCGCCACCATCCGCCGCCGCTGCCGGCCGCCCGCAGGGCCTGCGCCGCCCACCGCCAGCCCCGGATCCCGGACGCCATCAGCCCGCCTCGGAAGATGGCGCCCGGCCCGGCCCGGCGCGGCCCTCCCTGCCGCCGGCGGGGGAGGAGACGGGACACCGGCGGCACCGCCTTCTCCTCAGGCCTCAGTCCGGCGCAGGAGTTCAAGGAGCACCACGGCGCTAGTCGACGCTGGGTTAAAAACAATTAAAACCTTTTTTTTTTCTTTTCCTGTTCTTCCCCTTGTGACTCCAGAGTAATTCCAAAACCTGAGGAGAAAAGGTGGTTTTAGCACTGGCCTGCACTGCTTCCACCCTCCCTGCTGTCCCCTCACAGCCGCAGGAGTCCCAGGGCAACAACCGCATCCCCGGATTCCATATGCTTTGGGTTTGGAGGTTCTCGGTCTTCCAGCCCTCAGGACCGATGGCCAAGACATGTTTTAATGTCTTAATGTTAGAAATGAGGGTTCCTCCATTCAATGCGTCCTAAACCAGTACTCTGTATTTACCACGTATAAATACATCACCATACCAGTGGTTCCAGCCTTTAAAGGCAGGCCTGCTGGATCTTTTCCCTCCTTCATAAAAGATGTGTTTTGAGGAGTACGCTGTCTAATCTTTGCTAATGAGAGTTCTCAAAACAAGAACAAAATATTTCTCAGTACTGTAAAGTGTGACAAATTGAACCTGGCACACGTAACTGGTTCACTAGCTGCCCTTCTGCCAGCCTCTCCATATGGCCTCCTTGACAGGCATTTGCGGATTGTCTCTTTGAAGCAGTATATCTATCTGTATATATATATGAGTCGAAGTTTTATGTGTTTCCCATTTTCAACAAGGTATGGGTAGAATACACTACTTCTGCAAATTCTCTTTTGAAGTATAATTTACTGTATATTTCCCCTGTAGTAAAATAACAACCATGGTTACTCTCCATTTATTGCGTATATTGCTATAAGGACCATAAAGCATGTGACGTGGACCATCGCACATGCACATTCACATCAAATTGCATTTTTATAAATTAATTTATGGTTTTAATTTGACCCTGGATCACACACACAAAGAATGAACACACTAGCTTCCTTGCAGAAATAGGAATGACCCACTAGCCATCTCGCGAAAGACTGAGAGGCTGAAGTCAGAGGAGATGAAGCTAGGCAAACTCCCCCGGTCGGTGAAAGAGTGGGAAGCAGCACATTCAGTTCCCCTCTCACCTTCATGGCACTGTCATCCAGCATTCACTCAACCCCTCCTCAGCAGCTTTTTTCATTTCACCTCTTGGAACTCTCTCCATTTCACCTCTTCTTCAGTCCACTCTTTCTCCATTTCTGCACAGCCTCCCACACTCATCCCCACTGGCGTCATTTCCCAGCTGATTACCCAGCTGCATTTACCCTCTTCTTTATCCTCATCTTCTCATTTGACTGAAGCCTTCATTGATTGAAGATATGGTTCACAGACCTAGCCCTTCATCAAGCCTTACTGCCTTTCTAATTTTTTTGTTACCGCATCTTTTTTCTATCATCTGGGGTTTTTTTTCCCCACAAACTTTTCAGCATTCCCATAGTATTCTTCACCATGCTTTATTATTTGCTTTTGGCCTTCTCTGCTTTCTCTTTTCCTTCTTTCATAAGTCTGATTGCTGATGCTCTTCATGTTTCTTTCTTATTTGCCTTTGACCCTTCATTTTCTCTCACTACCAAACCCCAGACATGATTCAACCACAACATTGACTTTCTTTGGCTCTGCTTTTGCATTGTTAAGTGCTTCTGGAGGAAAGCTGTGGACCTGGCTGACTTCTGTGACAAATCTGTTTTCCTAACATGCAACTTGAATTTATATGCCATTTTTCCCCAACACAGTGGGAACCTATGCATAAAGCCTGCTGTCCTCACTCTCTGCACACAATTCAAATAATTTCCTTTGCGAAACATCTTCTCACCTCACCTTCTCCATCTCCTTTGTTTGCCTTCCCCTTCTGCCAGCACCCCAATGTTCTATCGTAGAATCATAGAATGGTTTGGGTTGGAAGCGACCTTAAAAATCATCTAGTTCTACCCCCTGCGACCGACAGAGACTTCTTCCACTAGACTAGGATGCTCAAAGTACTCCACTTGCTTTTTTTTCCTTCCCCTTATCCACCAATATTTCACCTCAAAACACCACAGTGAGTGATCACACAGAGCTACAGGGCTCTGACCAACTCCCTATATGAATATCTAGCAGGAAGCAATGAGTCTCCTATATTTAGCATAAAAGTAGATGTCCTCTTCCAGATATTTCTGCTCTCCTCTCTGTACTAAATGAACATATTCCCTGTCACATCCCACTATCCCCCTTTCGCACATCGTCACTTTTCCTTCCTTCCCTTTAACCTTTTAATCTAGTTATTGCTCTTGAAGTGCAGTAATTCCCTAACGTCTCCTGTGCGGAGGAGGAAGGGCCTACTTCTCGATCCAATTTGTTTCAGGTTGTTGTCCCATATTCCTTCTCCCTTTTCCATACAGACTCCATGAACACAGCATTCACAACCCATGTCTGGGGCTCCTCCGTTACATGGCCTGCAGTATGCCCGCACGTCTTTGGGCTCAGTTGTCCCCACTGTCACTGAAGTGCCTAAAGAATTCCTCCTGCCTAAATCAAATCCCGCTTAATCTGTCAACCTCTTTCGACAATAGTCTTCTTGGCATCTTGTCTTTGCTTGGTCCGATGACTTCTGCATGCTTCCCTAACCATTCTTTCAGCCTGTTTGATTCTTTCAGATCCACTACAAGTTTTCCATCCTTGTATTTTTGAGGGATGCCACAGCAGCTTCACCTTTGCCCCCTTTTTTTCTCTACGCCTTATCACTGGATAATCTCATTCCAATACAACTGCTGTCTCTCAGTCCTTAATTCAGATTTGCCTTCTGTCCAGATAAAGCCCCCTTTGCTGCCTTGCCACAGGCCGAGTTTAATCTCAGTCCCAGCCTCTACTATCTCCTCCCTTGCGTGCTGGTCACCGGTGACTCTGCCGGTCCCTCCGCTGGGACACGCACCGTTGATTTGCCATCTCCCTCCGGTCCCTTCTTGAAAATCTGCACAGACTCTTCTGCGTCCCCTCTGGGCAGGGGTATCCCCACACCCTTGGGCACAGGCAAACCTGTTCCCTTGCTCCCTGCAGACACAAATCCAGTCCGGCACCTCCGGGCCTTCCAGCAAGACCCCGCCAAAGCCAGCTGCGAAGGGACCCCCATGATGCCTCCCTCCTCTTTCCCGTGAGTTTCTCAGCTGCCCCGCAGCCGGACCTGCCGCTACCTGTTGCCTCTCAGCGGGCCCCGCTTCCCTCCCTCCCTCCCTCCCTCCCGCCAGCCGGCAGCCCCGCTCCCCCGCCGCCTTTCCTACCCGGCAGACCCCCCCGATCCCACCCGCACCCCCCCTGCCGAGCTCGTACGGTGCCGGGGGCAGCCGGCCCGCCGCCCCGGGAAGCCGCCCGGGCCGAGGTTGTGTCCGGGGCGGGGAAGCGGAGCGGGGAGGCCGGGGGCGGGCCGCGCCGGGCGGAGCAGAGCGGCTCTGGCTGCGGACCAGCTTCCTCCGCCGCTTCCTGCCGCCGCCGCTGCGCCAGCCTGCCTGCCGCGCGCTGCTCTGTGAGTGCGGGGCGCCCGGGGCGGGGAGGGGGGGAGCCCGCCGGACTTGCCCGGGGGCGCGCCGTGCCCGCGGCGGGCTCTTCCTAGCCGAGCCGGGGGGACCGCGGAGCCTCGGCGCGGCGGCCGCGGCTGGAGGGCCGAGCCGGGCAGGGCCGAGCCGGGCCGCCCCGCCATGGCGGCGTCCGGGCCCGCGGCCCGCGGGGGAGCCAGCAGGTGCGGCCGGGCTGGGCGCGGGGAGGGGAGCGAACTTGTGCCGGGCTGGGTGACCGGGAGTGGGGGGGCACTACGCCGCCGTGGCCCCGGGCCGGGCCGGGCGTCCTCCCCGGGGCAGTCCTGCTCGGTGTTTTGAACTGGTATCCCAGTACGGCTCGGCGCGGGCTCGTTTTGTGTGCTGGTGCCGTCCGGAATAATGTGACCCTGCCGTGGCATGACAAACAGCCGCAGCGGGCCGTCTCCGTGACCTGCAGTCAGTTTCTCGGTCTGTGAAATTAGAGAGCGTCGGCAGCATCGCCTTCGGTCGGGTTTAAACATAAGCTCCGTTCGCTTCGCATTAGGCAAAGCGCGGTTACGGAGTGGTGTGGCGGCTCCGCGCGGCGAGGCCGCCGTGGTTATTTCTGACAGCTGGGCATATGCCGGCCTGGTGATGCCACCGCCGTCCTGCTGCCGCCGCGGCCTGGCTGGGCCAAGGCACGCTGCCGGCTCCCCGCGCCGAGTGCTTCCGCAGGCGGCGCGTGTGACCGCAGCGCTGGTGCTCCGCGACCTGAAAGCTTGGTTTTCAGCGAATGCAGATGGGTACATACGTGCCTGGTGATGAGATGACAGCCTGGTGACAGTCCTCTCCGGTGATGTCCTCTCCAGACACGGTGTTTTAGACCCATAACTGCAACTCTGCACGTTGTATTTGAGTTAATGTGTTGATTTTTGGATTCCCAGGTTTCTTTTAGAACTTCATTAGGTCTTTTGCTGTTGATGTCCTTTAGGACTTCATCCTACAGCTCTTGCTATAGATTTGTCGCTACTCTCATGGTTAAACAGGGTTACGCGCAACAGCATATTAAACACAGATGCGCAAGAATAAAGAAAGACATCAAGAACATGGAAGTGGATGGCAGTTACTCCAGGTGTAGCACTATGTTCTTGTTATGCATCGTCTTTAGCTTCAAGTATTTACCAATCCCATTAAATAATCCTCCCATACAACCACATAAAGCAGAGTCATGTTTAAAGGATTCTTTGCACCCTCATCTTCCAGCTTTTTAAATGGAAGTGTAGTAGTGGTGCGAGCATGTGCCAGATTGATAGCAGAACATGCCTTTGTGAAATTGCTCTGCAGTTTACTATGGTTGTAAATATTTTGTCAGATTTCTTCATGAAATATTGAAGAACTGGTGCTCTGTAGTTTGTTTCTGTGAGATTCACAGAAGTGCAGCTCGCGTCTCACAGGTTCTGCTGTGAGCATCAATCGTAGATCAAGGACAAGTTGTTCCACTTTAGACGTGTCATCAAAACAAACTGGGGCAATTTGTGTGGAGGAAGAAAATGGAATAAATTTTTTTTCCCCTCAGCGTCAAGACTTTGACTTTCAAAGAGCTCAGACTAGTTTTCTGTAGTCATTTACGATTTTATCTGCTTTACCCCTATTAATTAGCTGACTCCCACAACACCCTTCCAGAGCAGATGGGAAGTTATGCGTAGCTGTTGTCTTCCTTCATCTTCTCTGACTCAGCCTTTTAGGCAGGGCTACAGCGTGAGTCTCAGCCTAGCGTATTATCTTGTGTGGGCTTCACCCTGGTATCTCACACACTGTGCTGCAACCACAGTTCCTTTTCATTACTTGCTATTAATTTACAGTCTCTTCTTCTTCCCCCTCCGCTTTTTTTTTTAGACTTCACAGAACTAGCGTTTCTCTGAACTTCATCCTGTGCTCATATTGCGCTTCATTTTCTCTTCTGACATCTTGAACCACTTTTTTTCCCAGTTTTTGTCTGCATGGTTATCCTGACAAGATTCTGTAAGTTCACGGGTTATTCTCCAGCTGTTTCCGTTGTTACATCCTCAGATTTTCTGTGGTGATGGCACCATTACATCAGTGTTCGTATCACGTGAGTGCATAGTCTGTCAACTCAGTCATCTGACTGCCTTTTCACGTACAAAATTTTCACTTGTGGGCCAACATCCTGAGTTATAAGTCATGTCTCTTTTTATGGTACTTATGTGTTTTGCTTTTTAAAGTGTGAATTTGTAGGAAAATCCGTGTTAGACCAGGAATGCATCCACCCAGATGTTTTTGCCTTTTGGTGTGTTCGTATTTTTTTTTAAATACATTTAAGGTGGATTAGAGAACCTAAGCAAAAGTTGCAATTTTCTTTATGAGTTTGGATATTGACAGGTATCCCTGAAGTTTTCCATAAGACACTAGCAAAACCTTTGCTATAAGATACTAGCAAAAATACGTCCTCAAAATACTACTCCTTTTGCCCACTTAATCCTTTAATTTAGTCATAAGACCAGTAACAGGGTCTTTTTATTCTTGTTTCTGGACACGTCTGGTTTATGTTCATCCTTAGAAATAAGTTTTCTGTGGCAAGTGGGTTTCAGTAGGAAATTTGAGGGGGATTGTGCAGGATGCAAACGTGAACGTTGACAGACCGTGTTTAGCATGGGCAGCTGGATAAAAGGGATTACTAAAAGTGAGAAATGCTATGGGTGGGATTTTGTTGTATCTGGTGGTCTGAAGGCTCTGTCTCACCTCTTGCTCAAAGAGTACCTCAGTGTCTCACCCTTTTAGGACTGTAATAGAATGTCAGGATTGGTGTTTGAGCTCCAGTGACGGTGTAGGATGTGTGATGTGCCTTTGGGCTAGGAAATCTTGGAGATGACACTTTCAGAATTTCAGATGACATTTTCCAGGGGAAGAAGTGTTGCTGCCACTACCAGTCATCAGTTCTGGTCCTTTTACTGCTCTAGCAGGCAGCGGGGGCTTGTTTGCCGCAAAGGTTTCGGTGGCTGTCAGAGCACTGAGCCTCCTGGCCTGCTGATGGGTGACACTGCCCGGTTGCTAACTGTGATGGATGTGGTTCTTGCTGTGATTGGGTGACATTTGATCTAGCAGCGAGCAAGCCAAAATGCCACAGGTAACGCTCCAAAATATATAAAATTGCAGTTTACATCAAAACATGTAGCAATTCTGCAGAGGATCTGGCATTACTGAGCTGTGCGAGGCTCTGCTTTTTTGTACTCTTGCAGTTATGTGGAAGCTCATAAAGCCCCTTTACAAATGTGCTATGGAGCATCTTGGCCTTTGGACTTAATCTGCACGTCTGCGCTGTTCCTCAGCCCCTTGCTTTGGTGGTGGGCTGCTGTTGACAGACAGACAGTTCTGTTAAGTTACATGAAAGTGCTAATTTTTGAAATGCTGTCTTCAGTGTGCTATGCCTTTTCAGTGTGGTGCAGTTTTGTGTTTTTTTCCCATTAGCAACATAAAATCATATAATTTTAATTGGAGAGTTTGACTACAAGTGCTGCGGTGGTTGGTATTTAGGATACCTCAGATGAATTGAGGGATTGAGGTAAATGTGATTGCCCCAGCTACTTTGAATTCAGGTGCTCACTGATGGAATAATTAACAGTGCTGGTTTTGCAGTTAATGGCCAGTCCTACTGGGAGAGTCTTATCGGAATCCAAAATAGTACCTGGAGACTGTCTGTAGACTCACTTGGCTATATTTCATAGGGTAAGCATGCTTAGATGAGCTGGTGGTTATTATACCGTTTGTATCTTGTTGTTTGCATTTTAGTAATGCAAGTGTAACCCTCCTAGTTAATCAAGAATCAGGAAAAATATTGTGGTAGGTATTACACAGATAAGAACAAAAAATGTGGCACTTGCCTGAAAGATCTGGCACCCTAATTATAAGATGAGAGAAAAAGTGGATCTTGGCAGGTGGAAGCAGTGGTATGGTAGTAGTCAGGACAGCAGGGTATTTCTCTAACATACTGATGATCTGGTTTGGGTTTCATAGAATCATATCAGAGAATACCAGGTTGGAAGGGACCTGAAGGATCATCTGGTCCAACCTTTCCTGACAAGAGCACGGTCTAGACAAGATGGCCCAGCACCCTGTCCAGCCGAATCTTAAAAGTGTCCAATGATAGGTTTCTTATAAGCACCATAGTGAAGGTACAGCATGGGAAAACTCACTAAGGTGGCACATTTCAAAATTTAGCAAGTGAGCTGTGGACGTTGTAGGAGGAGGGACTCAACCTCTAAGCAAACGAGTGTGAGATGGTAAGACGAGAATAGGTTTTTGGGAGTCTAGACAGTGAAGACATAGTTCGCTTCTCCACCTCTCCTGCATAAAGATGCTGTGAAGAGGAACAACCTCTTTGGTTTTGGTTTGGGTTTTTTGTTTGTTTGGTTGTTTTTTTTCCCCAAAGGAAAAGTGAGTCGTAGTTCACACTAGCCTTGTATCTTTTATTGGTCCTAACTCTGCTGAGTTCCAGTAAAATATAAAACTTTAAAAAAATAACAATTACTTATTTTAGAAATTATATCCATCTCTTTTTACTTTCTAATTTTATACTTTATGAAGAGGGTGCATTTCTAAAGATAGAAATATTAATGCTGTTACATACAGACTATTTCAGGCATGCCTTACATTTAAATAGTCTAGGCATACCTTGGATTTAACATAACAAATTTAGCACGTTGATTCTTGGCACTTTGACAAATTTAAAGCTTTTAAAATTAGATAGGCAGATCATTCTGCTGCTTTTGAAGTGGTTTGATCTTTCTAGAAAGGTGGAAATGAGCAGTTGTAGCGAGGAGCTTTTGATCTTAATCAGGTTTTTGTAGGCAGACTCACATTGGGAGTCTTTTAAGAAGTAAAAAGTAAGCAGAGAATAGAAAGTGATGGTGATTACACTTCAAACTCTTGTATGCTGAGCTAAAAAAATATGAACGTGTTTGGCAAGGACGACTTCTTAGTTTTGTATGAAATTATTGTTTATAAGGAAGAGAATTAGCTTTTTCTATTTTTAGTTTTTTCCCCGTGAAACTGCATGATTTTTACTTAAGGTTTGTACTGTGAGCCAAATAGAGATCAGGCTGGAGCTAACATACCCTCTGAACTCAGCTTCTTCTATTGCAAAATCTTTTTTTTTGTTTAATTTGTCAGGTTCGTTAGTCAAACATCATTTGCACTGTGACTTGATTTTGTGCATATGAAGTGAGAAACTTACCATATTTGTTTTTCCTTCAGAAAAAGAAACTTCCAAGCAAGGATGTGTAGAGACTTCTTTCTGCTTGTGCATTCAGAGGGAGAGTCTGTCTCCTTTAGGAGACTCCACAGCTGATGGCTGTAGCCACAAATTACTCACTGAATGTATTTAAAAAATGGGAGAATGGGATGAAAAAAGGCAAATCATGGGAAAATTGCAAAGGTTTTTAATTTTCATTGTGTTAAGTTCATTTTGTGTAAATTGCTCATTTCTTCTCCACCTGCATGTCCTGAATGGCTTGTGCCTATGGTTAACAGAAACGTACAGAATTTCTCTCTTCCCTTTTTTTCTTAGCTGTATTTTATGCTCTGTATTTTTATATCTTGGGGCTTTTTGTTCAGGGTTTTCATTCCAATAAAATCTTGATCTTCTATTTCCCATAAACTGAAATATTTCCGAGAAGTAATTTCTGAAGCACCTTAGATTTCTTCCTTGTTTATCTCAATTAAATATAATAATCAAATTCCTGGTGTAAACATTTTGATTTTGAAGTGTTGATCATGTTTTTAATTGTTAAATGAAATCTTTTACTTGTAATGTTTTCTGTCCCCAAATATACTGGACAAGTAGTAGATAGTACTGCATATATAATGTGCTACTTGCATTGCAGATGCTTGCTGAGTGGCTCTTTGCTCTTACGCTTTCATATCACTTAAATGCTTTTCAAAATTAGGCACAAGCCTCGGCTGGCTAGGTCCTTGATAGTCTGTGGCTTTTCCAAGAGCTCACAGGTCAGTAAACATTGTCTGATGGATGCCTGTCTGTATGTGTGTTCATGAAAACTGATTAACCTAATGGTCCGTGTTATCTTTTGTTCTGCCTGCTCTTACTGAAAGAAGACTGAAAAGTCTCCGGGTTGCTCGGTGGGTTCCCAAACCTGCAGCGTGAACACCGGCTCCTTATGCCAGTGTGCATTTCTAATGCTGTGTTGAGTATGTTGGGCTAGAAATGCCACGTTTTCAGTCATTGCAGGTACCAGCTGACACTCTGTCTTTTCCATGTGTCCTGAGGGACCCTCTAGAGCGGGTTGAGTGGTGGGCTGTGCGTGCCCCGATCTGGATTGTATCGCTTGGATTATGGGCCACAGGATTTCACAGGTGGTAAAGACTTGCTTATAGTTCAGCTAGTCAGGCCCATAATTGTTCTTTCGTGAAGTTATCTGAGCTCTCAAAATGTACTGACATGAACATGACTTTCATTTGGGTGAAATCTATGGTTTGGACAGTTTTACATAATCTGTCCAAAGAGATAAGAATTGTTATGCTGAAATGAACTCGTAAATCGCTTATGTCAATGTTGAGTAACCTAAACACAACTACGTTCCTTTAGGGAGGACATTTTTGCTGTCTTTGCTATTGACTCTTTACATAATTTAGTGTAAAATCATGAGTTTTCTAACAGCAGCTGTGTTGGCCTTACTGTTTGATGAATGTCTCAATGAATCTTGTGCTCAGTTAAGTGGCAGTGCGACAAGTGGTGATGGGTTGTTTTACATGAAGCTTAGATGTATATGATAAGGTGCCAAGTTGAAGTTGTTTGGGTCTGAAGCACCTTCTCCTGTCCTAGGGATGCCGTGATGCATGGCTGTTGATGTACATTAGGCACGCTAACATTTGTTGAATATAAATAGTCAAGAGCTGGAATACTCACATCTTTCTTACTGTATGAACATAAATTGTGAACCTAGAAGATCAGCAAAGCTGAATTCAGTGGCATTCTTCACTTGCACGTCTAAGCATTTGAAGCTTCATACACTTAAGTACAGGAAATTTTGAAATCTATAATTTAAGAACATCGTGGTATATAATATAAACTGATTGCTATGTAAATGTAGCGTTCTGAAAAAAATGAAATGCATTTTGAAAAGTGGAGGAGACATGAAGCCATTGATGCAAAGAACCAGAGAGCAAAGGTTTCTTTCATACTCTACAGAAATTTGACTTGTCCAAAGGAAATTTCTAGTCCATATGTTCATGCAGAAAACCTCCAGCGCTAGCAGTATGCGTGACAGATGCAGAGATGTGTCCAGATCTATAGGAACCTGGAGCAGGAGCTCTGAGGTACCGATTGCCTGCTTCACTTTAGTGAGGGCTGTTCAGATACCAGTGACGGTGGTGTTCTACTATCGATACTGATGACTGTTCTGCTGGTTGGCTTAATGGATAAGAAAGGAGGGGGAATACTGGGTTCAATATAAAGTCAGTTCCCGTGTCTCTCAGAGCTTCAGTAAAGGTCTAAATGGATATACGAAGAAGATTTAAAAACTTAGGTAGATAAAGTTTTTAAACTTTGGCAAACTTATCTACTCGATTGGTAGCAAGAAAATATCTTTTGCTGTCCCCAGATGCGGGGCGTTTTAGAAGTTTCCTATACATGAACGAGGTTGCACAGTTAAAAATGGTACTGGTGGCTCAGGTGATATTATTAACCTGTTTGGGGTACATAACAAGATGTAATTTTTTTTCTAAACAGAATGGCTCACAGGTTTGCAATGTATGAATGTTTGACTATCTTACATTCTGTAGGAAAACATAAATTTGTTTTTATGAAACACATAATTAAAAGACAACCTGTATGCTAAGCCTCAGAAGTTGTTTGTGTGATGCACAGCTACACTTCTTCAGTGAATTCACATTTGGATTTTGATTAAATGACCAGTGTGGTGAAATCACTGAAGATTTTTAAAATAATGTTTAGTGGCAAATATTTATCCTTTAATTTTTTTCCTCATAGGAGTCCTTGATTAATGACCCAAATTTCGTATGAGAGACTTCATCCATATGGCTTCTCTGGTGTTTAATAGAGGGGTCATCTCACACTCCAGTCTGTCCTCACTCATATGAGAGGACACTTTCATGAGATTTGGAAGACTTGAGTATCTTATTAAAGTGTTTTAAATTGCTCAAAAGCTTTTAGGGAATGTGCAAGGTATCCCTTTCCAAAGGGAGATATGTTAAGAAAGAGAAGCTTTTATTTTAATGACATTTTTTCTGGTAAGGTATGGATGTAGCTCTCTGGTAGTTTACTGCACAATAACAAAAATAAAGAAAATCTTGTTATCTCAAATATTTAACACTGCTGCCTGGAAGTGTGCATCCCCTGTAGCTGCAGATATAATTCATAATGTCATGTAACGTAACTAACTGATCTTGCAGCATTCCTAAGAGTTCATTCCTGACACGTTCCTACTCCTTGTTACACAATAGCTGACATTGGTCAAAGCCTAAAACTATGTTCGTGAGGTTTGAATGTGTGATTTAATCTCATGCTTTTAGAGTTGAAACTCGAGACATTTGCTGAAGCGTTTGGACAATACAGCAACCCCTGTTTCTCTTTCTCAGTAAGTAACAGATGCGGGTGAAAGATCCATCAAGAGCCAACCCCGAGAAAGCAAAGAGAAGCAAAAGGCCTAACAGGCCGCAGGATGAGGACTCCTCAGATGATATTTCAGGTAAATATATTAAGGGATGTTTGGCCCTGAGGTTGAGGGCTAGCTAATAACTTCCGTGTTGACTGATGAAAACCACAAATGAGCGGTACCATGAAATACTTTCCTTGTTTCGATTTATAACAGAGATATCCCCAGTCAAGTGCTTATGACGTGATCAGTTGTTACACTACGTGACTGCCCAAAGGGCCAAAGAGTTGGTTGATCTTCAATGACAACCTCTTCAGAGCAGAACAGTCCTTTCCAACGCGCAGAAGGTCAAGCGTGTGTGGCAGCAGGCTGCTTGCCTGAACAGGGAACTTCTGAGGCAAAAAGGAAGGGCAGAGAGGGTGGAGGCAGGTTTGGGCTGCCCTTGCAGGGGCCCTGAGTGTGCAGGGATGGGATTAGGTGACCCAGCCTCAGTTAGAATTGAATCTGTAAAGGGTAACATGGGCTTGTATGGATACTGTGCCAGCAAAAATGAAGGCTAGGGCAAGTGCAAACCTGCTGCTTGATGGGGCAGGGGACCTAGGGACAAGGGGCATGCGAAAAGGCTGAGGACCTCGATCCTTCTGTCTTCACATGGAAGCTCTGCACTTGGTCCTCCCTGGTCCCTGAGCCTAGTGTCAGACTCTGGGATTTAGGCATTGTCCAGAGTATAAAAAGATTGAGAACTGTTAAGCAAACTGGACATGGGTAAGTCTGTGGTATCAGGTGGCACCTGAAGATGCTGAGAGAGCAAGGTGATACTGTGAGGCTACACTCTGTCATCTTCTTCACAACAAAATGGGGAGAGCAGTTGATATGCTAGAGGGTAAGTCTACCATTCAGAGTCACCTAGACCGGCTGGAGAAATGGGCTGGCAGAAACTGCACGGAGTTCAACAAAGGCAAGTGGAGAGTTTGGCACCTGTGCCAAAATAACTGCACGCAATTACAGGGAATCAATGGCTTAAAAACAGTTTTGCGGAAAAGGTCCTGGGGGTCCTGGGGCACGTGCTGAATAAAAGCAAGCGGTGTGGCTTGTGCCTGCCGTGTGCTGGACTGTATTAACTAAAGGGCAGGGCGAGGTGCGTGATTCTTCCCATCTTTTCAGCACCTCTAAGACTTCACCTGAAGTATTGTGTCCAGTTGTGGGCTCCCTGTTACAAGGACATTGACTTGTCGAACTGAGTCCAGCAGTGGGCCACCTCCTCTGCGTTGTTAGGGAGATTGAGAACGTGATGCGTGAAGAGGGGCTGAAAGGAATGGATTTGTTTAGCCAAATGACTGAAAGTGTAGTTTCTTTCTTTGACTGCCTGATAAGTGGTTATAGAGAAGGCAGAGCCAGACTTCTCTAGGAGGTCCGCAATGGCAATGAAAGGACTAAAGGCAACAGAAAAAAATTAGGGCAAGGAAAATTTGGCTAGGTATGAGGAAAGTTACTTTATTTTCACCCTGAGGATGGTCAGATGGAAAACTGATTTTCTAGTGAGTAGGTGAAACCTCTGTCCTTGAAGATATTCAACACTCAGCTGAACAAAGCCATCAGCAACCAGATCTAAATTTGTATTTGGCCCTGCTTTGGATGAAGGTTTGGACAAGATGGCCTTCGGAGGTTCCTTCAAACCTAGGTTATTCTGTGATATTATAGTGGAATTTGTGCAAAAAATATGACAGAGAAGAATGTGGTTGATATTCATGTTCAGAATGGGCAGTTGTAGTATTTGGGTATTTGAAAAATCTTTCCTTATGGATTGAAAAAGAGGTAACTGCCTGTGTTGTTACATGCAAAAATAGGTTTATATGGTATTTTACTGGTGACAAAAAAAACCAAAACAAAAACCAGGGAAATTAATTTTATACAAAAGCAATCCATATACTTTTGTACAAAGTAGTTTATCTGTTTTTAAGAGGTGGTGTTTATTGACTTGAAAATGATTCTCATTATAGAAAGACTGAAATAGATCCTTCATAAAATTCAGTATATGAGGAGCAGCTGTATCATTTTTCCTGTTTTAGTTCTTTGCTATTTTTTTTTCCTAATGCTGAATTCGTTGAAGACTGCTGTTTTAATGTACACGTGCTCCCTTTCATAGCTATTATTTTTAATGGTTGAAAGTGAGTATGTGCCATTTTCTCTAGGCTTAACCTGCCAGCACGTGAGCCAAGCGGTGGATGTGCATCATGTGAAGAGAGCGGTAGCTCAGAGCGTCTGGTCAATATGCGCAGAATGTCTGAAGGAGAGGCGGATGAGTGATGGTGAGCCCGTGGCACCTTCAGACATCTGGCTGTGTCTCAAATGCGGCTCTCAGGTAAGCATATGCTGTAAATTTACGGAGGTGGATCGGCCCCGATTTTTCTAAAGGATACGGCTGGTGTGGATCCTTGTGTGTTAGGCATCTCGTTACCTTCAGGGAAACAATGTGACATAAGTGCTTAGTTGTGAGAGTCCATGCTCCAGCTTCTTCAGTGGAGTGGGATGTGGCATTACGGTCTTCTTGTCTGGTTTTCGTCAGTGTTTTGTGTTAGCTTTATGGTGTGGTTCGGTATTGCAAGTAGTAAGTGACAGTCCTACCTTTCCTGTGTTCTTCATCTGCATGCTTTTGCCACTTACGGAGAATTGGCTCCAGGAACTGTGTGGTTGCAAAATGCATCCGTTCAGCTGGCTCATCTGGCAGAAGATTCTGCAAATACAAATGAATGAAAAAACTGATCTGTATATTGCTGAATCAACTCACATTGTGGGCACTCAGTGCTAGATTTGATTGAAACCAGGGAGAAAGGATTGTGCCGGCATGAGAATGCCGCTTTTTGTGGCAGCTAGCCATTAGATTTGATCAGTTATAATGTGAAATTGTGCCCTCAGAGTTTAAAATGGTGGGTCCTGACCCCAAGGGCTTACACAGGTTTCTGACCTGTGAGTGAAGTAAAGCCTGATACAGAAAAAATCAGTTTACAGGCAGTGCCATGCTTGGTTCAGCTAATAGTTGCCTGAACAAAGCATTTCACAATTTTCTTAGACTTTTGGTAGATCTTGCTATAGTAAGGACAGAAGCCAGGTCCTACAAATATTAACTGAACAGATCTAATTTTGTGAAGAAACATGCTATTCGCAGTCTTCAGAAAATAGTTAACTAGATCAGAGGAAGACTCATATAGCTTGTCTCTGAAATTTTGTAGTTAATGAGGGCTTTTACAAGGAGTTAAATCTGTCTGCTTTTTTCATGTTTTGGAGGCTATTAACTGCATAAACTCATGCCTCATTCAGAGACCAGTCCTGAATCTTGTAAGTCCCACTCTGTAGACACTTAAAAAATTACAAATGCGTTCTCTTGAAGTTGCTGTACATAGTGCGTTCTGAGTAGTTTTTTTGTATAAAACCATTTTATGTGCCTTTTGCTGTCTGGAATGCATTTGGCATTCTTGAGCAGTGAGGGTTACTTGTGCTGTCCTTTCCTTGATATTCTGTGAAGCAAATATGCTACATAGTAATTTATTTCACATTTTTTAAAGGGAATTCTTACTTTTGTGAATGGCATAATTTGCTGTCTGCTGATACTTACTTGAAAGCTAGGAATTATTTTTATTATGTTAAAACAAACCTAGTAATTTTCTATACTTTTAACTGATTTTTCCAAGTAGAAAAGATGAGATTTTGGTTCTGTGTAGTGATTGATTTTCCTTTATTAGTAAGAAGAAAATGTGTTCATTAAAAAAAAAAGTTAATTTGTAATACTGAATTATAAAGAGTGTTAAACCCTCTCAGTCCTTGAGATTGCTAAGTAAGTATTTAGGGCACTATATCTTTCTGCTTAATTTTGAAAAGTAAAGTTTTTGCAGTTTACTTACTAATAATATAGTCTTTTCGTACTTTCCTTTTTACCCCTTACTGTGTTGATGTTTCCGTTTTTAGGGATGTAGTAAGAACTCGGAAGGCCAGCATTCTCTGAAACACTTCCAGACAGCACGCACAGATCCTCATTGCATTGTTATCAACCTCAGCACGTGGATCATATGGTAAGAATGAGTATGCAGGTGTTCGTGGGTGCTTGTGTGTAAGGACTACTCATGTAGTGTAGTGTCTTCTCATGATAAAGAATGATTATGACAGGTAAAATGAATACTTGATATAAAGCAAAGGCAGGCTTTCTGGAGAGAAAGTTAGTTTGTCTTTAGGACTCTCGGAGGGGTCACAAATCAATACTAAGATAGAAGTTTGTGTCCGTTGTGTTCTGTAGAGAGTTGGCTGGTTAGAGGAGTTTGTCCTTCCTGCTTGTTTTTATATCATGGAATCGTAGAATCTTCATGGTTGGAAAGGACCTTCAAGGACCTTCCATCAAGTCCAACCACACACACACACAAAAAACCCCTACAATGTCTGCCACTAGAGCATGCCCTGAAGTGCCACATCTAGACGTTTCTTAAATACCACTAGGGATGGTGACTCAACCACCTCCCTGGGCAGGCTGTTCCAGTGCCAAATATGATTGTTTGCAGGACTATAAACTGAGATTATTTACATCTGTGTCACGGTGCATTGGGGCTGATCTACAGAAGAACATATAAGGGATGAGAGAATTCAATTTTATTCCTCTTTTTAGTATGAAACATTGCAACCTAGAGCTTAAGTAATTTGCGTAAGGTTGTGAGAAAAGTTTGTTAGAGCTGGGAGGTGCATCCAGATGTCCTGAATTCCACTTCGTTTCGTCTTTTGTTTAGGTGTTACGAATGTGATGAAGAACTGTCAACACACTGCAACAAAAAGGTTTTGGCTCAGATAGTTGACTTTCTTCAAAAACATGGTTCCAGGGCTGAACCAAGTAAGTTTATACGAATAGTTTTATCTGGGGATGTCTATAATGTACTGTCTCTAAAAGCGAGTATTTCAGATTTTGAGTCATGTTAAACATACAAATGAAAAATTCTGTATGATGTAAGTATGGTACAATTTGTAGTTGCACAATTACTCTACAAGTAATGCCTGTTGTAGTGGTTTTCATAAACGTAATTTCATTTTTTTTCGTACAGTGTGGTTACATTTTAGGAATATTTTTGGCACTGTAAGATGGTTTTCCCAAATTTTGTCTTCAATGAAGAAACATTAGTTTATTGTAGAAAAGGTGTTACCTTAAAAAAGATAGCATGTAATTTAGTGCACAAAAACTATATGGAAGCATTAATCAATTGAATTTTCCAAGTATGGATATGTCACATGTTAAATTTTTTCTGATTTAAATTTGTTTCCCATAGTAATTAAATTTGTTTAAGGGGATCTTTTAATACTCTGTTTTGGTTGTAATGCTTTCTGTTCACTGATGTCATTGGGTTTTAATAAATAGAACACTAACAGAAAATAGTATTAAATTGTTTTCTTGTGTTAGGAGCCTACTATTCTTCTCAATATATGCAGCAGTTGATAGAACTTCGTACGTGTGGCCCTCAGGTGTTTGCTCATGATAAAGTTGATGTTATTCATCCCTGCTGTAACCACCTTGGCAGCATTTCTGGCTTATGACTTATGGAATGCATTGGATTCCAGATTTTCTTCACAAAAAACAGAGCTTAAGTAAACTTTTAAAACAATTGGTTGTAGGTTTTAGCAGAGACAGTCATCTGTTTAGAAGTAAGAATGGAGAAGTATTGCCTTTCTGAATTAGAGTAGGTATTCCTTTTAGCTGCATGTGCATAAATCCTACTGGTTTTAAGAGGTGTTACATATTTTTTGAGGGGGAAAAAATGAAAGGCCACTCAGAAATACATATTTTATATTTTGATCCAGTCACAAGTTGTATGTTAAATTATTCAATTGTAATAAATTGATAAATTGCTAATTTTTGCATCTCTTCTTGGAGCAGTGAAAAAACAGTATGTGATTTCAGTTTCATTCACAGCTTCAATTTCAAGTTTATGTGTAATAAATGGGTGTTGCAGCTTGCTTGCAGATGGAAATGTAGTGTTTGTTTCAATTTAATGGAAAGAATTTCATTTTGGTTTTGTGCTACTGGATAAGACTTTCAGAATGATATGTCCCTGTGTGCTTCATGGTTTAGATTCTTAATTTATGAGTCTGCAAAATATCTAAAGTTTTCAGAGTGTGGTGCTTAGAAGTTTTCTGTGAAATGTCTTAAGCAACAAAAATTCCAAACTAACTCAGGAAAAGTAACCTTAAATTAGGCCCAGGATTTCTTAAAAATGGGGTTTATAGCAGAGCAGGGCAGAATATATTTGTGGTTCATTTTGATGCTCTGTTTTGAAAACGCTTATATTTCATTTAAGTATTTGCCTGATATAACTGGAAGCTCTGAAGGGCAGTTGTGTCTCCTGCTCCACGCCAGGAAAGGGCTAAGGCTGATACAAAAAGCGAGCACATGTGTGTACTTCCAGTAATGGTTTTAAAACTGGAAATCCGCAGAGAGTGTGGCTGTGCTGAGCAGTTTGGACCTCGTTCTTGAGAACTCTGGGAACGTTGGCCCAAAGATGTTTTGTTGGGATTTCTTAAGTGGCAGGGAAAAGAGGAATAAGCTGTTTGCCTGGCATACTTCGTTGCTTTGGGCAGGCTCCTTGCTGGAAGAGGCTGGGAAACAGCCGTGTGTGGATAAATAAGTGGTATGTGTGAGAGGGCATTCCCAGGCAGAGTTGGCGTTCTTGTTTCACTTTGATAAATGTAACAGCAATGCCTTTTCTGTTTTATGTCAAATACTTGGGCTGACACACTTGGTACTTCCTCTAAAGAAATGTAGTTTAAGTAAGACTATTTTTTTTCTTTAAATTAGACTGCCTGTTTTTTTAAAAATAAAATCTGAAATCGAAATGTAATTCATGCTGTTGTCCAGAACACAAAGTATAACAGAGAAAATCAACTCTACTATTGACAAGTTATCTTTTTTATTAAGCGTAGCATTTTATTTCATGTTACAGTGATATTTTCAGGATAACTGTCACCCTTTAAGTTATTATTTGGCTTATATTTTTAAAAATTTATTTTGTATATTCAGCCATTATAAAAAACCCCTCTAATTATAAATAAATGAAAAATAACTTATGTGAGAAACAAGGAGTGTAAAACCTGACAATTATTCATTCATATTTCCCACTTAAAAATCTTGTGCCTTTTTTCCCATTGGTTTTCTGTTTCTTCCTAAAAAGCAGCCACAGCGAAGACACTTGATTTTCATATCAGAATGTGGCACTGTAACAACAATTCATCTTATGTCTGTATTTCTTTCTGTTGTACCAAGTGGTTGGCATGGTGCATCATTAAAATTCAAATAGCATTCTGTAGAAATTTCTGCATAAATGCAGTATGAACATGGATATGAGTAACTGATAAGGGCTGCTAGGTTTTTTTTTTTTGGTTCTCAAAACTGCAAGAGTCATTTAAAGATAAAATGATCAGCTTAAACATGTAAGGGAGGGTTATATAGATTTCCTAATTAATGCATCTTGGAAAATAAACAAAAGCAAAATGCTTGTCATTTGGTACTAATGTGGTGGAATAGTGTGGCAGCAGGATCCCTGCTTTTCACTCGGCCTCTCATAAAGATTCGACTTCACTTCAGCTGTAAAAATGTGCAAATTACATTACTACTACATGACTGACTTTTGTAATTACATTAAGCGATTGAGATAAATCCCAGTGCTGGGTTCCCAAAAGAATGCTTGCAGCTGTGTGATTTTCGCATCTGATCCTATGGTTTGATGTACCCAGCAATGCCTGTTTGTTTTGGGGGGGTTTTTTGGCCTTTTTTTTTTTTTTTTTTAGAGGAGTCTGTTTGGTTAAAAGGTCATGTTGGGCACAAGATGGAAGAATAAAGCAAGATTGCTTTCTAGGGTGTACCACCCAGAAATTTGTTTTGTGGAAAAGGTTAGCGGGCCATGATGATTTTCACGGAAAGGCAGGTGCAGTATTGTCCGTGTGGCACACTTGTGAGCTTCACATGGACATAATGCACATGTAGTACACAGAAACCATGCTGAGACATTGCGATCTGCATGTCTGCTCATTTGCTGGAGAAAATAAATTGTTTTGCAGTCTTAAAAGTGAATATTATGCGTATTTTCCTTGACAAAAGCCAAATTAGATGTTGGTGGAGACATAAGATTGCATACTCAATTTTTTTAGAGAGCAGTTAATTAAATTTGTTCATGTGGCAATAGAATGGGAAGGGAGAATATTTATTCTCAGATTTTCTAGTTAAATTTATTGTTGGGAAGGTCAAACAGAGGAACGAGATTTTGCTAGTAAGTTCAGCTGCCCGGATTTGCCAGTAGGTGAAAGTTAGAAACTTGATTGCTGTTTTAATGGATGTAATGGACATAAAGGAAAAATTAAAACATATATAATTTTACAGTACAATTAATAGGTGTTAACTTGTATGGAAAAACAAATAGTATGATGAATAACTTCAGATTTGCATTTGTCTGTGGATATTAGCAGTTGACAAAGGATCGCACTGAAAAAATAATTGTGTTCTTTCAAAATTGATTTTTACTATGTGTAATTTGGACTTTAAAGTCATGTAAGTCCATTCTGTCTATTTAAAAAGAAAACTAACTAGCAAAATAAAGCAGAATACGGTGATTCTCCAAATCTGAGATACACTTTAGCAAAAAGACATTTCTGTTGTTGGTCATAAATTTTTCTTTCAAGTTTACTTACTTGTTAGGGGCTACTGTTAATTATACAAGTTGCAAAGAAATGAAAAGTGAATCCTTGGCAGAAAAATTTTTAGACATTCTGTCATTTTAATCCATGTATTCTTCCCTTTCCTGTGCACATACTTATTTACTTGTGAGGTGTAGCACAAGTCATTTAAGCGTAGAGGATCAAAACTGGTGCTTGAATAGCTTGCTCTTTCACACTATGCAGACGTGTTTTTTCGTTTGTAACATTCTGGCAGAATCTGAGAAATAAAATTGCAGTTGTAATCTTTCATTTGGTAGTGTTGTAACACTGCAAGAGAAACTGGGCTTTTAAAACGTAAAGCTAGTGACCATTTCAGAAGAGAACCGTGCTGTTTTTCTAAGGGTTAGATTCTCATTGTTGTACAGTGTCGGAAAAAAAAATAATCTAAATTTTTTTAAATAAAAAAGGAGCGCCAGACAATTTAGTAGCATTTCATAATACAGCATGATGAGAACTTGGTAAAAGAAAGGCAGTCTATTAACCTTGCTTTTACTGTGAAGACCTTCAACTGAAGTACCAGAGTTGTATTCAATAGAAAAGGCTTGACCTTGGAATAAAAGTGCATATTCCTGGAACCATCATTTTTAATTAAAAAAAAAAAAAAAAGTTGCATTGAAAGGATGAGCAAAAATGCTTACTCCCCTGGCTGAAAGAAAAATTGGATGTCATTTATCCTTTTGCTTGCGTACCATCTGCACCCCCAGGCACAGCTCAGTTTCAGCAAGGGTGGTACAGAAGTCCATGAGCACTGCAAATGTTTGAAATACTGGCAAAACAAATTGATGGAGACCCTGCCGTAAGTTTTCCGAAAGTCTTTTGCAAGTGGATGTGTCAGCACTGTGTGTGTGTTCGTACACCTGGTCTGGTGACTTGCTCCGATTCACGGGCTGAATTGTTGTCTGTGCTGAGCAAGAGGTGTAGCAGCGGAGCAATCTCCAACTGCTGTCCTCTTCCCTCTGGGTCTTTGAGCAGCCTGGTCTAGTGGGAGGTGTCCCTGCCCATGGCAGGGGGTTGGAACTAGGTGATCTTTAAGGTCCCTTCCAACCTAAACCATTCCATGATTCTGTGGTGGGAATAGGGGTTACTAGCATGGGGGAGAGCAGGGGATGTCGTGAAGCTTTGCCGGGCCTGAAGGCAGTGCCAAAAGCGCAAATACAGCTGTCTGAGCACCAAAGGAGCAGGTGCTGGAGGTGGACATCATGGTGGGACCAGAAGCAGGCAGTGACCTGGTGCCAGGGAAGAGGAGGTCAGTAGGGTGTGATGAGTTGGATTGAGAGCTGGGCAATGGGTGTTGGCAGAGTGCTCCAGTCAGGTGTCTCTGCGGCCAGATACGCATTGTTGAGGGAAAAGGAGGTTGTGGTGATCAAGGCACAACTTGGGTGAGAGTTTTCCCTGTGTGACTGGATTAGAAAGGCCACCTCTGCAACAAAACTGCAGAAGGAGTCAGACAGAGAAGCGTAGTCTGAACGTCTGAGCCCCAAAACAGTCACAGTCGGGTGCTCTGTCGCTGCTGTGGAGGGACAGACCTGCCTTGGGCTGGTGTCCACAGGGCCTGAGAAGGGCAGAGACTTGAGGGGCACCACGTCAGTTCTCTAAAAGATGTAATAGTGAACTACAGGCAGAAGTCAATCTGTGAATTTAATTACTTTTGTGCTTTTTACCCACGTTGCTCTTGTTAACATTAACGAGGTCCTTTATAACAGGTATTACTGCACGTGGCGGGGTGGCTTGGAGTACTTTTCTCAAAACACTGGCCAGGAGCTGAAGGCCCTTGTGGGCAGCAGCAGATGACAACCATTTTGATGGAATCCTTCTGCTGGGGTCCTCGTTGTGTCTATGCTGGCATAAAAGTCACTTTTCATATTCAAAAGCACGCCCATTAAAATATTACAGGACTACAAGATTGTGTCAGCAAGAGTCTATGGAATGGTTCAGTGCAAATACACTTTAAAAAATTACATATTACCCTTTTGATTAATAACATGCTTGTAGCCTTGGGTTAATCTTGCAGAAGGACCCTCCAGCCCCAATCTGTAGAAGTATTAGCTATCACAGTCATTACCAGCATTTTCTATTAAGACTGACCAACTCTTCACATGTCAACTAAACATTCAGCTTCAGGCCTGTCTGTCATTTGTCACTGAGCTGGGGACACTGAGTTGAGTTAAATTAAAAACTGCTGTCCCTCCTCTGACTCTGTGTATGTCCTTAAAAATGTCTGCATGGAATAAGTGAGGCAGCAGATAATGTTTGTAATGGCAAAGCAACACTTTTCTGTCAAGACTTTTTCACAGATACAAAAAAACAGTAAAACGTCACATGGATTGTGTTTGTAAAATCTATTAAAAATCAAGAAGCAATAATTAAAACCTTCTGAATGAAAGAATTTTCCTAGATGCAGGCCTTTTCTTGATTTACTGCTACTTCTCCTTATCCCTATACTAATTATCCAGCTTCGTGGCAATGTCTGGTTCTCGTTTATTGTGTTTTATAATTGCGTATTCATCCAGCTCTTATCGCAAAGCTGGATGCTTCGGCTTTGTTTTTTCCCCCTTAAATAATTTATATGTAAGGTTCAGCAAATGGAACCTTGCTACTTGTGTGAAGCTGCCATTTAACCATGAAGTGAAATGCTTTTATCGAGTTTGCCCTGCAGATATGGTCCGCTGTGGCAGGGCTGTCCATATTTGGTGGCTGTGCAAGGAGAGCCAGGTGGTGCTGCAAAGCGTAGCACAGTGAAGCGTGGACAGATCTAGGTTTGACATTTGTCATCCTGTACTGCTAAAGGGAAGAGAAAAATCTGCTTTTCCATATGCTTATGCTTTAATTTTTGCCTGCAGTTTTGTCCAGATGGCCTTGTGAACATTGTTTACTTTAAGATGCTGTCCCAGATGTTTTTGAATGCCGATGGATAAATGCAACAACTGCGGTATACTAATACACAAATTATTTACACAATTTTGGCTTTTTTTTTTTCCCCTTTTTTTTTTTTTTTTTTTTTATTTTTAACCATCTCCTCTTCCCAGCACTTCTCTCTCATGTTTCGGAGGGGAAGAAGTCTCCACTTGTGTTACTAAATTTCTGAGAGTGAGTGGTGCCTTTGAGTTGCAGACACTTGGAGCTCCCATTCTTTTGGAGCTCTGCGTGGGTGGATGAGTCTCAGACACTGCAGCGTGGCCCTTGTAAGCATGTCAATTAAAAGGCGTTGCTGCACGTGGTCCATAAAACAGTGGCTGTTTCAGGGTGTGAGCAGCCCCCAAGCTGTTTGTCAGTCGTTGCATTCAGAAACACTTTGTCTGCTTTTTCAAGGAGAACTTGGTGTCTTACTTCGCCCTTGTACTGTCTTAATTTTCCACACGAGTGGAAAGCTGTGTAAGCAGTATTACCAAAAATATTTAAAAATGTTTTTGCACGGCAAAGCACCTCTAACTGTGTTTTGACAAACACAGATACAATTTGGAAAAATAATTATGCCCTCATGACACTATAGGGTGCAGGCAGACTGCGTCAGAAGTTTGTTGCCAGATACAGTAGATATTTTAATGACTTATTTTTTATTTAATTATATTTTTTTCATCTTCTAAGCAAGAAACTACCTAGGAGTGTACATAAAAGAACCTTTTGGCATGAGCATTTCATTAACGTAAATAGGTCTGTTAGCTATTTCTCAAGAACACTTTAATGAGACTTCAATGTGAAACTCATTAGAACAAATATATGAATTCATATGTCAAGACAGAGATTGCAGCATCACAGTTCTTGGCATCTATTAAGTCCATAACTCATTTACATTGACATGCATTGTTAATCAATATTTAAGACACTGCAGATGTCAGTAATGTTCATATTTAGTCCTGCAACCATGACAATATGAAAGTTGCTAGTAGAATTTGAGGCTAAATATTGTTATCTCAAGTCTTTCCATTACCTCTAGGCTACAAGTTAATGACCGTCTAACTTTGCTGCCCCTCATCTATTTAAATAATAAGGGAAACAGGGAAATACGTGGACATAATACTGGTAGCATATTCCATTGCAGTTTTATCAAGTTTTTGTTGTTTAAAATTTAAACAGCTGCATTATATGCATTTGGGTTGCGTTAGCAATTCCTCAGGCTGTGACAAAGGGAGGCGGGTGGAGGAGCAAATGTAGCATTTGGGGAAACTGATAACAACTCTGATTTGGCTGTTGACCGTGTTGTACAAGGCAATTCGAACAAAGCACAGTAAGCAATAAAGACTTGAAGCATTCAGCTGGTAACTTTTGGTTACCTCTCTTCAAATGCACCAGAAAGCAGACTTTGTGTGGCATTTCTAATGTGTCTAATGAACATACATCTTAACTACCCATTGTTAATAAACTAACAGAGCCTATTTTACTTTATTTATTGCTTGGGTAATTGAAGAAGTTACAGTCTTATAGGGGAGCGTGATTATTGTGGAAGGTTTTGTTGGATATATGTAGTTTTTGGGGGGATTCATTCTTTTTTCCCACCTGCTGTTGACTATTATTTTTAAAGATTACCTGAACAAGCTTAGGGTACCATCAAGGTATCTTTCCGCGGATGTTAAAAATCATAAACATAATCCATGGAAGGACTGTATTGATTAAACTATGCAATTATATAGTAATATTAATCTATAGTTTAATTATAGGTTCATCAAAAATCATACGACTCCGTGAAGAAAACAATGAAACAAGTGAGATACTGAAAGGAAAAAGTTCTGGTAATGGTGCATCAGTTCCAGTTAAAGGAATAAATAATTTAGGAAATACGTGCTTTTTTAATGCTGTCATGCAGGTAAGATGGAAAGATCATACAGCTTTCTCTTAATATATTTCAGAAATACTTTATCTGTATAAGCTGTGGACTTCAGAAAAGGTTCTGACTGTTACCAGTCTTCGTTCTGCTTTCTGAAGGTCCTTTTCAAATTCTTTTTACTCCTTGCTATCCAAGCAAGATTTCCTGTTATAACAAAAAAGAATCCCTGGATCAGTAGCATTTTTCACAGTAATGAGACAAATGAAAATGTCAAGTGTTTTACACACTGCATATGTGTGTGGGTTGTGCTCTAGCATATGGTTTTATTTGTAGTTCAGCATTAGGCAGTCATGAGTAATGCACAGTATTTACCATACTGGTGGGTGTGAAAAGTGGTACTTTTTGCGTAATATAAATGTCTGCACAGTGCATTGTGATGGTTTTAAGCCCTTACAATGGATGCAGTTATAAAAGTACTGATTATGGGGTTTTTTTTCTGACCAGAATAAGAGGAATGAGTGATACTAATACACTTTTATTGATGTTGAGTGTACAACTAATCCAATATCCTCAAAAAAGCAGCAGCCTTAGCGGGTTTTATATTGGACCATCCTATTGCTTGTCAGTTGAGCAGGGACATCTCTATTTCTGCAGACAGGAGTGAACAAATGAGAGAAACTGCTACAAAGGCGTTCTGAACTGGCACTCTTTACCTTGTGTTTATGGTGGTGATTACAAAACTCAGCAAACAAATAGTAAATTTGTCAGGAGCAGAATTACTGCAAATTGTTTCCTGTCTTAGGGCTTTGTAGAAACCTAAGTGATCTGCAGTCAAAGTTAACCAAAAATAAAGAAACAAAGCTGGGATATGTTGAGTTGGTTTCTTTTTCAAATTCAGAGAGGTGATGCTTTTCAGTGTGCCAAAGCCTTTGTGCTTCTTGTGCCACCATGAAGGGGACTGCGGAGTTTAAAAGAAACAAATGAATTCTGATACTAATGTCCTCGCCATAAAAAAACCCTAAGAGTTAATGAATCTTGTTGTTCAACAAAAATAACAAAGTTATTACTAGAAAACTATTTTGGAATTACAGAACCAGAAGTAGATACAATTTTAGAAACAGTCTGAGATCAATGATCTTGGCTCTTACAAGAGTGATACCTGCTTTTTCTAATGGTCTGATTTAAACCTCAGTTGTACATTATGAAATATATCTGGTTTTGTCTATCCCTGAGACAAGAATTTATAACTAAAGAAAAAAATATAGTTGAAAGATCAGCATGTGTTTCTTGGTTGTTTGGTTTTTTTTTTGTCCTTTAAGAACTTGGCACAGACTCACATACTAAATGAACTGATGTATGAGATGAAGGAGAAAGGAACAAAGTTAAAAATCTGTCATACTTCAGACTCCCAATTGGTAAGTATGCAGCAAGAAATATAAGTTTGGGGAAATGTGGGAAGAAGCTGGAGGATGGAGAATCGCATCTCCATTAAAGAGACACTCTTACTGTCCCCTTTCTTTTGCCTTGTAATTGTTTAGCCAGTTTATGATTTCTGTGAACTCACTCCAATTACAAAACTGATTATTCAGCCCTGGAGAAGGAAGAATAATCACTTCCTTTCACATTTTGTGACATAGAAGTAGCAAATAATGCCTGACCTTAAGAAAGAATGGCTGAATTATTTTTGTTTCCCATTTAGTTTCTTCAGTATGAATGTATGATACAGAAAATAGTATATTTGGCTCTAGAAAGTGTTCATGAAATATTTTATTCCAGTCTGTCCCAGCCCTTCATTGATAAGGCTTTAAAAATGTATTACGTACTTCACGGGCCAGAGGATTAAACTGAGAGTGAGGACCAAATTTCTTGTCCTGGAGCTCATTGCAGGCATATGGGAAAGAGACTCCTGTGGTTGTTCTCAAAATACATTGCTGTTCCTAGTCATGTCTCGGAGAGACATAAGTTTTCATAATATGTTGTTGGCAATAAAGATGATACCCCTTTCCCTCTGCTAGCTAAAAAAGGCAGTTGACAGAGGATTTCTTATTCTTTTTTTTTTCTTTTTTTTTTTTCCTGCTGGTCGCTGGGAGCTTCCTGGTGGCAGGGAGGGTTGAGGGGTGGGATTCTGTTTCAGATACCTCTGAAATAATGAAGATTTCTGTATGTTGCTGTCGGTGATGTTCCGAACTTCTCCAGGCAAGAACAGTGTGAAATGCACTGCCTTGCTGCCTTCATTACCTCCTGTGGCAGTTCTGAGCAACAACATGTTTCACTAAGTTCTCCTGAGCCACAGTGGAGGTCTGGAGCTTGTTTGTGCCCAGAAGCTTAGAAAGCCAGTGGTATGTTGGTTTATGCTTAATGTGAAACTTGCACAGCCAGGAGGTTGAAAGATTTATTTTTTTGTTTAATGACAATGCTTACAATGTAAATAAGATCTTTGGAGCAAAGACTGTGTTTTCTGGTCTTTATATGTCAACAGAGGATTAGAGGGCTGCAGTAGTCTAACTGATAGTAATGGAGAAACTCCCAGCTTCCTGCATGGTAAAGGGCATTTTCCCACCATTTCCTACCTTTTTATAATGCAAATACTTTATATTTGTGTGTATCCATAGTGCTTATGTTTTGTGTAGATCTGCTTTCTGGTTGAGGCAGCCTCTCTTATTGTTTGTCTGGCAGTTGTAATCTCATTTTGTGAGAGTCGGGCCAGCTAGTAGGAAGCACTGTGGTCACATACGGACCTGGGAGCATGTTAGGGAGAGCTGGCCATCTGTGGCTATTGAGATGCACGTGGCATGCGAGCAGTGCAGGAGTGTCTCCTACTCTAAGACTGGCTCAGGTGGCTGCTGGGGGGCTCCTTCCAGCAACAGGACCTGCTGGCTGGGGTGAATCTCATACCAGGAGGGGCTGCGTGTGATGTACCCTGTGCCTGTCCCTGCTCCGCCATGGTGGACCTGCTGCAAACCACTGCTGGTGCCTTCCCAGCACCTGGTTCCTGGAGGAACATGGTATATTTCTGTGGCTGTTGAACATGTGGAAATTTCAGTGTGCGGCTCACAGGTCAGAGAAGCTGGCCACCCCTTCCCTGGGGTTGAGCAGACAAAGTGCCACTGAGCTCTGTCTTACGCTGGCCCACAGAGGAGGTCGCCCGCGTTGTCTCTGCAACTGAATTTCAGTGCACATGGGAGTAAGAGTAAAGCAAGTAATTCAGGAGGTAGTCTGTTTTTGTGAGAATCAGACTGCCTGATTGACATGCCTGTTTCCAAAACTATTGGTTACCAGCCAATTTGCTGGACAAGAATTGTTTGTGTTTGCAGCTATTACTGCTTAAATAATAAGCTTTCTCGTCCCCCTGTACTCAGCACTGGTGACACCCCACCTTGAATACTGTGTTCAGTTTTGGGCCCCTCACCACAAAAAAGACATTGAGGTGCTGGAGCGAGTCCGGAGAAGAGCAGCGAAGCTGGTGAGGGGTCTAAAGAACAAGTCGTATGAGGAGCGGCTGAGGGAACTGGGGTTGTTTGGTTTGGAGAGAAGGAGGCTGAAGGGAGACCTTACCACTCTCTACAACTACCTGAAAGGAGGTTGTAGAGAGGTGGGGATCAGTCTCTTCCCCCAAGTAACAGGCGAAAGGACAAGAGTAAATGGCCTCATGTTGCACCAGGGGAGGTTTAGATTGGATATTAGGAAAAATTTCTTCACAGAAAGGGTTATCAAGGATTGGAACAGACTGCCCAGGGAAGTGGTAGAGTCACCATCCCTGGAGGTATTTATAAGTTGTGTAGCTGTGGTGCTTAGGGACATGGTTTAGTGGTGGCTTTGTCAGAGTTAGGTTGATGGTTGGGCTCGATGATCTGAAAGGTCCCTTCCAATCTTGGCAATTCTATGATTCTATGATTTCAATCATGTAGGTGACATCAACATTTTAAAAAAAAAAAAAACCGCAACCAAAACCACTCTTAAGACTGAAAGTTACATTGTTCTTTGTCATAAATGTCCTAACTTGAAATAAGTCTAATGTGTTATTAACTTTGAAATCTGATGTGCAATTTACCTTTGCTTTGAAGGATCCTTTGGTGGTAAACCTCTCTAGCCCAGGACCGTTGACTTCGGCGATGTTCTTATTCCTTCACAGCATGAGGGAAGCTGGAAAAGGTCCGCTTTCTCCGAAAGTGCTGTTTAGCCAGCTTTGTCAAAAGTACGTATTGTCAGTATCTCTTACTTATTTATTTTTAATTTCCAGTGATATGTTTCTAAGCGTGACATGTCTGTTGTCCTTTCTAAGGTGCTATTAGGTTTTTACTGGGCAGTCCAGAAAATGTTTTCTTCATGTTTTAAAGTGGCAGGGCTCCTTGTTGTGCTCCAGGGTTGTACCTGCTCTTCGTGAAATGTATGATCCAGTTCATAACCAGTAACTTTCAATGGGCTTTGAACTGAGTATGAGGAGGCAGAAGAGGGTATGGTAAAACTGAAGAAAATAGAATTACCTTCAAGGTTTTGTGGTATGTTAGCATGAAGCTGTGCTAATACTGCAAAGTGCATGGAGCTATTTTGAAAAAAAAAAAGGGTAAGCTTTTAAATGGGAAACCTCTGCTATGATGTCTGACCTTGGCATCAATTCAAAATTAAAAAGAGTCTAACAAGTAAGGACTTGAAGCAGTACTGAAATGGCATATGGCTCCAGATTGCGAAGAGCTCACAAGCCCTAAAGAAATTCCTGTTTCTTGTTCTGGAAAATGTTTACAGTGGTGCTTTGTAGGTGCCTTCAATTATGATGCAAACAATCTTGCTTTTAAAGCACCTGTAGAAGACCTATTTAAAAGTTGATACAAGTATTTAGATATTTGCTTTATAAGTAGAAGAAGCTGTAGAAGCAGAGTAGCTGGAGGATGATATAGCTGAATCTCACATTAAAAAAGATAAATAATGCATGTTGTTTTACTTGCTACAATATTATTGTATGGAATTTTAAGCAGCAAGAGAGTTAGGAGGAGAGTTGCAGCCCACTACCATGGCATTGCAGGGCAACCTCACTGTGCAAACATGGGTTTAAAATTTGGTATCAATAAACAAAAGCTTTTAGACTACATCAGGGACAATTTAATTCTGATAAAGAAATCAGTTATTACTTTTTCTTTATCCTCAAAATTCAACTTCAGAAACTTAATATTATATTTTTTCTATTGTACTTGACTTCCTTTTGAGTCTTTTGAGCTGTAAAAGGGAATTTGTATAAAGTGTCCTTATAGTGATTTTGAGTCAAACAGCAGTCTTCTCTGTTTAGCATTATCTACCTGGAAGAAAAATATGTTGTTTTCTTACTCCTCCTCCTGTTTCAGGACTACCCCAAAAATGTGATTGTAAGAACAAAATTTGGTCAAGAAATGAAAGGGAAATGATTAAATAGGAAGAATATTTTTTTCTCTTTACGTATTAAGGATAGAAGGGAAAAGATGATGTAAAACATGTTTTGAAGCCCACCTTAGCAAACTCATTGTAAAACAATCGTGATGCAGTATCCTTCAGATGGCATTGTATTTTTGAAGTGATGGTTATTTTGTACCTGCTCTGTGTGTGTTTTATGGTCATCAAGTGATGGCTACACAATATATTGGTATTGAATCTCAGATATCTAGTTCTTTTTCTTCTTGTTGTTTTTTGATCTTTAAGATAGGCATATACTTCAACTACCAGCTAAAATGGAAACGTGGGCAGCAGACTTTTGCTGTTTAGACATGTATCTGTCAGCTTCTGTCATCTCCTGCCTTCATCCCTACTTCTTGCTTTTGTTAGCCTTGCAGAACACAACTGAGATATAAATCCTTTACTAGCTCTAGTATCACTAACAAAAGTGTCAGCCACGTCCTGTTAGCAAGAAATTAGGTGTTTGAGGGCAGTTAAGTGGCCGCATGGGTATGACAGAAGTTTTGGTCTTTTGATTATATTGTTATTGATAGTGACATAAGAAGCAAGAAAGAAGAAAGGGAGAATTTCAGCAAATTCAGCAGTCTGCAGTGGTGAAGGTAGGAGAATGGGAAATCCTCATCTTTGCAAACAATACGTTTACTATATATTAACTTAAACACTATGAATCCAGTGTTCTGTCGTGCCGTTTTTACAAAGCCTTTTTTCACCTTTTAAAGTTGTCTTTCTACTCTTTAGCAAAGCTGAAATGAGAGAGAGAGAGAGCATGGCAAGATTGGAGGTGTCCCCAGCTAGGAAGAAATCTGTGTTGCTGCAGCATTCTCTGTAAACTGCTTTTTGAATCCTGCCAAGAAGTCACATTAATAAAGTAATCTTAAAGGCATGCACTACTTGTGGTCTTCACATGCCTTAGCACAAACTCTTTTTACTTAACAAGTAGAGTTCAAACAGCATTTTTCCTAAAGAGATGACAGGATGAGTGTGTAAAAGGAAGAACTACACTAAAAAAAATGTTTGTATTTCAGAGGGATATGTCAGAGAAAGACAAGTCCGTGAACTACTGGGGAGAAGGACTTGTAATAATAATGGTTTGGTTTTATACATTTTATGTAAAAGTTTGCTGACTCCAGTTGCAACCTTGTTTTTTTTTTTTTTTTTTTTTTTTTTCTTTTTAGTTTATTCTTTCCCTAGCACAGATCTTGCTGTCTCAGTCCCAGTCTGCAGTATATGGCCATACCTTTCTTCAATAAAGAATTCATAAAGCAGATTGTACAGAGAGTATAGGATGTACTTGTCTGTGATGTCAAGAGCTGGACTCAGTGACCCAGGAATTGTCTTCCCAGTCCCAGTTTTTACCATCTAGCCGAAAAGTAACACAGCAGTTTCCGAATAACATATTTCTCATGTGTAGGTAATCCTTTAAAAATGGTTACTTTTCCCTGATGACACAATTAGATTATATATATATATAAAAATATATGTGAATTTTGATTAAATTGGTATTGATGAATTTTACTTTTTTTGTTTTTCAATCTCCTAACTGAATGGTGATGTATTTTCATGTTGAATCAGTTGACGCAAGATAGAGTAAAGGTAGCTGTATAATTTAACACCTGGCACTTGCCCTCATTTCCAGTTCAGTTCTGGAATACACTTCTGAATTTGATGCCCAGAGTTGCTTTTTTCTATACCCTTGTAGGACTTCAGGACTCCACCTGCTTCAGATGTTGCAGTATGAGTTTGAATGCTTGCATTTGAACTGGGCATCCTCACCCAAAAATTTAAAAGCGCTCAGTGAAAGAAGATACAAGAAGGCAGGGAAGGAAGGAGGAGGAAAAAAGGAGAGGGCAAAGGTAGAAATACAGCTAGGTGTGGGCAGAGAGGCTGTAAAGAAGGGGACCAGGCATTGCCTTGTTCAGCTGCAGCTCTGTCATGGCATCAGGTGGGATCCCCAAACCTGCAAGGGAGAAACTCTGCAAAGTAGATGCACGTTTGCAGCTCAAAAGCAGTGAGAGAACTGGGACACGGTCCTTTCAACAGCAGACTCTGTCTTTAAGGGTCTAGGGAGATCATGGCGTGGAGTTCATAATCCTCTGTATGAAAGGGTATTTGTGGTGGTTTTTTATTAAATAACAAAAGAAAAAAAAATTATACCAAGTGTTAATTTTATCAAGTGGTGGGGTAGCTGGGTTGAAGAAGGGGAGAAGAAAAGAAATGGATGAGTCTTTCTATAGCAACTGTTCAGCGTCTGGTACTAATTCATCCACTGTTAATTTTGTTAGTGTTGCAGCTGTCAGATGTTTTGCGAGGACAGATTGTGAGCATAGCTACGGGGCCCTTCTGTTGGTTTTCCACTATGCTGAATATCAGGACTGCAGACTTCTGACTTATCTGGAGACTTAGTGACTAACGCAACACAGATATATTAAGAGGACATACATTTTATTTCCTTTATTTGTTATGATTGAATAATTTTATTGGTGGAAGAAAGCTTAGATTTGTGTAGCAAGTGAATGTTGCAGCATAGAAGTGATGAGTCGAGAAAGTAGTTACAGAACTTAGGTACTTCAGATTTCCACCAAATAATTATTTATAAGGGTGTTATATTGCTACATTAACATGCAGGAAAAAATACTTGCCTAACAAAGATTTTATTAGTGGTCACAAAATATACGTCGGTCTTCCCTCCCCGAGGAGTATTCATCCTTCCTTCTCAGGTGCGGAAAGTAGGACTGAAGACGGAGGTGGGACTGACAGAACGGAGCTCTTGCACAGTTAGGACTATCGATTCGTTTTGGAGGGAAACCTAAACAAAGCCTAGAGCATTCCATATTTATCACTTCTGAGAGGACATGCTAAGGGAAACTGAGGTAATGTTGTACGAGATTTAAGGGGTGAACAGGATTTTCTCATTGATTAAGAGTCTTTTAGAGCCTTTTCTTTTCAAATAGAATTGCTGTAGAGAAAAATCTCTTTTAAGAAAAGATTTCCAACTTGCCTATTTTTCCCATTTGATTTTTACCATTTAAAGATAACTGCAGCAGAACACGTGGTTGATGTTTCCTTGACCAGTTGTGAAGGATTATTTCGGGTCCCCGTCGTGCCTCCACGTGCTTTGCTGACGGTGCTGCGCCATGTTCAGGAGCTCTCTGACAGGAGATTGAATATTCTTGTCTGTGCAGCAGTAGCTGAGATATTGCACATCTTTCTTTTGGTTAACTTTGTCAGAGTTTCCTTAATTTTACAAAGAAGTTAACAAAGCTGGATGGATGAGGTTTATGAGTGCAAAGTAGATGAATTGCGTATATAAGTGGTGTGCATTGGCAGGAATCGTCTGCACTTGCTCCCGAGTCTTGCATTCGCTTCTTCTACTCAGGAGGAAGACCTCTGCAGCATATTGGACAACACAAGTATTTGCAATGTTTGTGGTATTGGTGAGCTGCGTAAGCAATATTTGTAGATACAATGAAGAAGAAAACCAGTAATTTCATTAGGTACATTGGAGGTGTATCCTCATTAGCAATGTTCACATTAACCAGAATAGAGCGTTAGAAGATAAAGCCAGTTTGGAGCTTAAGAGAGAGGTAACAAAAAGAGGAATCCTTCACGTCAAGAGGGACTTGAATATTGGGAGTTTAGGCAGGTGAGGACATGGAAAGGAGGCATGACAGCAAGACAAGACAGGAAATGATAGAAGATAAATCAGTTGTGCTTATTTAACTGCCCTTGGAAAAGTTCAAGGAGCTGTCTGTGAAACTGAAAGGCAACAGATTTAGAGCCAGGGGAAAAGAAGGGTTTTTTTTAACATTTCGTAGAACTAACCTGTGGAACTTGCTGTCACAGAGCACTGTTGCAAATCTTAGCAGGACTTAAAGGAAGAAAGAAAAATTAGACGTCTAAAAAGAGAAAACTTTTTGTATAGGGATACAAGACCTCATGCATGAAGGCCTTCACTTGGCTACCAGCTGGTAGGAAGAAATTTCCCCAGACAGGTATTTCCATTACTCAGTGAAAAGAGCCTCATTTCTCTCTGATGGTCAAGTGGGAAATGGCTCTGGTGCAGGATGTCAGCAATTATGTTCATTCAGAGCTACTTCTATAACAAGTGCTTTTTGCGCTGGCAGCAGAGATCTGGTGCGCCGCAAGGAAGTGATAGTGCTTCGTTTTCTCTTTTGGGGGAAGGCGAGGCAGAAAAAGATGAAAGAAATCAGCCAGCACGTCCAAAGGAGAGCGAAGTGCTGTCTGTCCCTGCCATCACGACAGGACAGGCATGTCTGGTGGTGTTATTTCCATGTGGGGGCAAGCCTGTGTTTGGTTGGGTTTTTTCCTACTAAGCACCCCGTGGCAGCAGAACTCTTATGTCTTTGGGACAGGTTTGAGGTAAGATTAATCATGGGGATTAATCATGCTGTAGGATTTTGCTCTCTTTTCTGCCGTAGTGCTGCATATAACTTGGGGTCATTAATGAGAATAATTGCTTTAGGAAGAACAAAACTTCATTCTAGCTGTTGTGTGATGACAGTGAATAAGTATTTGAAAGTGTCACTGGGAAAGGTAAGTCATGTGAATTGTGGTAATTTTTATATACTGGCCTTTTGCATAGTTTTTTTGTAACTTTCATTGATAACTGACCAGTCTTTAGAGATGAACATTTTCATACGCAGATAAGAAAATTTTTTTTCTCTCTGGCTAACATTAAGTAAACATATTATTTTGCTTCTCTATATGGTACTGCAGTGTTGAAGGGATTCCTACTGGATCAAATCAAATCAAATAATATGTTTTTTTTTTTTTCTCTTTCCAAACACTTATTATTGTTTCTAAAGTTTTCCAAGGTATTAGGCTATCTTCTGTTCAAAGATAGTAATTATTGGAAGGATTATTTTGGAGAGGATTTTTATTAGAGACAGCAAAAGTATGGCCATTCTGTGCAGTATGATTGAATGGCTGCAATTGTATCCCAGTTTTGCTTTTGAAGTGTAGCTTAATTTGCCTCAAATTAATATAAGATAGGAATTGAAAGTATTAATGCTTAGAGGACTGGTGGTTTTTTTTTTCCTTTTAAAAATTATGTTATTATGTAGTTTTTGTTACTAAAGCATTCTAGGAAGTAGATCATCATGAGAAGTATTTCTTTAACTGACAGTTATAACTGGTCTCCAGATGAGTAACGAGAGGCTAAATAAGCAGTACGCATGTAGATGTCACAGTTGTCCTTCACCACTTATAGCCATTAGCAGGAGTTCAACCTGTTCTGTCATTATCCTGCTGACACTGTACAACAGGTTGTATCGCATTGGCACTGGCTTCCATATGTCAGCACATCTGTGAGCGGTCAACTCAACCAACCATCTTCAAGTCCCCCACTTTTGCCAGGGATCTTGCTTGAAGCATATTTTTCAAGGAGACAAGAGCGCACATCTTTTAGTTGTCAGATTTCTGTGTATCAGCATGGACTAATTCCTTCCCCCCCCCCCCCCCCCCCCCGCCCCAATACTGGTTTGTAAGTGTAGGAAGTTTCCAGTAAATGCACTGTGTGGTGTGAAATTCCCTCCCTTTCTCCCTCCTTTTTTTTTATCGTTTTTAGGTTTTCTTGTGTGGCTTCCCCTCAAAAACAAATGCACTAATCTGTAACGTTTTTCCACAGAACACCAGATATTTAGTATTATGTACAACGTGCTATGTACGTGAATGACAGATTAACTATATGTTAAGCAGTGTTAACAGTGACATCATTTATCAGTCAAAATAATTGACTCAAACCTTACATAGCATCTTTACACGTCATTTTCTGTGCCACTTTACTTACAAAGTGGTAGCTGTTACATTCCCATCATTCGTGTTTCCATTAAAATTCAAGCATGTAGATTTATGTGGGGTTGGAAGGGGTTTTATTACAAGCACAGAGAAGCCTAAATAATCTTGTCCTTGTAGATGCAATGCGTGCTTGTAAAATGAAAGACTAAGAAAAATGAAAAACTGTCACGGCTCAGTTAATTTTAACCCCTTTCATTTAAGCTAATAAACTGGTGTGGAACATACGGGTAAACTATTTTCTCTTGAAATACCATTTAGTAAATTAATTTTCATCTGGAACGATTATTGTGTGTTCATCAGTGGGAGGTTACACTGGAAAGGTATGTGTGGGGCTTTTTTCTGATTGGCATTGAAGATCTAGCTCTGGGAGGTGTGCCTGCAATGACGAGACCCTCCTGTAACAGTGATGGAGTCTTTGCTTGCTGCTTTGTCAAGTAATTATTCATTTTTCCTCCTTTTTACTATAATGTCTCTTGCAGTGGCACAGCTTCTGTGGCCAAAAAACCCCACAAAAATTCCTATTAGTACCAAGATCCAGGTTATGTAAATGCAAGATTTTGTTTTCTCGCTATACACTGGAGCTATTGATGTGCATATGTTGGAGGAGATAGGCTGAATATAACCATGGATTCCTACTGTCTTGGGAAAACAAGAAATTTCTCATAAATAAAACTAATGATAATACTGTGGCTGACTAACTAGGTTTCTCAAACGGAACTGATTTTGGCATCTGGGTTAAAAAAATAAAAACCAGATTCTTTCTGATTCCCGGCCATTCAATGAAAGAAACAATGTGAAAACTGTTTTAGCCAATTGAAAAGTGAAACTGTGCATACATGTAAACATGTGCATGCAGGTATATATGTTTGGGGCTTTTTTTAGTGTATATTGGGTGTTTTATTGGATCCAAAAGAAAGCTTTAGTGCTTTTCAGGATTTATTTAGGTTTTATAATCAAATTAAGTGGAAATAAAACATATGATTTTAATAGCAGCAAAAACTTGCATCTTAATAATAGTAAACCAAAAATATTTCATTTTTAGGAGGAGTATTTCAAGTTTGAATTAATTGATTTTTTTTTTTTTAAATTTGAAAATAATATTTTATGTTGGCCTGCACATGCAAAAAAAAATTTAACTCTAAAAAGAATGCTTAAAAAAATCACCCACTCTGCTGATTCCAGATTTTATAGTAAGCATCATGGTAGAGCAGCATCATTAAATCATTTTTATCTAGGGATATTGTCCATTTTGTGTCAAAAAGTAGATACAAAGTACAAATGTGAAAGTGTCATATTTGTAAATGTGAACATGTTGTTTTGCATAGGCAGGTCCAGATTTATTCCACTTAATTTTAGGCACTGACCTTAGATGCCTTGCCACCTTAGAGCCTTCTCCAGTTACATCCCAAAGTGCCTCCAGCGAGCAGTTCAAAACTGAGCCCCGTGTATCACGGTCCTGCCTGTAGCCCAGGGCTGCCATGCCCTAACTTGGCATCTTGACATCTTGCCCAGCTTTAAGTTTTACTCTTGTAGGCACGTTGCATGTCTGATGCATTTTCTGGTCGCCTTTAATTTCTCCCGTCCTCGGGCACAAATTTCTGAAGCAAACCTGAGCAGCTTTAGTGCATGAGTGGGAAAGAAACCTCACCTTCAGCAACACTATAGAAGAGCTGAAGAGCGCGGCTGGGCAAGTAAGATTATTGTGCCTTCAAAAAATATGGATAACGTATTTACAGCTCGATGTACCTGTTAGCCAAAGCACACAGTCTGAGGCTGAAAATGAAAACTGGCTCAACAGGCGGCTAATAAAATTGAGTAACCAAGTAAGTGGGTGGTTTTTCTGGCTGCTCTGACAGTTTGAGAAAATTCCTATTTGAGCTCTGCTCAGCCAGTTGTCTCCTGTGCCAGATTTTGGAAGGGGTGCACATGGTTACGCCTGCACGTGCTCTTCCCAGTGTGCAGCAAGAGTCACAGCTGCCATTTCGTAGCGTTACTGGAAATGCAAAAAAAAAAACCAAACACAACAACCCAGCCTTTCAAATCCCGTTTTAGATTAATTGGTCCAAGACTGTAAATTTCTACACTGAAAGGGTTATCAAACATTGGAACAGGCTGCCCAGGGAAGTGGTGGAATCGCCATACCTGGAAGTATTTAAAAGACACATAGATATGGTGCTGAGGGACATGGTTTAGTGGTGGTTTTGTCAGAGTTAGGTTGATGGTTGCACTCAGTGATCTTAAAGGTCCCTTCCAACCTAGGCAATTCTATGATTCTATAAAGGTCTAAAGGGTAACTTGCCTGGAAAGACAGGTATGGTTTGGCCAGTAATTTACAGTTAATGTAAATAGAGATATGATAATAGTGACTATTTACACAGTCTCATTTGGGGTTGTGAAAAGCTGGAGGTCCAAATTGTTCACAAGAAGCCTTCTAGCTAGGGTTATTAAGGATAACACCCTAAGGATCTGTCCACGTATTCATAAGTGTATTTAGTAATTTCTATGTAACCTATGCCTGCAAAATAGGATATTTAGAGTATATTTAGATGCCGTGAGTAGCGAAAAAAAGACATTTACAGTTTTTGAATGGCAGTGATTGAAACTGCTGAATGAACAGATGCAACGTTACCCCTGTGCAGTTGGCTAAAATTTCACTGGTGCAAATGGCAGCATAGCCTGAATCAGAGGTTTTTCCTCTTGTGATTTAAGATGCTCTGTGCAGTTGGCTATAACATCACTGGTGCAAATGGCAGCATAGCTTGAAACAGAGGTTTTTCCTCTTCTGTTTTATGGGGCTCATGCGGATGCTGCTGATGGCCTTTTTGCAAGAATTGCCTTTCCTGTGGAGCCTTTGATTTTTGCGTGTCCTTTGCGTGTAGTAATGTGTAAACAGTACAAACTCAGCCAGTGCCAGTGTCCCTTCCGCGTCCTTGGGCTGACTCGCAAGCTGGCTCGTCTCCGCTGGTGCTGTGGCCAGACACCACGGAGGAGGACAGCTCGAAGGGCAGTGTAGTCTGAGAAGACAAGGGCGACACCAGATGTGTGTTTTCCAAGGCATGTAGACCCTTTTCCTTCAAGACTTTCAGTTTCTAGGGATGAAGAGTTTGGAAGTATGCAGATTATTATTATTATTATTTTAAGAAGCTGTTGCAGTCTTTGGTGACTTAGATCTTTAACCTGAGTAGCCAGTGTGTATTATTCTAGAAGGTGGGCTTGTAATCTGGGAATTTCAGATAGTCATCCAAAAGGTAGTGATGTTATCATTTATGCAGAGGTGGTATCTTTTTTGGTTGCAGCTTTAATGCTTTTTAGCTCATTAAGGATCTCAAAACCAAAGCAAAAACCCCTCCTTCATTCAATTTTATTTTAAAAAGGATGGCTGTGGCACATGGTTATACAAGAAGTGCTTATCACTCACCTCGTGAACAAAATCACAGGTCGACTGGAGAGCTGCATCCTCATGGCTTTCTCCTGTAGGTCATTTCACATGCTCAGCTCAAGATGCTGCTCGCTGCCATTTTGGGGACAGCCAGGGAAATCCCCATGGTGGGCTGCTGTGCAGGAACCTATTCTGGAGGACTTGGGGCTGCTTACGGATGTGGCACAGAAATCATTTGGATGGGATGGACCACGCTATACCCCATCCCCTAAACCTGATTATTGTGAGAAAAGAGCATCGTATCGTGATTTTCTTTTTAATGCTGGCTATTTAGATTAGTAAAGGAAGCTAATGGTGATAGGAAATGTAGTGATATTAAATCACAGTAACAGTGTGGACGCTTTATGATCTTCCATGGGTCGTCCAGATTACTTGTTCTGGTGCACTCAGAAATTGCAAAAAAGCTAAAATTTGTGATGCTTTTGTATTCAATATGCAGTGGGAGCAAAATACTGGCTGTACTTGGCTGTTACGATGGGTGAATTGGGAAGATTTCTTTGAATTAGTGCAGAAGACTTGTGAAATTTCCAGCCTCTGTCATCTCAGATGTTTCTTTGCTCTCAAAACCAACTGGGTATACAGCTCCTATAAGCAGCTTTGGGGGAAAAAATCAGACAGTGTGTACTCAATTTATTACCTGCTTTTGAAGACCTGGTAGCTTTTGGAATCTGGATTCAGATGTATTGTCTGAATCAAAGCAACTGTGAAGAGATTGTCTCATTGAATTTGGGCTCTTTCCATTTTAGGTATGAAGCTGCATTTCGTTTGCTTTCGTTTGCGTATGTTTTAATAGGAATTTCAGATGTGAAGTATTGCAGTTTGTTAGACTGTAGAACAGGAGTTTGGATGTGGATGTGATATGAGTTGATAATTCATGATGCTGAAAGGTCCTTCTAAAACTTTACCAGAGTGACTCTTAGAAGAGTGATTAACTCTTCCTACCAAAACCCCCAAACCCTGTCTTTACTCATTAGCAGTGCTCTAGAATGGAAATCTTGTGTTTAGCGCATTTATCCCCAATATCTGTAACGTTAATTGAAGAAATGTAGCATAAATAAAAGGCTAATTGAATACAATGTAAATTACATAGATCAGAATATCATATTACAACTTTCTCTCATGTTTTCTTAATAGCATTTGAAATCCATATGCTTATGTGATGCTACTTATTTTTAGCATGTTTACCATCTTACTTATTGACTGTTCACTCAGTAAGCTGCAGATTACTGGACTGATTGACTGTGGAGCCATTCAGAAGAGATGTTTAAGAAGAAAACATACTTCTGTTTAAGAAGTTAAGAAATTCTCATTTGGATTCTGACCTGCAGTTTTCCTTTGTTTGATGCACAACCTTGTGACTTCCCTTCCATTTCAAGATCATCTTTTCCCAATTCAGACTACAGTGCTGCTTCTGGTTTACTATTTACGGACTGTTTATATGCATTTGAGATTTCTTCTTGGTAGAGAGAAGGGTGAGACAGCAAGGCAGGTTCAGCACTTTGAAAATCTCCTGCATGACATTGGGACTGTTTGGTGATACAGAAGTACTGGTATAGTCTGTCACCAAAATGCTGCTAGCACGGATGAAACTTTACTGGCAAAATTGTATTTTACTCAAGCCATCCTTAATAGGGTCAAAATGCTACCCAAATGAAAGTGCAGCGTTGTTGGTGTAATTGCAAACACACCAGGAGCTTCCTAAAGCCCCATTAGATCCAGCAGGGATTGCACCTGTTTATACCCTTGGCATCCAACAAGATGTCTGATGTAAACTTTCTCTCATTAAGCACCTCCCAGTGTAAATTTAAGTTCCTCGCTGCTTCTTTCGTAGGGCTCCTCGATTTAAGGGGTTCCAGCAGCAAGACAGCCAGGAGCTTCTGCACTATCTGTTGGATGCAATGAGGATTGAAGAAACAAAGGTAACGTCCTCGTGTATGTTTTTAAAGAACTTATTTGACTGTATGGTAAACTAGTCTTTGCTTCAGTGTTCTTCATGTTCCCTGTGTTTTAAAGATGTACTTAATGGAGTAGCAGTGGCTCGTTTGTTATCTTGGGAAAAACAATGACATTTTTGAAAGAGGATTTCATTATGTTCATGTTTATATAATAAAACTGCTGATTGGAATAACAGTTTGAGTTTCAGAAAGAGCATGGTAAGTAGATCATGATAAATTTAGGAATCTGAATTGTTTGCCTTTATTAAAAAAACAAAAGGACAAAAACCAGACTTCTGGGTCGTCAAGAAAGTAGAAGTAGAACCTCTAATGTAGCTGACAGTGGGCATTTTAGGGTAAAGCTTTGGGACAGAAATTAGCAGCTCCTAGCTGTGGGCCTGCCCATACTTTTGTATGAAATCTATTTAAATGAAAAAATTAGGACAAAACCAAAATACTGAAAAGTTTCTTATATCTCTTGAAAGTGTGAAGAACTACTTGTTTTATAAATAAGGTGCTGCTTTTCATTATTTAAAATCTACATCCAAGTATGCCAAGTACATAAACTGTTATATTAAAAATGTCCCTGTGTGGTTTTTCTCGTGGTTTTTCTCATGGTTTTTTTTTTGCTTCGTTATCTCTGGCTCCTGCATTGTTGAATACAAGGAAGTGTGCATTTGCTTGCTCAAACTATTTCGACCATATCAGATTTCATCTGCTGGATTTAATAATCTTGGACCCTTCTTTTCAGATAATATTTTGGTAAATGGTGTTTTATAAGTCTCATCAAAAGGAGGGCCTTAAATCTCATACTGACCAGCATATTTCCTCTTCCCTCTTACTTAGTAACGGGACGAATGTCATGATCCTGAGCTGAATTATCTTGGAGATGAAACATAAAGCTGTGTCTGAGCCCAGTTCCTGGCACTAGACTAGCGCTGAACAAATCCCCATCCTACCAGAATATCAATATATATTGGTCTTGGGAGCAGTACACTTGGTCATAAGCAGAACTGAACTACAGGGAGAAAGAGCTAAACCTTGACTTTGTCATGCTTACAAAATTAGGTGTCGAACAGGGCACGCAACAGAAGCAGCCAACCTTAGTTAAAAAACATCTGTCATGTTTTTGCAGTGGAGGGAAACTTTATTTTGTTGTTTATTGATTTTAATGTAATAAAAAGTGGAAACTGTATTTGCTCCACAAGTGAGGATTCACCAAAAGCGGGATTATTACGACGACTAAGCAGCTTCTCCAGTGGGTGATTCCACTTTGCCCTTAAGTCAATCCCCAGTTTCACCAGTGAATGTGCTATCACTATGATAGCCTGCGTTTGTATTTGCCTTTTAAATAGTTTATTATTAGAGAGTGGTGACAGCTAGAGTAGCTACCACAAGAGAATAATGGAAGATGGTGAGAATTTTAAGTGACCTTTTGGGCACTATTCCTACTGCCCCCATCAGTGGGCAGGGAGAGGTTGCTCCCCCCCTGCAATTACACCCCTCTGCTGCCTTAATGGTGCATTATCACAGAATCATAGAATGGTTAGAGTTGGAAGGGACCTTAAAGATCATCTGGTTCCAACCCCCTGCCATGGGCAGGGACACCTCCCACCAGAGCAGACTGCTGAAAGCCCCATCCAGCCTGGCCTTGAACACCTCCAGGGATGGGGCATCCACAACCTGCCTGGGCAACCTGTGCCAGTGTCTCACCACCCTCACAGTAAAGAATTTCTTCCTAATATCTAATCTAAATCTACCCTCTTTCAGTTAAAACTATTACCCCGTGTCCTATCACTACACTCCCTGATAAAGAGTCCCTCCCCATCTCTCCTGTAGGCCCCCTTTAGGTACTGGAAGGCTGCTTTAAGGTCCAGAGATTCCTCCCGGAGTCTTCTCCTGGAGACTTCTCTTCTCCAGGCTGAACAACCCTAGCTCTGTGCAAACACGTCTTTATCACCTCGGGCTGCTCCACCACAGACAGTACTAGTAAAAGCTCTCAGTCTTTTTTTTCTTTAAACTTTATTTGATTATCCCGTGTTTCAGGTCTGTAGATGGCGTGACAAAGGGCGAACGTCAGGCCTGTGGTGACCCCGGCAGGAGCCTGGCAGCTGCCCGGTGTCCTCCCCACCACAACGGCTCCTGCTGGGGACAGCCTGCCTGCAGCAACCTGCCTGCCACCGCAGCCCTGTGGTGGGGGTTACAGCCGCTAACCTTCCTCTTTCACGCTGCTTTTAAACTTTACTCTCGGAAGAGGGAACAGCCATTGAAAGGGCAGCCGGCTGCTTTGCCAGCCCCCTGCGAGAGAGCCGAACGTGGGGCTGTGCCTGCTTCCCTGTCCCTACCGCGATTAGGTTTTTTCAACCCCTAAGGGTTTTGATGACAAATACGTATGATACATAATATGGCACTAGTTATAGGAACTGACAAAAAAATCACATTCCACTTTTGCCTCCTCTCCATGGTTTTGTATCTCATACAAGGGCTTTCCAACACCAACGTTGAACTTTTCCCTATCCCTGTTAAAAAAAGTTAGAAAGTGTGTATGTACACAAGTGGGTTTTTTTAAGATAAAAGCTTGTCAATACTACAATGAAGATGACATAGCGTCTGCTGTTTCCAGCAATGTGGGCCGGAGATGGTTTCACACCGGGGCCTGAAGTGGCTGAACCCTGCTGCTAATTGATTAATGTCTGCTGCCATTGTCCCCAGCGCCCTGCCCATTCAAAGACTATGTCTTTCTTTGACCTAAATAAATGGTTCAACGCGCTAATCCCAACAAAAGGGTTGCTTATGGCCCTAAACCCATTTATGGTGCTCGACTTCATGAATTACCTATTGATTAGTCCTTTTAGTATATTGTGGGCTTTAAGATGAACAAAGCTGAGCTCGGGGCAGCGGGAGTTAATTCACAAGCCAGGTCACATACTCATAAGGTGGGAGTATGACTTGGTCGGATGGGTGCCTGAACTGGAAACCAAACCTCCGACATAGCATAATATATGGCTTGCAAGTGTTATTTGCTGCCTGCAAACAAGAGTTATTTATGATTCTTTTCCTGTTAGGACACAGGGTTTGAGTTACTCGCAGAAGGTTTGATATCTCTGTCTGTCTCTAGGATGGTACTTCGCTCTAAGTGTGACTTCAGTGACACGTGTCACTGTAAATGTCATTTGCGCACTGACGTGAGGGAGTTGTACACGTTACTAGAGTTTGTGGATTAGAAAGCTGGTACGTTTTCCAGGAAAAAGGGAAGCAGGGGGCATGCAGGCTGTGGCCTTCCTTGGCCGCGGACCTGACGCTGCCTCTGGCTTCCCAGCCTGGGGAGGCCTGGGCTGAGCCGCCTTTGTGCCAGCCGGTGCGGTTCTGCTGCCGGAGTTCACCTCTCGGGAACACGGCACCTCCGTATCCCCTGGGTCAGCTGAGAAATAGCGGGGGGAGCACCCCCTGTTTGGAGGTGCAGCTACAGCTCACCTGTATGACATTTCTTCTTCCAAAAATGCCGGGTTTTAGGATTTTTTTTTTTTAAGCAAGTGTTGATGACGTTTATGTGGATTCATAAAAAGTTTTGTATCTCTCCTAAGGTTTTCTAACATAACTTTGAAATGCGCAGTGTTAGAAAGTAAACAGAAGTAATAAAAATACTGCCCAAACGCAGGCATTGAAGTCTGGCTATTGAAAGATACTTGGCTCCCTTCAAGTATTTTGTATCTTAGCAATTAGTAATAGTCCATTTTTCCTCAGCACTTCCCTCCCCAACAGTGGAAAAAATGGGAAGTATTTGTTCACTGCAAATCTTATAGTTTCTTGATAACCTCTCAAGTGCTCTACAACGGCTCCCTCTTTGAGGGGAGGAAATTTTTCAGTAGTCACCTCCTAAAGTTAACTTCATGTAGCTTTGGCACTCTTAGTAACAACAGTCGTTTTAAAATATTAAATGATGCTTAATTTAATGAAGTAAGAGTAGATAAAATCTAATCATATATTAATAGTTTTCAGAATGTTTACATTTAAAATACTTGCTAAGCATTTTGTTTGTCTGTTTTTTAACTATAGCGTATACAAACTGGTATCTTAAAAGCATTTAATAATCCAACTACTAAGACGGCAGATGAAGAAACTAGAAGAAAAGTCAAAGGTATGCAACTCTTTATTGAATACTTTTAAAAATGCACAAGTTTTTAAATACCATTTTCTTCAAAACTGGTTATTGCAAACAGCAATAACAAAGTACTGTAGTTACAAGACTTTTATTATGTATTATTCTAGTGCCACCTAGTGCATATCTAAAGGATAAAGAGTTTAGTATGTGCTGACTTGCATCTTTGTATCCAGGATGAAGTCTTCCCCTGTATTAATAATGCCTCTTGTAATGATAGGTAGAATTTAATTTTGTTCTCTAAAATATTTGCTGCATCATCAGGTTTGTTGTATAGCCACAATCATTGTATCACTCAAGAGAGGCCACTTTCCATAAATAAAACTGATTTCTGTTAGCTGACTGATACTGCGAGCACTCTAAATATGATTGATTGCAAAGCCAAGATAGGACGCTGTTTCCAAAACAGCTGTTTTTTAATTAATTTGTATGTGTGTGTTTATGCAAAAGTTCTAATTTGGGGGATTTTGTTTTAATTAAAGTCTTAATAATGATTAAGCTGTTTGGAAAGTCGCCCTTTCCAAATCTGCAGCAGTTAAGGCATAGAGATGTATTAGAACAGGCTTTGGTCTCATGTTTTAGAGTTTTATGGTTTCAAAAATCATTTAGAAAGGGTGACAACCTGTCTGCTACCCTAGTGTCTATATCAAGACAATACAATATTAAGTATTCAAAAGAAAACTGTGATTTTATTTAAAAGGCTTCTTCTTGAGAGATACAGTACTGTTATTCTGTTACAGTAGGTGGGGAAGGGAAGGATAACAGGGAATCATATCACTAAAATATTTTGAAATGTTGAGATAATACAGTATACGATATATTAGTTATTGTATTGTGTTCAAAACATTTTGAATATGTTTAAAATTGTGCTTTCACAATAAATCCTCGAAAGAATTTTGTTGTACTTATAGTGTGGCATTGGATCTGTTATTTTTCACATTTAAAAAAGGCAATGTTTTTTCAGCATATGGAAGAGAGGGTGTGAAGATGAACTTCATAGATAGGATCTTTGTTGGTGAATTGACTAGCACTGTCATGTGTGAGGAATGTGAAAATGTAGGTATTCTGGAATTTGGTTTGATGTGGAATAGATCACATACTGGTTTGATTACGTTGTCTTGAAAGTATAAAATTGTATTGCCAATTTTATACTTGTTTGTTTGTTTGTAAAAGCAAGACTTTATTGAAAGTTTCTCATTTAAAATGATTTATTCCTTCTTTAAAGCATTATCCTCCGCAAACCTAAGAAGAGGGATCCTTTAAATTCAAAAAAGGATTCAAGTACTGGGCTTGATTTTACATCTAACTTAAGGCTGGAGGTTCCAAATTCTATAATCATCCGTTTAACCCCCTGATTTTATTTGATATTTTTAAAACACCTGCCTATCTTAAGATGCAAATCCTCCTGCCTACTCTTCTGGGATATACCTGAAAATTGGGAATTGCTTACTTTGAATTAGCATGAGTGGGGAAATGCTAAAATTACTTTTTTTTACTTGAAGTGTTTTTGATAATTAACGTAATAACTCTAATGAACAGCATATTCCTTTCATAATTAATATTACTGACATTTCATCATAAATGCTTTCCATGATCCTTATAATTTTCTTTAACTTTGGAAGAGAAAAATCTTATTTGCATGACTTTTCTAATTGAATGTTACATTTGTGTTTGGTTTACAACATTATATTTCATATTATAGAGATTAAGTTAATCAATCAGCCTGAATAATTAAGCACAGTCCCGCAGTGCCAGGTAAACTTCCCTCTGTGTGATGTGCAGGTTACACTTCAATGTGCTACTAGTATCAATGAAGAACTTTTACAATATACAAAATAGAGTTTGTATGTATTTGGCATGTCTCATTCATTTTTGCTGGATTCTTATATTCCGCCTGCAGAGGACTCAGGAATTTGCTCGCTGTAGCCCTTTGAGGAAGAGTTAAGCATTCGCTTTCCTTTGCCTGCGTTGGCAAAGATGTTTTTGACTAATGTTTGTTCATGCAAACTCACTCTTTAGGGGAACCCCTCTTGGAACACCGCTCATCAGGCAGTCATTCTTGTTACAGTAGTTTTGATGTCATTTATTGCTTTACTGGAACCCAAATCATGCCGAGTCCCTGCACAACAGGTAAAAATAAGGCCTACAGTCCATATCAAATATCGCAGGTGTAAGACAGGGTCACGGATGCAAGAGAAGGGCAATGATGACAGTAATTGAGGGCATGACTGTGTTCAGTAACTTACATGTACAACATGATTTTTAAATTTTTTTTTAAGGCCTTGTTTTTCAGTCTTTCCAGAGGCAAGATAAGTCAGTTTTGGAAGGAATTTGATAACGGCAAGGGAGAGAGCTTAAGGAACAGGCTTGGATGAGATGCTCTAGTCATAAAGGCACATGGGAAGTGCTGAGAGCAAAAGTCTTTAGGTACGATTTGCCAGATATTTCTAGTCTCAACTTAGATTTTTATATGGCTTATAGATGGCAAAATAAAACTTCAGCACAGAAAAGAAGGCTGTTTTTTTTTCAGTCCCCTTTTCCCCAGTAATTGGATTTATTTTAACAATTACTAGCGTATGTTATGGCGTGAAAATTTCTAATAAAGCTTTTGGCTGTAACCGGGAAGCCTGACTTAATCTTTTCGGAGAGTGTCAGGTTAGAACCTGTCATCTAACTGTCATTAACCAGTCCTTGCTGCTTAACAGTGTACGAGGTCCAACGCTTGCACAGAAGCATCCAGGGTCAGGAAACTCTACAAATTAGCTTTCTGCAGAACCGTGCCATCTAGAAGGCCCACATACTTGAAAAGCTCAGAGAAACAGCACCGTACTTGCTTCTAGGTCCAGTTCATGCCCAGATGAATGGCTTTGCCCTTTGTGTCTGTGTGCCGAAATTTTCTGCAGTGTTAGAAAGAAAATCAGCGCTAACATAAAAAAAAAAAGAAGTTTCTGGAAGTTCTTCATTGTAGTTTGATACATCTTGTAACTAATAAGCTTTTTATATAGTTTCTGATAACTATTTAAAAAAGGGAGCTATGTGCTAAACTCATATATTCCTCTTTGCATTTAATATGCATTTTCTCTTTTTCTTCAAGATTTCAACAGTAAAAGAACCTTTCATTGATCTTTCACTTCCTATAATAGAGGAGAGGGTAAGAAACGGAATATGTACTAAATAACTATTGCTTCCAGTGGATTATTTTTACATACCTTTATGAAAATGTTTATGGATATACACACAGTTTTGATTTCAAGCCTAAAAATGGATGCTTGTCCATAAATACGTGTACTGTCATACATCTGTTCATTATATAATTTTATTTATATATATAGACACACAATGTCATTAAGTCATTTTTAAATTAGTCCAAACTTGGAACAAAGGACCATTGTAATTTACTGTATATGTAGGTCTGAGATTACCTTAATTTAGTAGTATTTTTAGTATATACTTATATGAATAGAATGATTATATTTTTTTTTTTAAGGTCCAGAAAGTTAGATTCTAGCATATTGGTTTGCATCTAGAGAACCTGAATCATTGGGCTGAAGCGTACCTATGGGATGAGACAGTGTAAAAATGGCTAGACTTCGAATATCTTTATTCTGGTGTTTTTGGCATTTCACAGAATGCCTCCAATAGCTGTGGAGGAACTGTGTTGCTTTGGAGACATATACTCTGCTTTTGCAGGACTTGGGGTTTTCATTGGAGAGTAGGGGGGGTGAGTTGGGGGTGGTTCTTCCCCCATCCTGCATATATTCATGTCTATTTAAGGGAGAGTATTTAACGTAATATTTAACCCCATATAAAATGTACTTGTCTCCCAACACCAGTTTTGCTCATCATAAATTCTTCTTCTCCATTGCTGCATTGAGTGCTGATGTCTGTGGGAGCTAAAGCTTTAGGAACATTTTGAGTATTTGGGCCCCTGTGCTTCCCGGCTCACACGTGTAACACGGGAACTTCACGGGCTCTTTTTGAGAGCAAGAGATCTGCTGGCTTTCAGCAATCGCAGCACTTACTTGAGGACATGCATTATTTTATGGTTGTCTCTTTCCTTTACAGTCTAGATACACCACTGCCATTAATGTGATGGGGGCTGTGCAGCAGCTCCTTCATCACCTCTCAAGGTGGTAGGCTGCACGAGGGTCTGACATATGGGGAGCGATGTCCCCTTTGATAAATTCACATCTCGTACAGCTCCGCATGTGTTTATACAATACTAGAATAGATTATTTGGTATGTATTCTCTACAGGAACTCTGTATCATTCCTGTTTCTTGTGGCTCTCAGTTGATCCTTCAACGATGTTGACAGTGTGTTTATGATAAATAAAATTAGAAAGTAGTCCTATCTTGTAATTCAGGGGCCAGTTAATTGGATATAGGTAGGTTACTATTTTCTAAAGCGAAGGAAAACCCCCACATACTTTCATCTTTTATGTAGGTTGCAAAGGAATACAAAATTGGCGTATTTCCTTTCCTAATTTCCTAGGTCGCAAAACCTGTGCCTTTGGGAAGAACAGGTAAAGGTAAAAGCGTACAAGAGGCAGATCTTGGTCAGTATAACTGTTCTTCTATCACTGCACTGAATAATCAACCCAAAATTGTCAAGAAACACACTTTAACAAAAGATAAGGTAAGAACTCAAATACTCGCACTAACCAGTCATCTTGAGTTTATTCTGAAATTTCTAGGGTTACAGGGGTAGGAATTTTGACATCTATCAATGAAGGTATTTTGGTATACATAAAGCTGACATAGACTTGTTTTAAAATATTTAGGTCATTATTAGAAGTGTGAGAAAGGACAGTCATTGGGAACCACTTAGTTTTCAGTTACGGGGGTTTTTTTTAAAGGAAAAAAAAAAATCTGCAAGTTAATTTTGATTCACGTTGCTTTTGGTTTTGTTGACTGCTTTTCTTCTGGTGCCCTCATAGTTTGTTCCTGGTTGCAATCACAAGAACTGTTAAGTAATGCTGGCTCAGAGAGCAGGCAGGTCTGCGTTAGTGCTGTCCCAGGGATTAGCTGGTAGCGGGTGCAACAAAAATAGTACAGCCAGCAGAGACTCTGGGGGACCGAGATGATGGTTTCCGTGATCCGCTTGGCCTTCAGCAGCCCGAGGGCTGGGGAGCTGGGTTCAGCCCCTCTCCAGTGCAGCCTCCTCGGCTGCATGGTTCTTCCTGATGGTAGTAAAAGGGTTCTGCAAACACGCCAGCCTAACAAAAGGGATTATTGGTACGTATTAGTGCTTAGAGATTAAACGAAGTATGTAGTAATAACTGTGCACATATATTACTGTTAATGAAATGTGAGAAAGGCTCTCATTGTCATTATTGTCATATAATGTCATTATATGTCATATACGGTCATAATTCTTTTTTTTAATAAGCCTTATCATCGATATAGGGTTATGTGGCCAATTACAATCTTAATAATAGAGTTAATACTGATACATAAAACACAATTACTAAAACGTTTTCAAAATTAAGAAAATAAAATATAGTATGGATTCAATAAACTAGATTATACAGACTAAAGGAAGCAACAGCTCTGCCTTCAATAAAAATGGATAGAGTGACCTATGAAGTATGTCTGTCTAATTGGTGAGGTTTTGTGATCCTCTTCGCCCCCTCCATCTTTTCAGACACGTATTTATCATTATTTTAGTCTCTTTTTTTTTTTAATTATTTCAGTGTAATACAACTGTTCTGCAGTAAAACTTCTAATCCAAAACAAGCAATTGTTGAATTCAGTCAGCGTTTGTTGATGTTCTGTGACTTCAGTTCATTTTCTAAGCTTGCTTGTGAAAATGGGGGCTGTCCCGTGGGTGGTTTTGTAGGCAACAGAGTACCTGAACGCTCCTTGTTTGGCTTTTCTCCTGAAATGGGGAGCTTCACAATTTTAATAATTTTTTGACTGCTGTTTACATAGTACCTGTCAACACCAGCAGTAATTTCAGACAAGCTCCTCTCCCTCTCCTCTACGTATAAAGCAAGCTTAACTGAGACAAGAAATTGTCCTAATGGAGAATAGTTTTGGGGGGTTCTAATTATTTTTATTGGGTTTTTTTTTTTCCTTTTTTGATAAACTGTTCACTTGCTTACAAGTTTAAGGACTTGAATTACAAAGTCACGCATTTAGTGTAGGTTTAAACCCTGCTTAAGAAAATATTCAGGAATATTTTTTGTCTTTCACGTAGACTTCATTTGGACTTAAGTTCTTGCTTAAAGTTTAAAACTGAGTATGTGCTTGAGGAGTCTTCATGAATTGAGTCTATGGTATATATTTAAGGGATAGACTGAAAAAAGTTCAGTGCCTGCAAGTCAGGCAGTTCCCTGTAGTGCCTAGCATTTTGGTACCCGTGACCTGGAGTGGGATCCAAATCAAAACCAGTCCAGAAACCCCCTCTACCAAATAAGAAGCTACCTAAAGAGAGTCAGGAGGAACTGCTAAACACAAAGCCATGTCTAAAGTTACGCGCTCGCTGCAGTGTAGGCACAGGATCAGGTGTGCAGATGGCTATTTCCCTCCACGTAGGTTCCCTGTTACGGAAGCAGCCCGTGAAAGTTAGTTTCTGTAGCTAGCTCCGTGAGAGCACTGATGTGAGCTTAACTCCTCCTGTATGTCACTTTGTTTGTTTAAACATACTTCATTAATGCCAAGAAGCGGAAGATGTGAGTGCGCAGAGCTCCTGGTGCTCAGAGGGCATTATGAGCCTTATTTTAGGAACGTGCCTAGACTATAGGTTATGAGATCGTGGCAATTTTAGATTTTTGTACCTGGTATCTGAGTGAGCCCTACTGAAGGGGTCTGTGCCCTGTTGGGGACCATAAAACCTCTCCTGAATCAGGTCCAAACACACTAAATGCACCCGAAGAAAAAATAAAACAGAATAACCATATAAAATACTGATAGGAGCAGAGAATGAGACAGAGGTAGAAACAGGACGTGATAGAAACAAAGGAAAGGATGGAAAGAAGAAGGTGCAGACACTGATTGTTGTAGGAGATAAGGACCAAAACTCGAACTGTTGAGGTGAATGAGAGGATTCCCGCTGGCACCACTGGAATTTTGATCCAACTCAGATAAAGGAAAAAGCAAAAGGGGAAGGAAAGTTGCTCATTTCTTCTGGGAAAAAGGCAAACAAAAGAAAGAAGTAAAAGAATCATGAACACTTACAAATCACCTAAAATTACGGCAGCTTTGGTTTTTTTTAGTCTATAGTAGTAGTTTTCTGTGGCAGCAAGGTTTTTTTTTCTTCTTACAATCTTGATAAAATACAAAAAAATCAACTTCAGATAACATACAAATTAGCAAACATACCACTAAGGATGTTTTATTTAATTCTAAGACAAGTGCCTACAAGGTGAGTTGAATGTTCTCCTGGAGGAGCTAAGGCCTTCGACGGGAGGCTGAGGGACAAGCTTAAACTTGAGAACCTTTTAGAAGCTTAAGTTAGATTAAGAGAATACCACTTCAAATGTGCCATCCCCAGCTGCCACGAAGTGAATGTAATTAGTTGTGGGAAGTATTGATCTCACAGTAAGTATAATGCTCTTAGCTGGCTAGGGTGTAGGTTTCTGATCCTAAATTGGTTTAAAAAGATCTTAAGGAGAGATCAACTAGCTTAAACGTGAGAGATGAAGAATATAAAAACAATAGGTTTAATTTGCTTTGAATTTGTTATGTTTCAAAACCTATGTTAGACCACAGTTCTGTTTTTTGTTTCTCCCCTATATTACTGAAATAATAATGCCATAATTTACAGAATCAGTTGAACCAGGAGAGACGGCTTGCCAGAAAAGCCTCCTCTAATGAAGAGGAAAGAAGTCCCATTATCATGCAGGAAAAAACCAAACAGCTTGAGCTGGAAGGTAGCTCTGGCGTCCTGTACTCCAAAGACGCGACCGCTGACTCTGCCGTAAATGGAAGTCAGACGGAAGGCAGTGAGAAGGAAGCCAGCCGCTCGGAAAGCAGCTTCGATGCAGACAGTGAAGCCTCGGAAAGCGAAAGTGCTTCCAAGCAAACAGCGTTCAGCCTGTCCAGCAACGTGTCTGGTTTGCACGTCAACCATGGAAATGCTAAAATGCCGCCCAACAAACCAAGTGACGGTAACGATGAGATGATTTCCAGCGCCATATCCAAACTCAGTTTCTGCGATACTATAAATGAAGATAAAAAAATGAGCCGCGGGGATTCAGCATTAGGTTTATCGAATAATTCCGTGTTCTCAGTAGACAAATCCCCGCCGTCCCAAAACCCTCAAAACGCTTTTCAGACGCTTTCCCAAAGCTACATAACTAGCTCAAAGGAATGTTCTGTTCAGTCCTGCCTTTACCAGTTCACCTCTGTAGAGCTCCTAATGGGGAACAACAAGCTTTTATGTGAGAGCTGCACGGAAAGGAAACAGAAGTATCAGAAGAAAACAAACTCCACAGGTAAAGTGCTTGTATCTGTCTGGACACTACAAAATTGCCTCTCAAAACCTGCTGTTTCATTGCTCCAGCACGGGCCTCCCCCTTGTGGATAAAGAGAAAATGTCTCCCCAGGTAGAACTTGCTCGTAACAACTTTAAAGTTCATCCTGCGAAGGCAACAAGACTAAATCTTATATTAGAACGTAAGCATAGATGCAACTTAGAATTTATTTTGCATCTTTATTTTATCCAAGATAAGTAATTTAATGACGACCACAAACTGAATAGGCTCATCGTTACTAATCTTTGCTGCTGTTTCTGTTCTTTGCAATCCTAGAACCTTTGAAATAAATGCTGTATTTTTCAGCTCTAGCAACTTACATAATTGGGGAAGTCATGTAATTAAGTAAGAGGGGCAAAAAATGACACTTGTAATGAAGAGGAAAGAAAAACTTACAAATATTTGTAAAAATGGAGATGAGGGAGAACTACCTTCTTGTGATGACGTTTTCCTCAATGTTTGTATAGCCCAAGCAGACCATTAGGGTTCACTGAGTAAGAAAAACAATTTAAATATAACGAAAAATAAACTTTTAAAAAGGACTGGAGGATTTTTTTTTTAATGTGTAGTAATTCAGAAAGATTAAAAAAAAATTAAGCTCTCCTGATTATTTATAAATAGAATACAAAGGGAAGTCTTACAGTAACAAAAAATTGCCTCTTTGCTGTGCGTTTATAGATATCTGGAGAGATACAGGTTAAGCATGGGTAAATTCAGAAAAATTAATCTAAAAAACCTATTTTATAATCATTCATTCATCATTATTGGTCTGCGAGTAAGTGCTATATAAGTCATATTTTGGTTCCATGGGCACAGTGAAAAATGGAAAATCAGTTCATAATTAATAATTAATTTTTGCCTTCTAAAACAAAAGATTTAAGAAGTCACCTACTTGAAACGCTCCATTCTACCTGAAATGAAATATTTACCCTTGGACATGCGTAAAACCAGTACATTAATTAATTATTCAGGGAAGGAAATGCTTTTACTGTAGAGCTAGCCACTGAGCTATTTTTGGTAGGAGCCCCGGATTCAGTTCCCTCTGCAGCACGGGGGGATCGGAGCCCACGTTCCCCAGTCCTGCGTGCTGAAGCCAGCAGATTGAGGCATCCTGAAGTAGACACCCCCCCTCAGGCCCTTCTCTTAAATAAGCATAAAGCATCTAGTCATTCAGAAAGAACTGAAGAATGTAAAATTAATCTCTATCTTAGCCGTTAGGACATTAGCATAGATGAAGAGACCTGCGCCTTCCCTTTCTTGTTCCAGTGATCATCCATTTATTTTGGGTGAGGTGGTTTTAACAGGAAAGTTGGGTGCTATAGTAACAGGCAATGTAGGTATCTCAGCGTGCAAGCTGACCTAGATAGCGTACATGCTTCCAACTTTTGATCTGATTTGCGCAGGACAGGTTAAAATAATGCTCAGATTTGGCAGGTGATGTTTATTAAAAACAAGAAAAATGAGAACAAAAAATTTCTGTTGCTACACAAAATTTCCCTTGGATTTTATACAACATGTACAAATTAATTGCAACGTAGATCTGTTCTAGCAGATGTTTAAAAAATACTTAAATTCTGTGTGACTGCCCCACTTTACAAATTATTTTGGTATTCATAAATACAGAAAAGAAAATGGACGGTGTCTACACAAATGCCCGGAAACAGCTGCTGATTTCTTCAGTTCCTGCTATTCTTATTCTCCATCTGAAAAGATTCCACCAGGTAAAAGGCCAAAACCCTCTTGTCTATTCCTCTGCCTCACCGGTGGACGAGCAGTTCTTTTTAAGTGTCATTGTGCGTACCGATATTTGCTATTTACATGGAGAACTGGTAGAACCACTATTTGAAACATGCTTGTGGGTTTTTTTTTGACTGCCTGTTACCTTCAAGAGCGCATTTAGGCAGTATCCAGGGAAACCTCTTACGTGTCCATCATGCTTATGTGTAGCAGGCGCTGTATTGAAAACATAACAAAGAATGTTTAAATGTTACAATCTTATTCTTGCTTTTGGTTTCTTTTAATGGTATAGCAACGCACCTTAGCTTTAAAAATCTTCCTACTAAAAATAATTATTTGACAGTCTGTTTTTTTTTCTTCTTTTCTTTTGAAGGCTGGTTTGAGTCTACGGAAAGTAAATAGGCATGTGGATTTCCCCCTGATTTTAGACTTGGCACCATTTTGTTCCGCATCTTGTAAGGTACCCCTTTCAAATCTTTATTTTTATTGTACTTCAACGGGTTGTTGTCCTGAGCACACGTTAAACTGGACTGATGATGATGAAGGTGATGAGGATTACTATTTCTTCCTTTCCTAGAGAAATTAGAGTGAATGTTTTCAAATAGTATCCCGAGATTGGAACTGTAACTAATTGAAGTTCCATTCATATCAAGAATACCACAGATGTTAACTAGTACTAGTTAAGCTATGCTGCCCTGATGGTGTTAGTGTATCTAACAGCATTAAGGACAAGTATTGGTGCTTCCATGGTAACTAATTTAATTAATAGCCTCTCGAGTATTTTGAATAGATTTATTTCACCACTGGAAATGCTGTAGATGTCTGTTTGCTTCTTTTAAATTAATACTGTTGAAAGCTAGTTAAGATATCCGTAAAATTCATTGTGAAATAATTTCTCTTTGTTTTCTGTGTATCTGGGAATGCAGAACGTTATGGATGGTTCAAGAGTGCTGTACAGCCTTTACGGAATAGTGGAGCACAGTGGGTCCATGAGAGGTGGTCATTATGCGGCGTATGTGAAAGTCAGGACACCCTCCAAGAAATTACTGGAGCATATTTCTACCACTAAAAGTGTTCTGGGTATGTACAAACAGAGCCTCCTTTCTCTGTGAGTAAAACCAAAAGCAACCACGGGGTACAGCTCCTTATCCTTAAGGGGATTTATAGCAAATAACTGTTTTAGCTCAGAATATTCTGTTATTTTTAGGGCTGCATAAATCAATTCTTTTTTTTCCTCAGTTACACCCAGTACGTGACCTGCTTCTGTATTAACCCCACGTAGAGCTCAGTGGATAATGGAATTTTGGTTCAGTTATTAAACAGAATTGATGTAAAACTCTTCTCTCATTCCTAGTCAAAATAATATGTCCAGATGAATAGTTGTGCCTGGTAAAATGTAATTCCTTGGCATATTTGGTATTTGCAGTTCTAGTACAAGAGACAAATCCATGACAATTTAAACTAAATTTTCCATATATTTGAGCATTTTACCTATTTTAGGATTACAAATTTTTAAAAAATCTGGAAAACTCTGGTTTAATGTGAACAGCAAGAAACTTTTTCATGGAGGATGCGAAGTTTGCTGTAGGGTTTCTGTTGGTATTTTAAGAACAGCACACTAGTTCTTATTAATATGTTTTGGATATGCAGAATGAAATAAGATTCTAGGATAGAATCTGTTAGTGAATGATTTGTGGAAGCAAGAATGTTGAGCTGTCAGAGTAAGATAAATATATTTACCGTTTCCCTTCACGGGAGGAGTGAGAACCAAGCACTATCCAGTCTATGCTGTGTAGTATCCCTTTGCATTTGAAGCGCGTTTCCCAGAAAGGTCTATTTTTTGTATTATTTCTGAAATGGAAGTCTTCCTTACTCTTACGCTTCCCTTGCAGTGATTGTTAGAACAGATGAGATCTTATTGTGTTCTTCATTTCATGCTGATCAGCTTTGGAAATATGGGGGTTTTTCTATGTCAGAACTGGTTGTGTGCTAGTATAACTTTCTGTTAGAAATCAGTAAGCTGTACTTGAAATGTCTTAGGCTTTTTGAAAAAAATATGAAAAAAGCACTGGCAGTGTACACTTGTAAGCATTGTCTTCCACCAGCTTCTCTTACAGTTCTCTTTAACGTGTAAATTTCAAACTACAAATACGGGACTGCATCTAAGTCATGAGTTATTCTTGTGGGTTAGAAGCTTCTCTTGCTTTTTGAAATATCCACTGTATTTGTTTGATGATGACGTGGAAGACAAAAAACAACTTCTTTTGCTTTTCATTTCAGGTTTAAAAGAAGCCATGGGCGCATCAGGAGGACAGTGGGTGTATGTTAGTGATGCTCACGTTCAGATGGTTCCAGAGTCAAGAGTACTAAATGCACAAGCATATCTACTTTTTTATGAAAGACTATTACTATAATTCACAACAGTTTAATTTAAAAGATGGTCGTGGTTATTTAGTTTATCTTATTTAAAGCTGCAGTGGTAAGAGTACCTGTAAATATTGTGCCTTTATCTTGTAGAGAATTTATCATATGTTGACTCTGAAGTTCAGTCACGCTATTATAAATATCTGGATGGTTCTCTTAAAGTATGCACTTTGCCAAACATTTAAAATTCCTGGATACATTAAAATACAGTACCGTTAGAATGTAAAATGATGTCCTATCCTCTTGAGGTCTATGGAAAGTTTGTTCTTTATTTTAATAAACTTTCACCCGTAGTTCTAAAACAGTTGAGAATAAAAATACTGATAGCGTTAAGTGCCTGGATTTGCTGGTGTACGGTAAGAATATAAAATATTTCAACTTTTTGTGATCTAGTCCAGATCCTTCCCGTCACTGGGTTGGATGTCAGCTGTTAAGACTTCTGCAGACAAGAACCTGTCTAATCGTGTCACTTCCGTGTAGTAATGGGAAAGCACAGTGCTTCCAGGATGGAGTAACAGCAGCTGGCTCTGGGTGATGCTGCACCCGGGGAATAGATTGGGGAGAACGTGGCTTCCACAAAGTGACAGTGAATCCTCGGATACCCAGTACCCTGTTGGCTGTCTCCAACTGGCACCGGTATAGCAATGTACTCCTGTTTTCATATAAATATATATTGGTGTGCATATGTATATCCTCTGAGATACATACGCGCACACACACACACGTGTGTGCGCGTGTGTATATATATATGCACACCGTAAATCTATCAATATATATTGTCATTTTACCTACTAGGAAAGAGAATTGCAAATACTTCTGTATTTAGTAAATTTTCGACTTCATAATTATGACAATGTACAGTATATAAGCTTGTGTATGAGTATGTGTGGGGTTTAAGTGTAATTGGGTAATTCTGTTACTTTTGGTTCTAAACATGAATTTGTTTATCTGTTCCTGAATACTTTTCTCACAGGAGTAATAAACTATAAATTATTTTTGCACTGTGTGTGTGAGTTGGACAGTAAATGATGACTTTTGCCCTGTCACACGTGTCTGGACTTCCCTGTGTCATACGTAGAGGATACCACCTGTCCCAGTGGCAGAACTTGTTTCTGTATCCAGTTTGCAGAGTTTTGAGTTACTTCTGGTAATTTCTTATTTCCAACCCGGAGAGTAATAGATACATTTTAAGGTCAAAATCTGATGTCTGCTTTGAAGCTATGCGGTATTTCATTTATTTAATAAGCAGTTGCTTAAATACAAATTACTTCCGTAACAGTTCCATCCTGTCCAACTTGCTCTTTGGTAGAGAAAAGACTTACGTTTATTTCTGCTTACTCTTTTCATTTATGGAAATGTTTTTTTGGTGAAAAGACATGCTGTCCCGACCACTATCTCTACCACATGCTGTCATTCCTACTTGCTCGACTTTCCTATTCTCCTATTCTATTTCAGACCTTCCTCCCACCTGCACTCGCTCTTTTGCGTAAGAAAATAGCAAAACCTGCCATAATTATATTTGCTCAAACTGCTGAGGTATATTTTTTAGCCACGTTACTTATGCATACTCGTACAGGCACTAAGGATTGTTAGGCCAGACAACTGGTTGTCATAACAGAGTGAGACCCTGCTCCCACAGGATTTTATCTTCCAAAGGAAAACTCCTCTGTTTAGGTCAAAATTAGGCTGTGCCTTCTGGCCAATGCAATAATTTGTTGCCCTCCACAGATTAAAATTGTCTCAGTCTACCCAAAAGTAGTAAAACCAAGCAGTCAGCTTTAGCCATATGTATTCCAACTAAGCACATCTTAACCTGAGTCTACACTAAGAAAGAAAGAAAAAAAAAATCATGTTTAGACTAGAGTTGGTTAAAATATGTTAATTCTCTTTTACCTCCTTATCTTCCCATGCCCTTCATCCACCTCATACACCCTCCCCCTGTTTGTAAATAAATGGTTAAAACTCAGGATTAGTTCTGGGCAAGAGTCGCAGCAAATACCAACCAAGTTTCACTTCTATGATGCAATCTTGCTAGGAGACCACAGATGGAGTGCGTTTGATCCACCTGAAAGCAGACGGACTGACTAGACGCGGCCTGAAGTTCCTAGTTTTTGCTGACTTACGTAGAACTACTGAACCTAAGTACCTATATTAATCTCCTACTTTTTAGCCTAGAACTACCTCCCTGGAGTACAGAACTAGGAGAAAAACAGAACAAGGTTCTTAACCTGTATTTTCTTAATTTTAATGCTATTTCCAGGAAACTCTTGAGGTGGTCTTTGCTTCTTTTTAACCTGAGCTCACATACTGTTTGGACTGCTGAAATCTTCCCAAGTAAACTTACAGACCAGGATACCATGAAAGACGCCGGCAGAATTATTTCCTCATTAACAGCCAGGGAACATTTCCTTCCTTTTAAGGTATTTTATAGGACACGTAGAGAAAATGGCATGAAAAAAAGCTAACGCCTTTATCCAAGATAGCCTCGCTCGTGACCAATAGTGATGGCTTCCTGAGTTGAAATAAAAGCAGTGTTAGCAGCAACTCCAGTAAGTTCAGAGCCAGGAACAGGTATGAAAATAATAGAGAAGGAAACACGCTTTAAAAGTGAGGGCAACAGGTGAAGTTATGGCTTTAGAATGAAGAATTGATGACTAACACGCGATGTCATACACAATTTTAGATGCAAGTCACACTCGGTGTGGCCTTCAAGACATAGGGTTGGGGTTTTTTTTGTGGCCAAATTTGGCTCTAAAGCAAGTGATTGTACATAAATATGCATACCGAAGATCTGTTATACTTCCTTATCAGGAATTGCAAGAGAAAGTCAGAGCATTTCAGGAACCCTGTATTTGCTAAAATGTTAAATGTGGTTCTAGAGTCTAGGAACTCTTAGTTTCCTGATGTGTGCACTCTATGGAAAAGCTGTGGGTTTTCAGAATTTAACTGAAGGGCTCCAAAGTTTAAGACTCTCCTTAAAATATCTTCTGTTACCAGAAAATATTTTCAGGCCTCCAGCACGTACTCTTCACAGAGCTACACCCTACCTTCTTGGTTTTGTTGGGTTTTTTTTGTTTTGTTTGGGGTTTTTTTTGGGGGTGGGCGTTGTTTTGGTGGGTTTTTTTCTTTTTTTTTTCAGAGAAACTTCAGATTTATTATACTAACTTACCGACACTGATATGTGTACAGACATCACGTTTGTATAAGCCTGTCCTCCTAAGAGAGGGCTACAAATACTTAGTGGTGAAGGAAAAACAAACAAATCAACCAACCCACCCCGAACTTCTCTGCCCAAAATGTACCCGCTGTAGTCGTCTTTGTTTAGAAAATGAAATACAGTCTGCCAAACCTTCCTACCCTGTTCCCATCTGCACCCTCTGTGTGTATCAATGAAGTGCTCTTGCTTACGGATTTCAAGTGGTAGCAGGTGAGAGTGGCCTGTGAATTCATTAAAAGGCTGAAGTGTCTTAGCTTCACCATGTGCTTCTCTTTGGACCTCTTTTTTATACTAACACAAACTGAATCATAAAGGGATATGAAATAAATGCATCTACATTCTCAACCCGTTACAAAAATCTTACTTGAATGTATTAGTAATAAACTAAGATTTGGAAAGGAATAATTTCTCAAGGATAAACTTTAAGATTTATTAAAATGGGAATAAAGAAAGCATTTGAATACAACTCATTTAGCAAAAATTAGCAAATCCAATTTTAATTAGAGAAGTGGTAGCATACTTCACAAAACAGCTCCACAGCAGCCCTGATTAAACACAAATTTGATAGTCCTCAGTTTTAATCAGCTGGAAACTTTTTTGCTGTGCTCTGTACACATGTATGCATTTGTACAAGGATTTATACATTTACATGAAAGAGATTCCACTAATGTTCAGTAGAACCGTTTCAGTCTAATTATTTTAGAATAATTTTTGGTTCTGTACCTACTTAGTGTGTCTTAGGGCGTAATTTTGCCAGCAGTTTTAGCTGTTTGTACCTCTCCTGTTGATGTATAAATACACTGCAGAAACAGTGGGGAAAGTGATTGTTCAAAATGATTCAAAATCTATTTTTTGGGTAAACTGAGATTATAAAATATATTTTCAGACAGAAGTCTGTCAGTTCAAGTCAAAACAGTTCCTTTGCACAACATTATATAAAAAGTAAGTGAATTTATTTGTTATAATAGAACAATTGCAATGTACTGTAACTACTTTAAGACTACTTGGTGTACATTCCATTTATAAAAAGTTATAAATACTTCTGTCTTCATTGATATTAGTAGAAAAGCTATTTTTTAAGTGCTGAGAATGTTTCTTACATCTATTGCTGCTTCCAATATTTTTCTAGTACGAAGCATAAGTGTGCAGTACTGCTTTTAAAAGAGAACAGAAAAGCATTTATTTTGAGTAGGTTTATGACTTCTTAACACTTATCTCATTCCTTTGCTAGGTTATTTTTTTTGGGTTTGAGCTGTGTAACCTGGGGATCATTACAGTGAACTCTGTAAGGAAACCACCATGTCAGTAGCAGACATTCCCTATTGAGCCATTTCACAAAGCAGAGTTCTGACACTGCTGTCATCTGTGCATGGGGAATAATCCCTGGTATGTTCATATGTGCTTGCACTTATACAAAAGACAATCCAAGTAATCAAAAAACCCCATTGCTAAGCTCGAAAATACATCAAGCATGTTAAAAGTTTTGTCTTGTTTTCATTCATTTACTTTTTTCATTTGTTTGAACTAATAGTCTGACTCTACTCTGCATGTATTTAAATAACGGTATTTTTAGAATTTTACTACAGTACTGATACATTGTACACTTTATTTGTAGATTTCTAATTCCAAATATTATTAAGTAAACAGGGCCTTAAGCACAGACTGTATTTAAAAAACAAACAGAAGTCTGATCAGTTTTCCAATCTATCCTAGGTGCTTTAACAAGTTTCTCAGAATAAAGCTGCCATTTATCTTCTGTTCATTTTGCCTTGACATCTATGGTATATATTATTTGACAAATTTATAAATAAAACATCCAACCATTTGGAAAACTATATTGTTTACATAGAAGCTGTATGTTGTACAATTGAGTTTGCAAAGCTTCCATTTTTTTTTCACAACTAAAGAGAGAACATTTTTTCCTTTTGTCTCGTGTCACAACTTCACTGCACTTGGAAGAGCTCCCCAGAGATGAGTCCATATCCTTGAACACTGAAGCTACACCACTTGTGTCCCCCTGCCTTACCATCCATGACGTAGGTCGTAGAGTAAGAGACAGAGTTGGTTCCCTTTACAAGAACAGAGTTTTGTCCTTCTGTGACAAGATCAGGACCAAAAGCGGGTCCCCTTCACATCCCCAGTTTCAGCAGTAGCTTCAAGCTTGCGCATCCGTAAGGTCCACTCCAGGGTTCCAGCTGCTCGTCAGTTGGCGCTGGACAGACTTAAAACTTCCAAAACACTTCTATCCATGGGAAACATTCTCGGTCCAGCCATTGCGACACAAAAGTCTACAACACTTCAGTTAACAGTAATACGTAGCATAAGCGGCACCAACAAATCTTACAATGAAATCATTATGTGAAGTAAAGCACAAGTTTCTTGAAGCTTTCAATTTTCCATAGATTTACAGAAGTTAGTTTATTCTGTTACTCTATGTGGGTATTAACGTGACTTTATCCAACGATCAAAGAGATTATGGATGTTTCAGGCATGTACAACAGATGATGTGAAAGGAAGTGATCACAGCGGTAAGTAATGTGCTGGCTAATGAAAATCTCTGTTCCGCAAAAAGCAATGCAACCACCAACTCCTGGCCTACAGAATCAACCCCGGCATCCGTACAAGAAGAGCTATTTACCAAGGATGATTTTGGTTTATCTTCACACGTAAATATACAACGATAACTTCAAGGTAAATCTCATAGCTTAAAGGTTAATTTGAGGATTCTGAATAAAATACTTCAAGAATTGCCCTGCTCCACAAATCCTCCAGAGATGCACAAGACTGCCCCGACTGACTTAGAAGGCCGACACCCTGCAGCTACACGACGTGGAAGTTACTGATATATCCCCATGCGGCACCACTGCCCGGAGTTACATCCACTTCACGAAGCACCTTTACATACTTCTTCACGTAGGCTCCACAGCGGAGCCTGCGATGGATTGCGCTCCCTGGCCAGCAGTTACCTGTGGAGGCCGCGGGGCTGCCGAGCTCCCCACGGGTCTCCTCACACTAAGGCAGGCCGGCGCCGAGGGGAAGCCCCTGGGGCGTCCTGCGGGGACAGGGCGATGTTGGCCGAGGGAGACCCCTCCGTCCCCGGCCGCGGCTGCCATGGAGCGCGGCGAGACACAGGAACGTGTGTGGCTGCCCACAGTAAAGATGGCGGCGGGGGGGGCGTTGCCCGCCGCCGGCCGCTTCCCGCCGCCGGAGGCCGGGGGGAAGGGAGGCCCCGCCCGCCCGCCCTTAGCAAAGATGGCGGCGGGAGGCGTTCGCGTGTTGCAGGCAAGGGTCGCCACCGTGACGCGTTTTACTTCCGGGTGAGCGCCAGTAGGCGCCATATTGTCTTGTTCGTGAAGACGAGGAGCGAAAGAAGGGAGAACGCGGCCGCCGGGCGGTAGCAGCGGCGGTGCCGGCGGCGGGAGGCAGGGGAGCGTGTAAGTAGCGGGGCAGGCTGCGCTCGCCAGCGCTCCCGGGGGCCGGCGGGGGTCGAGCGGACCCGATCTTCCCCTTCGCTCCTCCTCCTCCCCCAGCCGAGCCGAGCCGGGCCGGGAGGCGTTGGGGGCCGCCCGTCCACCGTGGCGGCAGCTCCGAGCCGGGCGTGAGGAGCCGGCGGCGGCGCTGGGCCGGCCCGGAGGAACAGGGAAGAGGCGAGCTGCTCGGCCTGCCGGGCGGCCCGCTGCGCATGCGCGGCGGCGGCGGGGGGATGAGGGACGGCCGGCGGCGGGGAGCCCCTGGGGACCCCCCGTCCTGCCCAGCGCGCATGCGCCGCCGCCGCCCCCCCCTCCCCCTCTTGGTCCCGCTGGGGGGTCCCCGGTGGCCATCGGGGACAGGGTCCCGTTAGCCGGCAGTGCGCATGCCCGCGGGGGGCGCGGCGGCGGCGCCGCCTCTGCCGGGGGTGAAGCCGCCGTGGGTGCTGTGGGCTCCCGCCCGGGGGGGGGCGGGCCGGGAGAGGCCGGCCCCGGGAGGTGGCGAAGGAACCCCCCTGGATGGGCAGGGGAGGACGTCGACTTATTTAGGCTGTAATAACCTAGTTAGGAAAGCGACACGTGGGCCAGGGTTCGGCGGCCGGCGGTGTCAGCAGCCCGGCTCTGGGAGATGAAGCGTCTCTGTGGAATGTTTGTGTAGTTCTGTGGCGATTCTCACGAGTTCGTTCCACTGGAGGGCTCCGGAGAACTAAAATTAACAATATCATCACGCGCAGCAACGTTTGTAAGGCACCGCAGCCTGGTTCAGCGGCTTGGCGAATGCGGGATGTTCCTAAATCGATCCTTAAACAGACCACAGGGTTGCAAACCTTTTTGTACCAAGCACTGCTCCAGCCAGATTCCCAGTACTCTTTTTAGACAATCCCACGCAATTCAGCGTTGAACTAAACTTGTTTGGGATATGCTAGCCTGTACAATTTAGGATGGGGCTACAAAAATGCTCAGAGGGCTGGAGAACCTCTCCTATGAGGACAGGCTGAGAGAGTTGGGGTTGTTCAGCCTGGAGAAGAGAAGGCTCCGGGGAGATGTTATAGCGGCCTTCCAGTACCTAAAGGGGGCCTACAGGAGAGATGGGCACAAACTCCTTAGTAGGGCCTGCTGTAATAGGACAAGGCACAATGGTTTTAAACTGAAAGAGGGCAGAATTACATTAGATACTAGAAAGAAATTAATTACTGTGAGGATGGTGAGACGCTGGGCTAGGTTGCCCAGGGAAGTTGCGGATGCCCCATTGTTGGAAGTGTTCAAGATCAGGTTGGTTGGGGCTTTGATCAACCTGATCAAGTGCAAGATGTCCCTCCCGTGTCAGGGAGGTTGAACTAGAAGGCCTTTGAAGGTCCCTTCCAACCCAAACCATTGGATGATTCTATGAGGTGCTATCCCAGCTGAAATTTACCAAGTTTCTGAAACAAATTACTGTAGGGAGTATTCATCTACCTTAGTGGTTGTTCATTTCTTCTCTTATAGTCATACCTGTAAATGTTTGTACGCAAACAATTTGTATCTAAAGGTGTGGGATACAGAGAGCAAGGGATGCTCTAAAGGATTTATTTTAAGGCAAAGGGTCAGCCAGCTTTTAGAGGTGAGGAATTCAAAGGTAGTCTTCAAAGCATAAGGTACGTCTACCAGCAGACAATATTCTAACATCATTTTACAATGGCAGGGTTACAAATAACAGTCCAGTCCAGCTGAATAGCTGTATTGGGTGTAGGAGTAAGAAACCCCTCTTGAAATCAAAAGTCAGGCCACGCTGAGAGGTGGTGCCTCTCGCGGAGGTGACTGATCCTGCGGCTGCTCCTGATCGTAGAGCACAGGAGGAACTGGGAGCCTCGGCTTTGTCCAGGGACAAGTCGTTAGCATTGCTGCCAATTCAGTGACAAATCAGAAGACAAGCTACTGATTTTTGATTTGCCTGGGGCAGCAGCAAACCTTGTGTCATCTCTGCTGTTATGCCATTATGAGAATTCCTGGATTGTCTCTGTCACAGGTGACATGCAAACTCCTGCTCTGAAAGAATGCACTCAGAGGTATTGCAGGGCTTAGGAGTCCACAAATTTAGCACAATTCCACAAATTTTTAGTGGACAGCTCACCATATAACCTGTAGTGGTAGAGAGGAGTCTTAACCATGTTTGATTTTCAGTCAGGTGCAGGATTATGCAGAGGTGTTACGGAGACAGGAGTGTCCAATCTCCCCTCTTCCCATGACTGAGGTACGTGATGATCGTAAGTCTGCCTTTGGCAACAAATAATACTATGGGTAGGTTTTATTAGACGTCCTTGCTTTCATCACTAGCTGATATCTCTTCCTTAAGTGATTACTGTAGTTATTGAGTGTAATATCTGCTCATGAGAATAGTTGTTTATTTATTTATTTAGTTATTGGTGCTATTCATTTTTTGTACAGAGCACGTTCATCAAGGAGGAAGTTGCAGACGGACAGTGCACTTCAGGAAAAAAAATAAGACTCTCTTACATTGCTAATTGAAAGTCTAGCATCAGGTCTTCTAGTGGAATGATACGTGCAAAAAGTAAATCAGATCAGACCTTTTTTTCCCCCACCCCAAACCCAGTAGAGTTTTGTCTCAGACCACCTAAGTTACTATGGTGTTTCTGTGATAGTGAACGTTTTAGCAGTGGTTTTTGTGCTTTATGATAAAGCATGTGTTTGTCCTTATGCCTTCAAAATACAAAAAAATATTAAATGATACCCGAGTTGCCAATATCTGGTCCTTTTGTTCTTTTAAAAGGGTTGGCTTCAGCTCAGTGGATATGTGGATTTAAGTTTAAAATAACAGACCTTGGAAGCTACACTGCTTGAGTGACTCACTGAAGAAGTTTTCATAGTACTTTTTTTTTTTTTTTTTTTTTTTAATTTGGCCTTTGTTCAGCCTACTTCATCTTGGTAGCACTGTAAATATTAGTCAGACATGCTGACGTGTGAACCAGATTCTGGAAAACTTTGTAGATACTGAACAAGCTGTTTTCTTCAGTTCTTTTTCTGGTTCTGTATTTTGGATCTTGGTCATGCATTTGGAAAGCCTCTGTTCTTCAATGTAAGAAAGAATGGTTTGATGTTAAAAAATGCTCTTGGGAAGAGAAAAGATGTACAGTATCTGGGCATTAAATACCTGCAACAACTTAGAGTGATGCCCTAAGGGATCTAGAGAGGTCTTTGGCCAAATAGAAGTGGGATGGGTGAAAAACTTAACTCATCCCATAAATGTTTAATTTTCTGATCAGCAGCTGAGTATAATATAGTAGTAAATATTTGTTTTCCCAAATAAAATGGCATCTGGTGCGTTTTTGCCTGAGCGATGGTGTGCATTTGTTCTGACTCTGAGTGAATGTGTGCATGCAGCCCTTCTGTAGTAACTCCTAGAGTTCTTCCTTCATGGGTGCATAGGGTGCAGTGCTTTTCCATACTCCCGGATATTTTCTGCTGCAGAGGTGTTCTGACTTACCTAGGTCTCCCACATTAAGATCACCAGCTGATGATTCTTGTAGTACCCTTTCTGCATTAAATTTTCCTTCTTGGTAGAGGGGCTCCTCCAGGTGTGCGAGGCCATTTTTCCTTTATCCTATTTGCAACTGAACGGTTCCACAAAATTCATCATGGAAATTCACCATAAGCCTTCAGTCACTGTGCTGAAACTTCACAGAGTCAATATCAACTACCTTGAATGAAAGGAAAAGACCTTACATTAGGAAAAGGCGCTCGCATGAAAGATGAAGAGATCAGGCTGTTGATTTCAATGACCTCTGCTGCTGAGACCTCTCCATTTACCTTTAGGTCCATCGCCAGAGCCAAAGCCTGTGTGGGACAGAGAAGCTCTGCCCACAGAGTATGTGGTACTTTTGAGATGCGTCTCAAGGTGTGATGTAGATGACTCTCTGCAGTCCAGGAATTCCACAAAGAGCATCAAACAGAGACTGATGTATCTTTGCTGTTTGTGTTGTCTTGAGCTTATGCAAAAGATTACCTAGCTAATGACACTGATTATTAATATTGATTTGTTTCAAAACTGGTACTTGCAGTTTGTTGTACTCCTACCTCTTGAGGTCCTTCCCTTCAGCTACTCTGTAGACCTAAAGATAGTCAAATAGTTATGGCCGCAATAGCACTTTGGCTGCGAGCAAATGGAATATCTGGTTTTTTTTACCTAGATATCTGACCGGTGAATGGAATATCAAGAAGAGTGTTGTCTTTAACCCTGGGGTCCAAAGACTAGCTGTGTAGGGGTTCTCAAAGTATGCACAGCAACCTGCGGTTTCAACTTCTTTGTTTATTTAGATGATGGATACTTCCTTGCTAAAATGCAGTACCTGTTTGGAAGGCCTGCAAGACAAGATCTTTAGTCACCAGAAGAACTTCTGCAGCTACGTATTAGAGCTCAGATTGCAAGTAAAACTTGTCAGGCCATCTCACGTCACGTATGGACCTGCCGTTCAGGGATGATGAGTAACATTAACAGAAAGGTGATGCAACAGCCTCTCTTCTGCATCAGAAAGCACTTGATTATTGGCTCTGGTTCTGTAGGCTCCAGAATCATTTGTTGGTAGTCTGCCTGTCTACAGCGTTGAAAAAACAGGCTGGCAGATAGTTTCTTGGAGATCTGGCCAAATGCTGGTTGATGTCTGATGTAGGAGTTCCTAACCTTGATCTCGTCAGCTCATGACACAGCAGAAGGTGCCTGCTCCTTTCCTTCTAGGGACAGCCTGAGTCCTAGGCTGTGTCCTGATTTCTTAGAGTTCAGGTAATCTTGCTTCTAACAAGTATCTTATTTAATGTCATCTTCCGAAGAATACATGTTATGCACTGCCGAGATATTTCACTGTCATGAATTTCCTGGGACAAGCCATTCAGAATCTCCAGATCTCTTTTTCTGCAGAAGCTGTTGATGTGTAAGGTGATGTTGTGGTTTAACCCCAGCCAGCAACTAGGACCACGCAGCCGCTCGCTCGCTCACTCTCCTGTTCCCCCAGGTAGGACAGGGAGGAAAGGAGGGGAAAGAAAAAAACCCTCACCTCCGATGATCGGTTGCCTATCCCGTCCCAAGCAGTGATGGCGCATCCTTGCCCCCAGCCAACCCCCATTTATATACTGAGCCTCATGTCTGTGGTATGGAATATCCCCCTGGTCAGCTTCTCCTGTGTATGCTTCCTCTCAGCTTCTGTGGGAAGCTGAAAAAGTCTTTGACTTAATATTACCTAGCAACAACTAAAACAATATATTGTTATCAACGTTCCTCATTATTCATCTTGTACCAAATCCAAAACACAACAGCTACTAGAAAGAAAATTAACTCTATCCTAGCTAAAACTGGGACAGATGTTCTGTGTAGTTTGGATGCTGTGTAACGTTCATAATGGGGAGAAGCACGTTGTCACAATGGTGATAGGTTCTTAGAAGGAGCAAGGAAGAGTCTGCTAGATGTACTCATCTGGCCAACTAGGTGTGGTTGGTTGTCTTCCTGGCGCTTTTCTGGAACTGGGCTAACTTTGTAAGTCTCTGTCTTACTGTCTTGGACGATCTGCAAGAATTGGACCAATTCAGATTATCCATTAGCTCTATTAAATTTCATTTAGGGACAGGTCTTCCTTATCTTCCCAGTGAAAATTTCGTGATGTTTTTCAGTTCTGCTGCGGCCAATCTTATAAAGCATGTAAAGAAGATAGCATCTTCAGGATGACAAGTGGGCATTATCTTTTGACATTCACAGGACTGAGTCTCGCTTCCTAAGATTGCTCCTCTCCATTGTCTGGACTGTACCATTGAACTGGGTACATTGAACTGGGTACGTTGTACCATTGAACTGGGTACATTGAACTGGGTAACAGATTTTATGAACTTACACTGTGAAACTGCCGAGGTAGAGTTTTCAAGGAATCTGAGTGAGTTAGTTAGAGCTCAAGTTCTGTTGAACTAAAAAATGGGCCCATCTTTGATATCGGTGGGCAACTAACTATGGAGGCCTTCACCAAGTACTGTGCCATTGGGAATTGTCAAGAAACCATGCTCTACTTGACAGGGTGGTATTTCTGTTGGTGTAAAAGCCTGTAATTTGCTTCAAGGTAACTGTATTTTGGGGGAGTCTCCCAGAGTTAAAGGTGAGCATATGAATTATCACTCAAAACTCTGGTTACTGGTAAGTAACTTCTAATTGTATGCTTTTCAGTGTGTGGTGTGTCTGGACACATCATACAACCGTATTGAAAAATACCTTATTTTGCAGACAGATAGGCAGGTTGGAGGAGATGCCTTTTTTCTTAAAAGAGCAGGTTAACACTGAGGTGTAATCTATAGCTGAGATGCACATCACAATCGAGGAGAGGAATGGAAAGGTGCCTTTTAAAATATCTTTTATCTGTCTTAACCTAGTTTTTTGTTGGGTAAAATACTAAAGTGTAGTAGAGAATTTGACAGCGACTTTCAATTTTCCTGGGTGCTGTTGGCCCTCAGAGGTTGCTATTTGCTAGGGATCAAGGTAAGTCTTATCTATGCCACTATGTCAGCTTTTATCACCAACAGGAAAGCTTTCAGCAGCAGTCCTCTCAAAGGTGGCACGTTTTAGTACCGGTAATTTGCAATAATAAAAGTTCAGCAGATCCTGCCTTTGGATAAAGTTCCAGTAGGTCCAGCTTTTGAATAGGAATCTCTCTTTTTTTTTTTTTTGTTGAACATACAACAGAATATATTCCAGAACATGTGTGCTCTTAAAAACTTTAGCAAAATTTTGAGTTATCATATTAACTTTTCATAATCTGTTAAGTACACGTAACTGAAAGTAAATGTGAATTGACAGAGTGTTTTTCCCATGTGATTGTGTTTCTGTATAAAAGAAAAAGAATCCTGAATTGGCTTCTGTTTCTTCATTGGTAAACAGATTTTTAATAGATTCAGGTTCCTGTTCTGGGATCCGACATCAGGGAACGGCTCTTGAAGCACCAATAAATGTTCTTTTGTTTATTTGTGTTTGCTAGAGAGAGAGAAAGCAGAAAGGCTATATTCGATTTAATTGAAGGGTAGAGCAGCTAAGTAAAAGAACCTTAACCCCTGTCATCATAAAGGAGGGTATTATATGCATTTTCCTTTACGAGTAGGTACCTGTAAAATGGATCCATTCTTTGAACTTGTTTGCTTTTCAAAACCTGTTTTACATGTAGTGACATTGGGACCAGAGTGTCTTAATGACTTCACAGTTGATGTACCCCTCTGTTAGTAAGTAACTGTCTTGCTAATGTTTAAATTTAGTAGATTTTAGCCAGTATTCATCTTCGGTCCCTTTCAGTGGAAAATAACGCTTGTTTCACTGCAATTTGGGTGCTCTGCTGCGTACTTGGCCTCGTGTCACTAGTGGGAGGTGGGCTTAGAGCTCTCCATTGTGTTAGGTGAAGCCTCTTTCTTTCAGGTGATGCTGATTTGGGAACTTGGTAAGAAATTAAAGCTCGTTTATAATTTGTGTGGTAGTGTCCTCAGTTTTGGCAATGCAGATTTTAATTAGGTGGGGAGTGGACTTGATTCTCTTTTCTCTGTTATTACTACTTGATGTGTCTCAGGAAAATAATGTTTGCTTCTTGGCACATAGATTACTACAAGAGGCTTCAGCTGTTTCAAGCCTTTAAGTTACTGACTTGGTGGGGGAGAGGCATTGTTTGTTGGTTTTGGGTTTGTTGGGTTTTCTTCCCTCCCTCAGTATTGGGAGTGAATTGCCTGCAGTAAATCTAAAATTACTGTGAACAGGCTATGTTTTCTTTGCTGTGTTTTATGAGTTCTTCTAGAAGTAGTTTGTGCCATTTCCAGTTTATGGCGCTAAGGTTCAAAAGTGTTGTTTGGTAACTGTCGTATCGGGTTTGTTCGTTACCCTAAGACTTGTCTCGGTCTGCTTTTATTTTTGACATCTTTAAAATAGCATCACTAGCAGAGGAAAATATCAGCGATATCCGATGGGACAATATTGAGATTCTGTTGAAAAATTCTATGATTCTATGATTCTTTTAGACTATGATAACTTAAAATGAAGAGCTAAAGCCAATTTATTTGCCTCTGAAACTTAAAAGCAGGTAAAACCATTAAACACTGCGGTGCTTAGCAAAACAATTTGTGAAGACAATAAATCACCTTTAAATGCCTGTGGCCTCCCTGTAGCGAATGAGAAAATTTTACCTCAAGTACCTTTTTCATGTTTACCATATACTAGTTAGGGAAAACTTGGAAAAAGTGTAGGAAACCAAGTGGGGTGCAAAAAAAGCAGGGAAGTTTGTTTCTCTGGAAGTGATGGTGTCCTGCTGGTTCAGGTCACCATGTAGGTGGAGGCCTTAGAACAAACCTCTTCTGTTCACTGGCTCTGAATACTGCATGTTTAAATACATCATTTACTTTTCACTACTGAAAGAATTTGAGTACATGTGGTCTTTTCCTTTAGCCGGTATATCTTAAGGTTAGTTTTATAAACATTTTAAGATGCTAATTTTGTTCCTTCCGTATCCAATTCCTGTTTCTGTCTGAAAAATAGCACAACAGAGATGAGTTGAAATAAATAGAAAATTAGAAATAGTTTTGGCCAATTTTCACAAGCTACTTGAAAAAGGGCTTTTTGCATGTATAGTTGCATAAAGAAAGTGATGTAATTGCTTAAGTATTTTTGTAGTACATATTTCTGATTAGTAAAAAAGTTTTTTTTTTATACTGAATTTGGTAAGAAATCTGTACTTGAAAGCCAGCATGTTTTGTAGTTGCCAACCTCTGAAAATCAACATTTCTTTGGGAAAACAGTGGAAGCACAAATGCAATACAGAATTAAAAGCTTTCAAATACAGTTCACAAACTAAAATTAGCAGTTTCAAATGGCAGTGGTTTTTAAATTCGTCTGCTCTGGATGGCATAAATTGAATTAACCAAATGTTGAAGTTCTTCAGGGTTTTATGCAGTTGTTACTGTCTTGTCATGCTGTTGTGCATCAAAATTGAAGTCAGCCCCGTGTCTTGACCTCTTGCTTTGCACTTCCCCACCTGATTTCTCATCCCAAAATAGCGATAATAAGGTGAAATAATCTGTCTGGGGAAAGCTGAAGACTCTGGGCGGTATTATGTTGCAGAGTGGTGGAGAAGCATCTATGTATGCTAACAACTAAAACCCAACTGTTTTTTTTTTCTCTGGCCCCAAAGCCAGCTGGCTCTGAATGAAAGTCTCTGACCTTCCAAACCAGGATGGACGTGTCCCAGCTGCTCGCTGGGTCCCAGGTCCGTGCTGACACCTGAAACATGGTTGGGAGCAGCCCAGAGGAGTCCTTGGTGGCCTGGGTCCGTGCTGGTCTGTAATGGGAAGATGGTGGAGTCCTTCGGCACCACTTCCCTTAGCAGCACAGACTTGGGCTCGAGCACGATAACTTGCAGAGAGGGAAACCAGGAGAGGAAGAAATGCTGCTGCTGGTGCCTAAAGTCAGTGCCTGTCTTCTGGGACTCTTGGTGACTTGCTCAGATTCCGGTTGATATAGCTGCAGAATAATTTATCTCTCTCCCACAAAAAAAGTTGAATTAATTTCTTTGAGTACCTCCTAAAATAGTAAGGTAGTTGCTATCTCAGGGGCAGGTTATACAGAGGAGATTTGGAGGAGTTGGTTACCTTAGAGCTTCTTACGCTCCAAACTAGTGCTTCAGTCTGCCTGTAGTGAAAGAATAAAGAAAAGGCTAGAATACTAAATATCCTTTTCAGTGCAGAATCCATAAGAAACAGGTAACTGAGAAGTGTTTTAACAGCTACAGAAGTTTATTACAAGCTAATTGTGTTAGCTGGATCATGTTAAAAAAAAAAAAATAATCCTGAATGTCCAGGATTTTAAGACAGATGTATGGCCAGTCCAATAAAAAATAATTGTCATCTGATCCAGTCAAGTACAAACTGTGCGTAGGAGGTTCCAATTCAGTTGAATTTGTAGAGGTGCTCTTAATATTGCTACACTTCCATAAGACAAGTTGACAGTTTCTTTAACTGGTTGAAAAATGGATTTTTTTAGCATTCAATTATATGCAAACCTGCCTCTTAGGTTATTGGTGGAACAATTTAATCTTCTAAGTCTTTATCACTAGCGTGATTTAACAGCTGGAAACAAAGGGAGCATCAAGGTGAGGCTGTGCAGTGCTTTGAACCACAATTGTTAAAACCTTGGTTTAAGATGTAAACAAGTTTATTTTGACAATTGAAAGAATTTGGGTTCTTGACAGAGAGATGAATTGAGGGGAGGAAGAAACAATTACTTTTTTCTTACTTTAGGATGAAAATAGTATGAGAAATTTCTTTTTCATACTTTGTGTACAAAATATGAGTACTTGGAGAGCTAGGAGTGGCAGGACCAGCTTAAATGTTGGATTAAGTGCACGTTAGCTACTTTTTTACTCAACTGGTGAAAGAAAGTTGACTTCCTAGGTACAGATCAAAATCTTTTAAAAAACAAAACAAAAAAAAAACACAAAAGAAGGCCATTGTCTTCACCTACTAAAATTTTTAATATCATAAAGACATCGTGGACGAGGAAAAAAATCAAATATTTAATTTGGCAAGAAAAGAGTGTGAAAATAGAAAAGTAGGTTTTGCCCAATACTTCCCCCCATTCCCAAAGTTGATGTGGTCTTGTTTAAAGCCCCCAAAAATGCATTTTCAGCTGAATTTTTCTGAGCCATACACATGTACTTTTTGCACTGGCTGGAACATAAGTGGTCTCAAAACAAAGGTGATCTACAATTTTTCAAATTAAAAATAAAATTTGACAAAAGTATGTAAAATATGAGCTTGCATTCATCTCTGCCTAACCGAGCACCCCAAAGTGTTATGTACAGCTTTTTTTGTTGTTGTTGTTGTGCATTTTTGTGGTGTGATGCTCTCTTCCTTGCAATCACGCAGTTATTTGTAAGAATGTGTTAAGCACTAAGCACCGGATCCCTTTGCAAGCAGGATTCCCTCTTAATTGCTCTTCTTGGGTCAGCCAAAAGCCGCCTCTGCCTGTGGGTCTTCATGTGTCCTACTCAGTAGTCACGGCTGGGGCGATGTCCCTGGCTGGCCACCCGAGTGACACCGGCTGCTTTGAGCCAGTTTCCTCTGAAGCGGACGGCTGTATTCATCTGTTCTCTATCGCTGTGAGCGTCATCTAGGTCTTGTGTGCTGCTCCTGTGACCTCGGGGAATGCTTGTTTGTGTTTGGTTTTGTTTTGGTTTTTTTTTTTCCCTCTTGTTTTTTTTAAGTTTGGAGTGTTTGAAAGAGCCTACATGGGTGATGCAATGGCGTGAGGAGATACTCATTGAGAAGGGAAAGCCTGTTGAGAAGTTGCTAACAGCCTGGGAAGGGCAGAGGGAGTCGCGCTTAGTGCAGTGTATTCCGTACTGGCGTTGGGAGCGGTTCCTGGAGTGAAGTGTTCCCAAAGCCCAGGCTTTGTCTTCAGAAAAGCTGTTTAGAGTGGTGTAGGTGGCTGCTCTCTGGTCCTCCATGTGTAGCAGGTTAGGTGTAGGCAGGTTAGGTGTACAAATGACTGTAAGGAATTGATATGCCATTATAGGCATATTGACCTGGTAGACCTCTGTGCCTCATCGAATTCTTGCATAGCTGGTCCTGGGGCTTCACTGAAAGCAGGTTGTGGAGCTCCCGTGCCATCAGGTCCTAGGGGCCGCCACTGCCTGCTCGGTGAGGATGTACAGCATGACACCAAAAAATGTTTCTTGTGATTTTAAGGGATGATGTGGTAACTGTGCAGTTATGCAGTGATATTATTTTTTTTTCCTCAGATTTGAAGGCATCTATTACTTAGTAATTATAACGAGCCTGTACAATGCATAAAATGCATGTGGACACTGTCTTGTACTTGTGCAGTTCTCCAGTGCAATTGTTAACGATGTGTTTTACCATTCGGTGGCTTTCCTTTGTCTTGCTTAACAGCCTTGCATGACACTTGTATAGAAAAATACACATCTTTTCCCTAAGAAACAGGCAAAGATATAATTTAACTAATGTCTTTTATATTTTGACTTACTTTAAATTGCATTTATTGTCAGATGAGTTCTTATCTTACAAACTTGTCATATCTCTCCTTGAACGTCATTTGGTAGTTAATTTCTTTGTGAAAATACAGAGAAAGCATACTAGGCTTCTGAAATCTTACAGTAATATTTTCAGACGTTACTCTAAAGGATGAACCATTTCCTCCAGCTTAAAATATTAAGCCAGCATTGCTTCAGCTTGCTTTGCAAGGCTTAACTATATCTGCAGTTATGTAAGTTTCAGTTGTGTGATATTTCATGGGCATCTATTTAAACATACAACTATTATTTTTAGTTGAAATATAGACTATATAAAGACTTAAAAGATGTGGGATCAAGGTGGACAACCTTGGCAGCAATGGCCTTTGAACCAACAGCAGTGGATGCAGTCATTTCAGCACCAGCAAGATCCAAGTAAGTATAGAGAAAGCTTTGTGGATTAATTTATTTTTTTTTTAATCTGTTGTCATTTGAATTTTTGAGTCTTTGTTACAGAGCATGACGGATAGTTGCTTCTTTGAACAACTAGAAAAAATAGAAAACATACGTCAATTCCGCATGTTTTGACATAGTTAATATTCCATATGTAAAACACAGGCAAGCAACCTGAGTTATCCTGGACAAGCTATCAACATTTTACCGGTCATACAGATCAGCATTTAGACCTCTTGTACATTTACAAAATCTGTATCCCTATCAGTTCTTTAGCCAAGCCGAATCATTTATTTGAGAAAATCTGCTTTTTATCCATTGCCTGTGTGGCAGAAGTACTAATGCAGATGTATACAAAGGAAAAACTCTCACTGGAAGATTAGTATGATATTTGTTTTAGGTTACAGCCATGATGACCATGATCTCTTGTTTGGATTTTTTTCCCCACCACCAAAAAAATCATTTTAAACAGTAGAATATAATATACCTTAAATTGAGAGTTAGGTGACAATTCAAAGTATCAAGAGAAATACTGAAATGGATAGAGAGAGTGGAGGCGTGTATTTAATACTCGGGCAGAATGATGAGGCATACTGGTTTTACATTGCTTTCTGTCACTTCAATTTCTGTAACTTCACTAGAGAGATTTCCTGACTTGATAATTAACAGAAGACATACTACTGTCCTCTTCTGAGAGTGCCATTTATTTACTTACTGGTCGAAATGGTAGTAAAGAAAAAAAGGGGGGAGAGAACTCTAACATAAAATAGAATTCCAGAAGTCAGGGCTTATACAAAGAGTATAGGTTGCAAAATGTGTTTTTCTAACTATGCATCTTTCTTACACTTCAAGGTTTATGAAGTTAGAATTTAGGCTATATATATTTCTTTCTTGTATCAAAATGAGTTCACTTATGAAAAATTTGTATTACGACCACCCATTCAGTGCTAATGTGAACCTAAAATAATTTGCCTTATGGCATTTTGAACATACACAGAGAAACTCTACTTCAGCAAGTATGTACACTGACGCTTGCAGTCTGTTTTAGTGTACACTGTGAATAACTTTTAATGGTGCTCCTGGTACTTGCTGAAGGTAAACGTTGCCCGTTTCTCTTGAGCAATGGGACATGTAATTGAGAAACACAGTTAAACTTCAGACATGTGAATACTAACCTTTTAAATTTCTGCTGTTTATTTTAGGCCAGATTGACTGGGCTGCATTAGCTCAAGCATGGATTGCTCAGCGAGAAGCCTCAGGGCAACAGAGCGTAGTGGAACAACAAGGAATGATGCCAAACGGACAGGATATTTCAGGGATAGAGTCTGGTCCAAACAACCATAATAATTTTCAGGGGGATCCCAACTTCAACAGAATGTGGCAAACAGGTTTGTTTTCCTTCCCATTCATTGCTTTTTTTCATGTAATGAAATTTTGGTTTTGTCAGATATCTTTGAGTGTGAATAGGCCCTGTCCCTCAGCTTTCAAGATGCAAAACTACCAGTAGCATAAACTAATTAACCGAGTATTGCAGTTTCTATCTTCCAGTCAGGTGTTCCACAGAATGGGTAGCAGTACAGACACAGAGGTCTGATAACACTTCAGTAATATCTATATAAAATAAATAAATTGCTTTTATAATATACACATGCAAAAGATTTGTTTTGTCCCTGAATGTTGTAGAAAGATAAATTGTGAATTGGCAGTTATATATTTATTTCCATGGATTTTATTCTTGCATCTTATGTGTTCTGTTGCGTATCCCACTGCACTAGGAGCAGCAGCACTAAAGGCAACAAGACGCTTCAGAATTAAAGCGCATCAGTTGCTCTTTCCTGTAGCGTAATACCTGCTTCTGGCATGATCTTGAGATGTAGAATGAGTTCACAATACAACTGACAGATGCTGGCTTTAGGTGTTTTAAAATCTTGAAAAAGGAGATAAGCAAAATTCTGTGTGTAAAATATGTTTTATTACATGTTTCATATGCTTAATATTTGCCCTTTTTGACTTACCTATTTGATTGTCATCTGTGTAGTTTTTCAGTTATCGTATGTCAGAGTTGGTTGAACGCTTCTATTAGTATTGATTATTTTCAGTTCTCTATAACTTCCTCAAAACTTCAGTTTTGGCCAAAAATTCATTTTCTTTTTAAAACTTCATAAAATAACACTGTCAATAAGCATGGGGTAGAGATTGAGTATTTTCTGCTAAGAATTTTTCTGAAGTTGTTTTCTGAAAGGTTTGTTATGTCACCACACTATAATGCAGTTTGAAATGCGTGAACAAGGTAGTCAGTCAGCCTGTGTGCAGGCCTTCTGTTGTCTTGGTGAAAACTGCACTTCCTGCTTGATTCTGTTAATGATTGAAAGAATAACACCCCCAATTTTCACTGTGACTGTTCAAACTTGTTTAAGTGCAATGTTTACCAAAAGTAGGCTTAAAATGTCATTGACGGTTCTTACATGTGCATAACAAAGGGTGGTCACCATCAGGGTTCATTTAAGTTTCACCCACCTGCCCTGGGCTATAAGTTATTGTAGTTACATGTAAGAATTTTAACTTTACTATGTGGCAGTACATAGAGTGTATTCTAGCTGTATTTCTGTATTGTAAGTAGAAGTTTTCACAGCAATACTGTGTCATTATTGGACAACTTTGTTTTTCATATGATCCGGTGGTGGTAAGTTCTTCCTCCTGTGCTTTTGCATCTGTGAGGTGAAAAAGAATAGTATCTTAAGTGGTAGTTTTTGCATATAGTCACAGAATGATAACAGTGAGGAAGATGTTTTGCTGATAATTATAAATGTTTGGTGCTCAAGCTCACCCAGAAGATGCAGAACAGGAAAACATCTTGGATCTAGGAGTGAGAATAATGTAACACCTTTTGTTAACGGAAAACAATGCGCCAATGCATTTTTTGATTGTTGGGTATATCATTCAAAAAATACATAGTTTTCGCAATTTTTTGGGACACTGGTAAAGACCGTGCTGATGCAGGTAGGACCCAGCTTCCCTTAATTTAGGCAATGTTATTCTTAATGTGTAAAAGCAGTCACAGCAGACAAACTAAATCATAGCGTGCATGGCTAGCCAAAGTCCTCTGTGTATTTACTCTGTTTCTACAAAGCTTCATCTTTCTCCATATCCTTCCAAGTTTCTTTTTGGATCCAAAAGTCCTTCAGGCGCTACTAATAAAAAAGCAAAATGGCAATCGGAAAGCCAACTGCATAACTTGCAGACAATTAATTTTGAAGGGATTCATGTTCCAGAAGTGAAAACAGCATCTGTTGTATGCACTTGCAAGCTTTCAAGTCAGTTGACTTGAACTGAACTGGGCGTTTAAATAGTATCAAATGTTAACACATACACTTATGAACAATAGCTCTTGTAAGCTGTACTTAAAGGATAAAGGATTCTGTCCCTTAGAATACTTTAGGAGTATTGACTCTGGAAAAGGATTTGATTAATCAGCTAAAAATGACCTACCAGGATGACAGTGAGAAAGAAAGGAGTGACACAATCTTTGAACATACAAGAAAAAGAACAACGAAGTAGAAAAACCATGTTAACGCTTTTTAGTTGCTACAGTAATGGATCCAGTTATGATGCAGATGGGAAGGACAGTAAAAATTAGAAAAATGGAAAGAATTAGTCCAGGACTGGATGGAAGGTAGGAATTAACCTGAGAGGCCAGGTATTAGTTCTGTTACCGTGAAAATTCTGTCACAGTCTATATATATCTGTATTAGTGAACATAATTTTTAGACTGGCTTCTTAAGGACACAAAGCTTATGGCCACTTGAGCTATTAATTAATTCCTTAAACCCTTTTCACTCTGTTAACCAATTTTAATTTATGTTTGAGGGCTTACGACTGTAGATTATGCTGGGACTTCTGCTAGATATTAGAGAATCTAGGGAATTATCTGTTATCAAGACACAAGAATTTGGAAAGCAGGTATCAGTGGTTCTCCTGCTCACAAAACCATTTGCTTTCCGTAATATGTCTTCTAAGTCTACTGTGCAAAGGAATAAGATAGCTCATTGCTTTGAAAGTTGAAACAAGGTAGAAATAGAGGTATAGGAGCAGTTCTTTAGCAGTTCACAAAATTTATAAGTGCTATGGTGGGCTCAATATCACTGGAAACTTATATAAACAAATTTACAGCATCTCTGTCTTAGTCCAGTTCTGCCCCCACCCCCCCACCACCCGCCGTTTTCATTCAGCTAAAGTACAGCTGAACTAAACAGTTCATACAGCTATTTGTATTTCCTTCATTTAGTTGAAGAAATTGTTGAGGTGGCAAAATACAGTCTGTAGATTGATGAGTCTTCATAACTTTTATCATCTGCGTTGCGTTGAGGAACCTTGTGATAAATACAAGAACATTGAGTGATTGGTGACTCATATGAATGGTACTAATTTGGTATTGAATTGTATTCTGAATCCTAAACAGAATGGGGAATGCCTCACCAACCCCCTCACCCACCTCCAGATCAGCAGTGGATGGCTCCAAGCACAGGTCAAATGGAAATTGTTCCTCCATCGGAAGACAGCAACAGTCAGGACAGTGGGGAATTTGCTCCTGACAACAGGCATATATTTAACCAGAACAATCACAACTTTGGGGGACCTCCCGATAACTTTGCAATGGGGCCAGTGAACCAGTTTGACTATCAGGTGAAACATATTTGTTGCTTTAATATTGTAGACGCGCAGAGTCCCTTCCGTGGATGTGTTCCTCTAATATCATCTAGCGGCGACTTTCATTCTTCAGTTCTACAAACATCTACAGAATCTGTTATCTGCTAAGACACATTTTTACCAAATACTTTACAGAAGAGACTTTAGAGTTTTCAGTCTTGTGCTGAGGCCAAAGGTTTTTTTTTTTCTATACTAGTAATGAGAAATGGCTGTTGTCTGCAATATTAAAATGAATCACTGTGTTCCAGTATATAAACTAACATTACGTAGTTTTGTATTTAAAGGAAAAAAAAAAAGAGGGGGAAAAAAGTGTTCAGAAATTTATACTTAAATACACTAGATAATGTACCATAGGGAACAGTCCTGTATTTGCAGGAAGATAGACTGGATGATCCATTGATCTGTCCATATCTATCTACTGTGATTCTTTAATAAACAATGGTATTTCTAAAAAAACCCACATCCAATTTTTTCTTCATCGTGGCATACAAGTTGCATAGCAGAATAAATCTGTAGGTGGTTTTAGCACTAATAATAGCAGAGGGCATTGCACAAATTTTTAAACACAAAGAAAGTTTTGGATCTTTCCCCTATTTTCAGTACTTTTCTTTCAAAACTCTTGATCTAAATGACAAACTGTACCTGTTAAAACACCCACCTCCTGTTCATAAACAAACCCAAGGGAAGACAGGCAGAATGTGTTTCTGTATTCTGGCCTATGTTATTATTAAATGCTCTTGTTCAGCAATATGAGGAAGGAAGTGAACCAATGTTTTCAAATACACTAGGTTATTATAATTTCCTTTGTTTACTATTGTGGGACCAACTGTTAAAATTATTTTTCTAAGTACTACAGAAAACTTGTTTTGCAGTGAATAACAGGGATGCTTGGCCTGAAATTGTAGTGGAAGAGTGCTTCTACTACTAGTGACTAAATAAATAGTCAATAAAATATAATTTTTAAAAAAATAGATGCTATAACTTTCTTCCTAAACACTCTCCTCTTAAATAGTTTCATTGGGCATTTCTGGGCAGCAAATTTTAAAACAGTAACCCCCTCATGTATGCCTCAAGACCTGTGACTTTTGGATTGTATACAGCTTGCTCAGAACCCAGGGTCTGCACTAAACTTGCATATTTATGCATTTAATATTTTAATCAGCCATACTAATAACATCCGTGAATGATCACTGGAAAACGCACAGTGCAAAATTCTTTTGTAATGAAAGCTCAAACTTTCCATTTTTGACTTATGTTGTAGTTACAAGGAAAGATTGCTAACATAGGCTTTTAAACCTTAATTTTGTATACTGTTCATTTAACTGCATGCTCTGTTGATAAGCTGGGAAGGAACTGCCGGAGATAGATGGTGATTATAGGGCTTAATGTTTAGCACAATATGAAAGGAGATTGATTGAAGCCCTTCCAGCTTCATTAGTATCCCTGCTTAAATCTGAGTTGGCTCATTAAATATTTAAGGAAAACTTGTTTCTTGGGGACCACAGAAAAAGAGATTGAGAGATCTCAGTAGCCTAGAAATCGTGGATTCCTACTTGCATGGATTTCTGTAGACCGACTTGCACACATGCTGTGTTTAGTGTTACATGTAAAGAAAAATAAACTGCATTGCTCTTTCAGCATGGGGCTGCTTTTGGTCCACCTCAAGGTGGATTTCATCCACCTTATTGGCAGCCAGGACCACCAGGGCCACCAGGTCCACCAGCACCTCCTGCACCTCCTCAAAATCGAAGGGAAAGACCCTCATTCAGAGACCGACAACGTTCACCTATTGCGATGCCTGTGAAGCAGGAGCCTCCGCAGATTGGTACATGTTAACCACTCCTTAATGAAAAAACATAAAAGCTGTGTTTTGAAAAGAATTGCAAAATTTGAAGACTTTTCCTTTTTTTCTTTTTTTTTTTTTTTAAATAAAAAAGGAGGGAAAGAAAAAGCTATGGTAAATGGGCATTTCCCCACAATCACATATGTGGCTTGATTGGATTGGGGTGGAGGGTTTGCTGCTTTGCTCTTGTGTTTTTGTTTTTTGTTTTTGTTTTTTTTTTTTTTGTTTTGGGGGGGAAGGTTTTTTTCATCTTACAAAACTGTAAACCTTGCTTATGTAGATGCTGTGAAGCGTAGAACTCTGCCTGCTTGGATTCGTGAGGGCCTTGAAAAGATGGAACGAGAAAAACAGAAAAAATTGGAAAAAGAGAGGATGGAGCAGCAACGCTCACAGATGTCTAAAAAAGACAAAAAGGAAAACGAGGAGGCTGAAGAAGTGGATGGTCCACGGTTACCTCAAAAAAGCAAATTTGTAAGTAGAAAGGTTTGCTTTTTGCTCAGGTTTGCATTTCCTGAAACGTATCAACTTTTTGGTCTCTTTCAAGCAGAGACTGTGTATTCCTGGTTGTCTCTTTGTTTCTGTTCCTTGAAGTTAAGCTGCTGCTTTGCTGATATTTACTTGGTGTTTTGAAGTTGTTAATGTCTGAGAGGTAAAAGTATGTTATTTGATCTGCAGTAGCAAAGAAACAACGATGAAATTAGGCTTTTTTTTCTTTTCTGTACTTTGGAAACATACATGGTCTTTGAAGGCTTGAATTCTAAATCAGCAGCTGAACAAATTCAGACACCTGTTTTTGCTAAACTGAGCCCATTCAGGAAGCCTTGTGTTACCTTCACTTTAGCAGTTATCTCATTTGTTTGCAGTTCCGAGTACCTGTCTGGCAATGAACTGACAACTGTGTATTTACTTATCTCGTGTGGGTAGAGAGGTACCTGCGTGTTTGTTAGGAGGAGAGAAAAGAACTAGAGTTTTATAACTGTAATACAGATTTCAGTATAAAGTAAATCATGTTAACTACCATAAATAGAAACTAATGAGCTTGACATCTCAGTTTTTCCTGAAATGCATGCTGCTGTTCTTGTAGGACAGTGATGAGGACGATGAAGATGCTGAAAACACAGAAGCTGTAAGCGTTGGGAAAATCAGCAGGAGTCCATCCCCGGCTCCTCAAGAGGAGCAAAGTGAACCAGAAATGACAGAAGAAGAAAAGGAATATCAAATGGTATTAATAACGTAGTCGTATTTGCTCATATTTTTTGGGGCATAGCAAAGTAAAACACTTTTTCTCTGCCTGATACTGTCAATACAGGTGTATCTGTTGAGTACTATATGAGTACTTATCATACAGTAAAGCAGGTTATATTTGCATGTCTCTGTATAATGCTGTTTTTCTCATGTAGAGAGAGATATAGGTTATATAACGCATATTTAGCACAGTAACGTAAGAATGTAATGACTGTAATCTTTACATTGATTGTTATTAGTTCTGTGGTTTGGCTTAACTTGTCAAATTCCTGAAGAGTTTTAGTGATTAAGTGCACCCGTCTGAAATCTATCGTTCAACCTCAGCTCCTGTGAAAGGGAATTTAAAAAATGTATTCTTGCAAGGAAGTGCTAGAAATCTAAGTCCTAGACCAGCAAAAATTTCACTGTGTGTGCAGAAACTTTGTACTTCAAAATCATAGTTGTATGCTAATTGTACAACTGAAACGTTGTTAATGAAGGCCCTGAATTCTAAACTGTTTGATGAATGTACTTTTGTAAAGCACGTGGCCAGACTGAGCAGCTGGGAGACGTAGCTACCAACATTTCAATTTTTGTAGTAAATATGTAATAATAAAATACTATATAAGTAACGTCTGATGATTTTTGCAGGATTGGGGTCTGTGAGGCAGCATACCAGACAGAAATGTACTCTTTGTTTTTTAAAAGAATAAATGGGACCAGTCATTTCTGATTTACATATTCATTTGTTGTACCATCTTTTACATTAGGAATCAGTGCCCTGGATAGCTGTGTGTAATACGTGTGGATACAGTTCATGGTCAAAATACAGTTCTAAAAGTTTTGAAATCAGGTCAAATTTAAACAATTTCAGACTTAGTTTTTAAGTCCTGTCTGTTGAAAGAAATCATTAAATAAAATGTGCATGAGAGTACTTTCATAGCTGTCAAAAGAAGTGACGCTCTATAGATACAAATTGAATGCAGCATTTATTCATGAGATTTTAGCCTTTAATTGCGTATATACAATTTTCTTCAGATGATGCTGACAAAAATGCTGCTGACAGAGATTCTCTTAGATGTCACAAATGAAGACATTTATTATGTGGCCAAAGATGTTCACCGTAAAGCAACTAAAGGTGTGCCGGTTCTTTTTTTTGTTTGTTTTTTTGTTTTTTTTTTTAGTTTACTCTGTGAATATTCTATATTTGCATGTCTCTAGAACATAAACCTCCATAGTTATCCCCCAAGAACAATTCCAATATAATGCATTCAACTTGGTAGAGTTCAAATCCAGTAATCATGTACTGTTGTCCTGTGCAGTGTATTGTGAGTTACTTCAGTTATTCCATTTCTTTCATACAATTCATTTATTTAGTTAAAATGGTACCTATGTGTCAGTGCCTCTTGAGTTGTAGCTGTTTCTTAATGCTATCATCTTTATCTCAAGTTCTTAGCTGTTCAGAAGTGAAAAGAGACAAACTTTGAGTCCTCAATTAGTAATTCATTTGCTCTCAATATTAACATATATTGTACTTACATAACAGATTTTTTTTTTTAACATAACTGAGTTAATCTAAATATGTAACTACTGAAACTTGAAAATGATGTGCAGATGCTGTAACTTGGAAAGTGATTTATGAGTATATATTTGGTTTTTTTCTGTTCACTATTAATTTGCAGTTAAATTCTAAATCTTCGTGGTCAGAAAATCTAGAATTGGTTTTAAATGGATGATGCGTTTTTAATGTTTCTTCTCTCCCTCCAAAGAACAGCAATAGTAGTAGATTTAACAATACCATAGACTCATGACTATGAAATCGTGGCTATTTGTGTTAACATGTTGTTCCTGTTGTTGATGTGATACAAAGCTCCTGCAAAACAGCTGGCACAGTCCAGTGCACTGGCTTCCCTCACTGGACTCGGTAAGTATGTTCCTTATTTTTGAGAGGGCTTAAAGGGGGAGTTTCACTCTTGCCTTGCGTTTCTAGAAATTGCATTTTGAAACTAGATTTTAATTGCCCAAGAGCATGGGTCGCTTTCCAATAACTTTTATTATTATCAGCACCTTTGTTTGTTCCACAGGTAAACCTACTGATATAAGTGGGATGGTTTTTGGAGTAAAGGACTAGTCAGTGTGAGTTAGCGTATGAGAATCTTGCCCTGATTTTGAAAATGCATAAAAACTTTAGATAGGTCTGTTTTTCAAAGTATGATTGTTTCAGAAGCACACTGCGGTCTTCAGAGAGAGGAATACTGTTTTATATTTTTGTCCTATTTTGATCCATCCAAACAAGAAGGGAAAGTTGTTAAGAGTAATGTGGAAGTCTATAAATAAAAATACTATAATCTTTGGAATTATTATTTTATTGAAAAGCTACATAAGCACAGAGGCTCCCATATCATGTATGACCAGAAACAACACAGAAAAAAGAGATTGAAATTCCAGCTTGAGACACCAACAGCAAAAAATCTTTCCCAACATGCTTTTTATCATCTAAAACATACTACGGCAGTGTCAGTCATCAGTTATGTGCTGCTTGTGTGGATTTCTGATGAATTAGGTTGAATGTTGTCATCACAAGTATACACGTTTTAAAACTTAACTCAATCAAGATCGTAAGAACCTCAGACTGAAAGAAAGTAAAATATCTCCATGTCTGATGTTTAAATTGACTTTATCTTTCTTACCAGTCCAGTAGTTATTGGTATCTCTAGGGGAGAAGAAAGTCCATTTCTGTTCCATCTCCGTACCTGTCAAAGTGCAGTGTTTTCTAAATCAAAATAGAAAAATTGATGTGGCATTCAGAATTTCTGTAGCCTTGGACTACGGAGGCGGCTGAAGTCATTTCAGAGATGTCTTCTGGGAAAGGTCCCAGGCATTTTCTGTCCGGTTGCTGATACAGAGGCAGGCACTGTTACGATCTCCGCAGGGAGCTTTTTTTCCCTTTCCATACAATGGGAAAAGTACCGTGATCACAGTGGTTGCTTGCCGAAAATAGACGAGCTGTTCCAGATGGAGTAGAACCAGACAGTGAGCATCAATGCAGATATGGGGGCCTTGATCACACCAGTCAAACAACATTGGCACTTACCAGAATAAAGTGACTTCTTCAGAGAAGAGGAAGTGAAGGAAGGGCAATGTTACTCTCCTCTTTGCCCCGCAGAAATATTAAGAACAAAGCTTAATCTTTCCTCGTGATAGACTGGACTTTATGCACGCAGGTGGACTGGGTGGTTATGGATCAGGAGACAGTGAAGATGAGAGGAGTGACAGAGGCTCTGAATCATCTGATACTGATGATGAGGAATTACGACACAGAATCAGGCAAAAACAGGAAGCATTTTGGAGAAAAGAGAGAGAACAGCAACTACTACTAGAAAAACAGCTAGAAGGTAAATCATGTAATGTCTTCTTACTGTGCTGCTGTATATGGAGTTTACTGCTTAGCACATGTAAATTGGTGGGAGAGAAAATGCATTTTAAGCCAGATTTAGAAATAATGTTCTTTAAGTAAAAAGTTTTAACAAAAAAAGATGGTTGAGCTACTTGATCAAAATGGGTTTGCTGCTTTTCTTTCTAGTAAGAAAAAAATCCATGTAGTGTTTTCCCTAAACTATTCTACTTCAGCATTAAAAGAGCAGACATGGTGCACATATATCTATATTCTGTAGATATTGTACTATAATGTGTTTTTAAAAAATTATTAGTATCTCTTGTGACTGGGGCATAAATGTCACCCTTCTGCACCAGACTGCAGTTTATATAAACTTGATTCCTTAAAGCTGTATGCTGTAAGTATATGAAGCACATTTCACGTCATCTGAAAAACCTGCTTTTCTGATACATAATCTTGTGCCGTGCAGCTTTCAGAACCTGGAGCAGGAGGCTGCAGTTTCTTTGAACTCACTATTCCCAGTCATAGTTGAGGGTTATGTCCATATGTTGCGTCTCCGTAATGGTGTTTTTATACCTGCTACTGGGGCAAGATTTATTAAACCCAGTCAGTTCATGCTTAGCCTCTGAGAAGGTGACAGGCTTGATTTAAAAAAAAAAAAAAAAAAAAAAAAAAAAAAATCTGTGATTGACTTCTCCTGCTCTATACAAGGTAAGGTTTGTCCTTTTATACCAGTAATGTAGGTGAAAAGGGCATCACAATTGTCACCTTGCACTGCTGAAGAGCAGTCTAGGTAACGGATGAATACAATGGTAAGAAGTCGTGATCTAAGTTCATAAGCTGGAGGAGAAAGAAAGTGCTATTACAATAGTATATTCTTTTTCTTATTTTGATATAGATGATTTCTTCCTTTTTATTTTTAAAGGCCTAGAAATAAGACACATGTATCTCTTAATAAAAGTCTGAACTAGCTAAACTTTTAGTTTTCTTAATATTCCTGTCCTTCTCTGAGTGTTTTTAAGATTTATGTATAAAAGGATAGTCGTGTGGAGAGTGACCGAATGGTGGCCTGTGACCTCTGTCTTCCAAGTACAAGAGGCCAGATGCCAGTTTGGGGACATCTCCATAGGACTATTTACCGAAATATAAATCTAGAGTAAACAAGCTGATTCTATACATCCAAAATACTGAAGAATACTAAATGCAGAATCCTATTTGTAGCGGTGTTTAGGAAAAGAAGAGATTTCTAATATATGGGTACGGCATTTTCTAATATACACTGACTTCTGCCTATATTACCGAATAAGTTGGGGACCAGATGGAGTTGTTTTCTGGGTTAGATTTGACCATTATAGTATGGTTTGGGTTGGAAAGGACCCTTTGAAGATCATCTAGTCCAACCCCCCTGCCACGGGCAGTTGCCATTTTGAATCACAGTGAGTTTCTGGATGCGGTTTTATTCCCTAAGTTAATTCAGGAACTGATGGCCCACATCAAAAGGCCATTTTTTGGCTACAAACGTTGTATGTCAGTTATTTTTTCTGGGTTCAATTAAAAATGGGGAGGGGAGATAAACTTGGCCAATGATGCAAAGGGTCGTAGGTTGAAGGGAAATAAGTAAAACTTTTTTTAAAATTGGAAACCTCTGGAAAATGCTCTGAGAATCTGAATTTCTTTATTTTGCTATATGAAAATATTGGCCTGATAGTCATTAAGTTACTTTCAAGAAATATATTTTTAATTCTTCTGTTGTGTTCTTGCCATGCTTATAGTACTTGCTGACTACCAAGTTTACATATAATCTCAACTGACCTTAACTTTTTGTTTTGTAAGAGCTTCACCATAGAATCATAGAATTGTTAGGGTTGGAAGGGACCTTAAAGACCGTCTAGTTCCAACCCCCCTGCCGTGGGCAGGGACACCTCCCGCTAGACCAGGTTGCTCAAAGCCCCATCTGTCTGTATTAAATGCTGTGGTCTTAACTTTCAAGCTGAGTCTTGAGCAAAGAACTATCTGCAAGTCTCCTTTTTACACTGTTCCTCTCTTCCTTGGAATTCATTGGCTTGTTAAAAACAAGGACAAATGTAAATTGTTTATCCTAGTTAGCTTTTAGGACTAACTGAAGTTATCCTTGGAAAACACCATAAACCCAGTATTTTCTTTCAAAAAACAAACTTGCGTCGCTACAGCGGAAGGTACTTTTTTTGTGTCATAAGGCTGGCAAAACGTACGGCCAACGTTGTTCTGAGGTTGAGAGGCCACCCATGCACCGTGTGCAAAATACAACTTCTTCAGACCAGCCAGTGATTACTCAATCCTGGATGAACAGGGCTGGAAGGAAGGCAGGAAGCGTAGGCAGAGCTAGAGGAGTATTGTAGGAGGGAGAAGGGCAGAATCAGGCGTGCCAAAAGGTTGCAGGAGGAAAAGGTATGTGTATGTAGATGAATTCGGGAGTTCGGGTGCTCCAGGGTATTCATTGGAGAACTTTTGTTCTCTTATTACCACTGAAACATGAAATGGCATCAAGCACTTCTAAAAGTGTCTGGGTTGTACACTTTTTCTAAACCAGGAGGGCAACTTTTCTAGAATTATAAAAAAAGAAAATAAGTTGTGTGGTAGGTAGTTGGTACAATGGCAGACAGCGTATTATTTATAAGTATTATGAAATGTGCTCGGAAATTTGGTTTTGCCAAAAGTAACAGTATGGAAATTATTACCTATTACTCCAAATTAATTGCATTTTTCTTTTGTATACCTTTTTTTTTTTTTTCCCCCAGAAGAAAAGCTACAAAATGAAAAAATCTCAAAGGAGATGAATGAATTTATCAACAAAGAACAAAACAGTAACTTGGCATCACAGGAGGCAAAAGAGCTTGAAGCAGACATGGTTCATGAAAAGAAAAGATCTCCAAACGCAATCGCACCTGATCTAGAACTCAAAAAAGAGGGTAAAGAAAGGACAGGAAGGAGTGGGTCAAGAAGCTCTAGTAGCGGTAGCACTAGCAGCAATAGCAGGAGCAGCAGCAGTAGCAGCAGCGTATCCAGTTCATCCTATAGCACTAGCTCAGGTAGTAGTCGCAGCTCTTCGCCTTCTTCCTCTCCTAAAAGGAAGAAGAGGCACAGTCGCAGTAGGACGCCTTCACATAAAGTTAGGCGCAGCAGAAGCAGGAGTTACTCCCACAGAAACAGGAGAGAGAGGAGTAGGAGCAGGGAGAAAATAAGAGAAAGGAGAAGGTCTAGTAGAAATCGCAGCGCTGAAAGAGGGGAGAGGCGAAGAAATCGGAGTCCTTCTCGAGAGAGAAGCTGGGATAGACGTAGAAGTAGCAGCCGCTCAAGAGACAGGCGAGCCAACCGTGCGAGCCGCAGCAGAAGCAGGGACAGACGTAAAACTGAAGACCAGCGTAGAAGCCCTGCTGGAAATAGGCACAAACATAAAAGTGAGGGTAAAGATCAAGAAAGGAAGAAGGAGCAGAGCGGAGGTGTAGACAAAGACAGAAAAAAGAACAGAGAAAGGGAGAGAGATCAGGAAAAAAGAAAAGATAAGCCGAAAAAAGAGGAAAAAGAAAGTAAGGCTGGCAATCATGACGACAGTAGATTAAAGAGAAAAAGAGACAGCGAAAGAACTTTCTCTCGCGGTGATTCAATATGTGTGAAAATAATCAGACAGGATTCCAGACAAGAAAGCAAAAAAATTTCTACCAAAGATAGCAAAAAACGGTCAGGCTCCGAATCTAGTGCGAGGAGTAGTTCTGAATCACCAGGAAGCAGTAAAGAAAAGAAGGCTAAGAAATCGAAGCATATTCGGTCATGCTCCATGGAGAAATCTCAAAGGTCTGGTAAGAAGGCAAGCCGCAAACACAAGTCTAAGTCACGATCAAGGTAGTATACTTTTTAAGTATTTTGTCTGACTTTTTTTTTTTTATTATTTTTTGCTATTCGTCTTCATGTGTACGGCATATGCACTTTTTTTTAAATAAAGTATGGTATTTATTAGATTTTTTGTCTTAGGCAAAAGTAATTTTGGAAAAATCTTTTAAAGCTATTAATTACTAAGCCTAAAGTGTGTGTGGGTTTGGGGGTCTTCTGTTTTTTCCAATTAACTTTTTCCCCCTTTTCCTTTATTTTTCAGATCAACAACTCCTCTTCGTCGTAAACGCTGAGGAATTTATGGCACCAGTGCTATGACGTTTAAAAATTCCATGAGTTATAAAAGGCTTGTCTCATTATAGAGGCACATTGTGGCTATGTAGGTGAAACCAGAATCCTTTTTTTATCTGTAAATAGGTGTATTTTTTCCAAATGCTGCTCAGAATTAAATACCTAATAGGATTTCTTTGTATTACATTTTTTCAAGAACAGTAGTGCTTATTAAGAATATAAAACATGCCATTCTCTTTCAGCTGTAATGTTCTTAAAATTACTATTGAATGTACTGTGATGTCAATAAAGCTCTTTAGTTCATTTTTTGTTTAAAATTCTTGCACCCGAATTTTGTGTTAAATTGTAGAAAGTACCTTTTTTTTAAAAAAAAAAAAAAGAAAAGAAAAAGGCAGCTTTTTTGGTATAACAAATTTTTAAAGTACTTGAAAAAGATTTTAGTGTAAAACACTTGTCAAAGTATGTAATCCGTGGACCTGACGAGATTTATCTCGGGGGGGTGTGGGGCGTGGAAGAACAAAGAAAAGACATCATACTTTTTCTTTTGATATGTGTAATAGATTTTTAATATCCTTTTGATTTGGACTAGCAAGTAATATATGCTGTGTGTGTAAAATATGGGTCACTGTAATGCAAGCTGTACTTAAACAGACTGAACCCCATTAGGAATATGTGCGACTTAACTGATCTTGTGTGACGGTGTTAAGCTCTGGAACTATATTCCTCACCCAGTTTTCAGAGAGAACTTTCTGGACGTTCAGGGATATTACAGGAACAAGACTCAGTATTTCAGATGTTTTTTTTATGGAATATATTTATAAATGGCACTCAGTACACATTAGAAAACCAGTAACAGGTTAACTTCGCACTTTGGCACAGGCATTAAACGTGTAGTAAACATTAAAGCTGGTTATTTTTGTTAGTGTTATGAGAATTGTGGTTCCTGCAAAGCTAAAACATTGATAAGACAGCAATGTAATTAAATTTTTTTTTTTTTAATATCACCATAAAGTGAAAGAGGTCACTGCGATTACCTCCTCCTTCAGGAAACGGACTCAGACTATTGCTGGTAGTAATAAGAGTGTGAAATAATACTAGTTAAAAAAACCCACAACAATAGGCCAGTGACTGTTACAGAGGAACATTAATTCAGGAAGAGACTGGTGATCTGTGCCTGGAAGGTCTGGTACGATACCAATTGTGAAAAAGATAAAAGGCTTAACATCAAAGTAAGATCTCTTTGGCTGTATCTTCGAAGAAAAAAAATTTACTAGTACAGGCAACTTGCAAAGCATGTCTTCATGAACGGATTAATCCATTTACTAAAATTAGAATTCAGCTATGTAGCATTTTTGCCAGTGTAATTTTTTTTCTGTAAATTAAATGCAGAAGTAAACTGCCTCAGTGCAAAGAATCACATTTTAACTATACATTTATTAAGCAAGCTAACGGCTGGTGAATACGTGCATGTTTATCAAAACACCGTTACAGGGAAATAATTAGTTAACCAGTTATAAATAACATACCGCCCCAATTAAGTCCGTTTACAGAGAGTAAGCAGTCATACTTATTAGCAAAATAAGGCATAATTTGCAATGCGCTAATTTTACTTGCATTGGTATGGATATAAATAACAATGTATTGATCCAATCTCGGTACACTATTGGCTCTTGGTAAAAGTGAGGATTTTTGGAAGAATAGGTAGCATAACACTTCAGATGCCTTAGAAGGATATTGTGAGAGAGAAAGAAAGAAACTAGAATTAAGTTTAAGAAAAGCTATTGAGGAATACAGTTTCTATGATGCATTGAATTTGATTTTCAGTTCAGATTTTATATTCTCTGTCTAATAATAAAAAAAAGATTGTGTATGAAAAGCTTTATATACTCTGCCAACAACTGGAATTCTGTCACTTCCTGTACATATGAAAATTATTTTTTTGACACAAATGCACTTATATGGGTAGTGACTGTATGCCAATAAAAAGAGCATACGATCTCTGTATTTAACTGTTTCAGAAATCTTACTAAACAGCATACTCGGCACACCAGTAATTAAAAATACATCGGTACTATGTCAGCTTCACATACATTAGACTGCTTGGTGTTTTACTAAAACTTCCTTATGAATGTTTTTCAAGGGTGAAGGCTAAAATAGCATCCAGTCTTTAATTCCATACATCTGAAGTGATCTTAAATCAAAACATGTGGAAATATATACAAAAAATGGGAATGTATCGCTTTGGAAAAGTCTAAATTGGGTTGTTGCTCTATTCTTTTACATTTTTAAATAAACACTTGAAAACATTTCAGTACTCGTGCACTGTAGGAGAGCAAGACGTACAATCGTGAATGCGATGCAGCTACTCTGAGGCAGTTCCCTTGGAGATTTTTTTGTAATAAATAAGGGATGGTGTGGAATCAAGTGAAAAGTGGTCTCCATGCAGATACTGTTTTGAAGACGAGTACAACGCAACCAGCGTGAGCGTGTGCCCCACGGTACCTGTTACACCATCAGAACAGGAGTCGGCTGCTGCCGTGGTTAGGCCAAACAAGAGCAGTTGGGTAAAACATTCTAAATTTAAAGACTGAGCAACTACACGCTCTTTGAAACATGGCCTGATAACTGGCTTGGGAAAAAAAAAATCTGTTATTGGTGTCTTTGAGGCCCTGTCTTGTGGGAGAAGTCAGAGTCTAGGCTGCTGCATTTAACTGCTGTTATCTGAGGATCTCTGTTTAATAATAGAAAAATGGAACAGCTACCTCTTGTTTAAAACCAGCCTAGCCTGTTAAGTAAAATACTTGCCAGTGTGCATGTATTTAATTGCTTGTTACTGAAGTTTTTAAAATGGCAAATATAAAAGCAATGGCAATGTAAGGATTAGCGCTCTCCCTCTCCAGATTTTGCCTTTGCTTTGCTCAGTAAATGAGAAGTCATCAATTAATTTGCATAAGTAATATGCAAAAGCACACTTGGAAGGAAGGCTTAGTTTTGTGTCTTGAGAAGGCTGTGTGTCTTGGCAGAAAGGACGACTTTGAGCTCTGAGGTGTTATTAACGACTCGTGAGTCCACTGCACCCTGAGCTTTGCTGGATGGGAAGCGAGTGAGTAGGGAAGTGGTGCACGTACAGACTAAGCAGGTTTGCTGTGTATTTAATTGCTGCCAGGACAAGCTGCTTTGAGACCTTTCAGTTAGGTTGTGTTGTTTTTTTTTAAATTTGCAGGAGACCTGTAAACGGGCAGGTTTCAAGCAGCGAGGGTTGTAGCACCAAGCAAGGTCAGTTAATAAAACAGACTGGCGTTAGATAGAGGGCAGAGCGAGTCAAACTGCGACTGGCTTTGTGCAGGCTGTGCCTCTCATCTGCGGATGCCAGTGTCCCCACGGCTGGGCTGCCATCGTCTGCCCAGAGAGCACGGGAGCGCTGCCAGCGGCTGTTTCCATGGCTTACCCCAGCCTTGCTCCGCACCGCTCCCGCCCAGCCAGCTTTGGTTTTCATGGGACTTTCTCATGAGACCTGCAGCTCAATAAAGTGTCAGAAAGTTATTCTTTTTCACAAATGGCTTAATTCTTTACCATTTAAGTGTGTTAAAACCAGCTCACCGAGCTCGCCGAGGGGAAGAAGATCTCCTAGTGTCTGTTGGCTCTGAATGGCCAGTGCTTCTCACAGCTCCATATGGATTCCAACCCCCTGACTGGGCAGCAGCGCCTGGGCGAGGGAGCGGGGAAGGCAGCAGCCCTGTCCCTGCTGGGCCGCTGCCCGGACTGTGCCGGCAGACCCTGAGATGGCACCAAACCAGCCAGGATGGTTCCCAAGAGGAAACACTCAGGAGTTTGTCTCGACCTCGGCCATCCTGGGGCCGAAGGGCTTTGCTCCGTGCCGCAGACGTGTCATGCGGGATGTTGGGTATCACTTCTCCCCCTGTGCCTCCCCTCTCCCTGAGAGAGGAGTCTTGTAATTCGGGCCCTCCCCTGCAAGTCCAGTGTGCTACTTGGCAATAAGAGACTGGAAGCTGAGAACTAATCGCTGTCATCTGAACAAGCCTCTGCTAAAGGAGTGTTTTCTTGTTCCACGAGACGTGCAAGGATCAGGTCCACATGCAGAAGTGAGGGGGCATAAATTTAAATAAAATCACTGTGTTAATTTTCAGCAGGGCTCCCAGGTGGAGCCCCAGTGACATGTCCCATGACGCACCTGTGGGACAATGCGGGCTGTATCAGCGATGTTGCAATGCAAAATGCATCAGGACACTGCAGTGCTTTCCTGTTGCGAAGGGAAAGGGAAAATAAAGCTGTTTTTCTTGCTGCTTGTACATCTTCCTAAGCTGGAATCTTGGTTTTTTTTTAAAAAAAACAAGCTTGAGTAAGTGCTTGTCATGGTCTGTCCAGCATTTTGTTTTGCTTCCCTTATGTTTTATAAAATAAATATTCATAACATGTTAAATACTAGAATCATAGAATGGTTCGGGTTGGAAGTGACCTTAAAGATCACCTAGTTCCAACCCCCCTGCCCTGGGCAGGGACACCTCCCACTAGACCAGGCTGCTCAAAGCCCCATCCAGCCTGGCCTTGAACACTTCCAGGAATGGGGCATCCACAGCTTCCCTGGGCAACCTGTGCCAGTGCCTCACCACCCTCATAGTGAAAAATTTCTTCCTAGTATCTAATCTAAATCTACCCTCTTTCCATTAAAACTGTTACCTCTCATCCTATCGTTCCACTCCCTGATAAGGAGTCCCTCCCCATCTCTCCTGTAGGCCCCCTTTAGGTACTGGAAGGCTGCCATAAGGTCTCCCCAGAGCCTTCTCTTCTCCAGGCTGAACAACCCCAACTCTCAGCCTGTCCGCATAGCAGAGGTGCTCCAGCCCTCTGAGCATCTTGGCGGCCCTACTCTGGATCCACTCCAACAGGTCCCTGTCCTTCTTATGCTGAGGACTCCAGAGCTGGACATAGTACTCCAGGCGGGGTCTCACCAGAGCAGAGCAGAGGGCCAGAATCACCTCCGTCGCCCTGCTTGGCCATGCTGCTTTTGATGCAGCCCAGGATGCGGTTGCCTTTCAGGGCTGCCTGTGAGCGCACATTGCCGGCTCGTATAAATACCTATAAGTACATTTTATGAAAGATTCTAACCGGCGGCGCTACCCGCGGCCGGGCCCGGGGAGGAGCAGCCCCGCGGCGGCCGCCCCTGGGAGACCCGGACCGGCACCTCCGCCACCGGCGGCCACCGAGGGCCGGGCCGGGCCCCATCGACGGGCGGAACCAACCTTCCCGGCACCCGCCCCGAGAGGCTGCCGGCGCCCTGTGGCCGCCGCACGCCCGGCGCCGGCAGCAGGGCGGAGCGGGACGAGCGCGGCGGCGGCCACGACAATGTGGGGCGGAGGCAGGGCGGCCCGCGCCCTCACCCGTGCCCTCGGGCGCCGGCGGGCGGCGGCGGCGGCGGGCGGTGAGCCGGGGGGGGGCGCCGGTGGGGAGGGCCCCCGGCCTGGCGCGGCGTGGTGCCCGCGGGCGGCGGGGCCTGGCCGGCCCGGCGCGGTGCCCGCAGCTGAGGTGGCCTGACGGGGCGCTGTTTCGGCGGCCACCTCGCAGCAGGGCCCCAGCAAACCTCCCACCGGATCCGACCTTGGCGGTTGCTTCTGGTGGCGTCTCCCCGGCCCTGGGCTCGGCGGCCCGGCCGCGGCCTGACCCCCCTCCGCCCCCGGCTCAGGTCGGCCGCTGTTTTCCGGCGGCTGCGCCGGAGGAGGCCGAGGCAGCCGCAGGCCAGGCTCGGTGCTGGCGGGCTCCCCCCAGAGCTCTCCCGAGGGAAGCGTTTTCCCCCGGCCACCTCCTTCGTAGCCCTTCTTCATCCCGGAGGGATCTGTAGGTTTTTCCGTCGCACCCTGCCGCCTAAAGTCACCTTCAGGGGGCTGCTGCTGTGGGGCAGTGGGGCTTTGCTGTGGTTTGGGGGCTGTTGGTGACAGCGGGGCGGTGGGTGAGTGTCCCTCAGGCCTGGGGGAGCCTCACCGCACCTGGAGAACCCTGTTCAAGGCCGTGTCTCCGCACTGTCTGTGAGGTTTTCTTGTATTTCCTTAACAATTCATACAATACAAACTGTGCATGCAGCTCCATATTTCTTATTACAATATGGAATTTCTTACTCCTTTGTCCAGACAGGAATCAGAGACCAGGGTCAGTAATGATATCTGTGCATATGCACAGCCTGTGGTCAGAGTAAACGTTTTGGTGAAATTTTTGCTAACTGGAACATTTCAGCTACCTGAAAAGTTCTTTGTTTGGGCTCTGAAAAATGTCATCACACATAATTAGAGAAGTACTGGGGTGGTGAACTAGCATATGCCCTTTTTATTTCATCCCCATGTGCTCCCTAACTACGATAGTGAGCAAATGTGTAAAGATTTGCCCAGTTAGTATTGTTGTTCTAGAGCGGTGGCATTGTTAAACTAGGGGTTTTTGCCTATGAGCTCTCATAAAGCTGATGTTTTCCATTCGGTTGCTTTCCTTTTATTGATGCAGATGACCATGCTGATCTGTCTTTTCAGACAGGCCTGAGAGGTGCCCTTCAGAACTATAACTGGAAAATACAGATGAAATCCAGCGGTACTCTGCCTGTCTCTCCAACTGAAATAAAAAGCAGTATGTAAGTATTGTATCTAAAATAATCCTGCATGACAAGGACTATAATTTTCTATAACAATTTAATTTTACTTTGTGTCAGTGTTACATGAAGTGATTTTTACATCTCAAAAGTGTTTAAATGTTTGATGTGGCCTATTTTTGTTTTATTAATTACCAACTTAAAAATTACAGATACGCAGCCATCTGTTTTGGGAGATATGTTATACATACAGTATATAAAATCTGTTTGTTATTAATCAAGTATAACTAGAACCTCTAAAGGAACATGAGTTTGGGTTTTTTTTTCATTTTCTGATGCAGAATTTCTTTTCCCATATCTCATCTGACATGAAACGTCGGTACTGGTTTCATGACATTCAGCTTTCATTATTTAGGCTCACCATGAAGAGACTTTTCAGCACTTCACACTCATCAGTGGATTCAAAGGAAATGAAAAAATTCCAGCTCCTCGCACATAAGTGGTGGGATGAAGAAGGAGAATTCTCAGCCCTTCATTCTATGAATGATATTAGAGTGCCATTTATTAGGTATGGTTTTGAAGACAGATTTTTTTTTTTTTTTAGTATGTACTGTTGCTGCAGAACCTCAGAAAATATTGTAAAAGAAAAACACTTAGTAGTACTTAAGATAAATGCATATTGCATCTACTAAACCACCTTGTGTGTTTGCACTTAGTCACATCCCCTTTCTTCCAGAGATACTCTGTTGAACATGAGTAGTAATTATCATTTGGGAAATCCACTTTCTGGAGTAAAGATTCTCGATGTTGGCTGCGGTGGTGGACTGTTAAGCGAGGTAAGAAGCAGCGTGCTCCAGTTTCTCTTGCTAAAAAGCATACAAAGTACTTGTATTGTTTTACTATTACACTGCTTAATTTCTAATCCTCTGAGGAGGAGCTTTTCTCTTCTATGATATATGTTAGTTTCTGAATGTTTTGGAGCAGTTTGCAGAAAAGGAGGGAGTTGGTAATGAGGAATTCTAAAATTGTGAGGCTCATCAGAAAAATAAGGTTTCAAACACTGTAAAGAAAAGGAGAGGGGGAAAATTGTGTGAAAGTCTTTGAGTATTCCTCTGTGCAGTCACAGTAGGACAACTTTTTTTTTTTTCTTTTTTTACTTTGGAGCCTAGACAAGACTACTTTAATCATGACAATCCTCATTACTAAAGGAGTATTTTCTATTATAAACTTGTCCTTACATGTTCACTTCTTTGAATTGCTTATCTTCATTTTTTTTATATTGGGGGTGGGGATTCTTGCCTTTGCTTTGATCTCATGGGAAAAGCATGGAATAATGTCAGACACCTGAGGCATACCTCCTCTCTGTCAGGAGAGATTCTCCTGGTACAGAGGCTGATGTTACTGCTGCTTCTTGGGGAGTCTGCTCAGACTTGGGACTGAGAAGGAACTATTTTTCGTGGAACTCTTTGGCCGCACAGGCTCTGAACGGTGCTGTATCCATTATCAATGGACTAGGGATGGTTTGTGAATTTAGGATTACAGATCTGGCTGAGTTACTCTGGGAACTTCATCAGCATCTGAAACGAGGCGTAACAAAGGGACCTGAGTCTCCCCCCGTGTTTTCTTTTTTCTTTTATTCTGAGCAAAATCCTGTAGTCTTGTCAGAGTCTGCTCTCAAAACCGGTGTGCTGCATCACCTTCTCAGACTAAACAACTGGAGAATTCCAGGTTGGAATAACATACATGTGGTCATGTTCTGCAGCCTGTTTCAGTTTCAAAAGAGGTGATGGCTGAGGTGTTAACCTGTGAGTAAGAAGACACTGGAGAAACTTGAGTGACAGCCAAGCCTGATGCTATCCTAGTAAACATCAGCGTTTAGTTCTCAGCAGTGAGAAAGTCCCAGAGATAATCATATATTAAGTAACCATTAAAAAGATATGAGGATTTACCATTACAGGTGGATGTTGAAGAAAGTAATGATGGTAATTAAATACGGCATTGTTTTCCCCTCTTTAAGTACTGTGTTGATTTTCCCCCTTTGTTTTTCCTCTATCAGAGGGTAATAGTGGAGGAAATCTTTATTTGGTGTAACCAAATGGATTCAGAACAATTTATTTTAAAAGACAATTTAAATGTGTTTATTCCAGTATATAATTTTCTAAGAAAATTAACACCATCTCCCCCAAATCTAAAGAATTTCTTGCTTTAACAAACATTTAAAATAAAACTACTGGATCAGAGCTCATCGTTTACTGTTGTTTGTCTTGTTCCCTGGTAATGTTTTATGGATCGTGTATGTACATTGCAAAGCTGCAGAAACTTTTAAGTAAATTGTTTTCATGCAGAGAATAAATTATCCTCTGTTTTATTAGCCTCTAGGTAGACTGGGAGCTTCAGTTACTGGAATTGATCCTCTGGAGGACAACATTAGAACAGCAGATCAGCACAAGTCATTTGATCCGGTCCTGGCCAAGAGAATACAGTACAAGTCCAGTTCACTGGAGGAGATTGTGGAAGAGTCTATGGAAACCTTTGATGTAATCGTAGCTTCTGAAGTAGTGGAGCATGTGGCTGACCTTGAAGCGTTTATCAAGTGTTGCTCTCTGGTGTTAAAGGTAAGAGAGTTTTTGCTTTCATTATTGGGAATATTTATTCTCTTTTATTATCATTAAGGCTTTCATTTGAAGGCATGTGAAAACACCTAAACCTGCATTCATTCCTCCACTTTGGAGTGCTTGAGATCCGAAGCCTACTCCAGAGGTGCCTTCCATTCTCCTCCATCTTGCAAGTACACGTTCCCACCTTCTGTAACTAAAGTTAGAGAAAATTTATTTCCCCAGCCCTGCCTTAGAAAAGTGTTAATGGCATTACCTAGCATTGCAGTTTTGCTTTGCATCAAGACCTTAAGAAATCTGGTTGCATCTGATTTCACTTAGGTGGGAGGAAACATTGTTGATGGATGGCAGCGGCTCAGACTGCATTGAAACTGGCTGTCATGATGTTTCTGACTCACAAGATTCTATTCCAGCTCTAGCATCACATCAGGTGTGCTCCTGGATTGCTCTTAAAGGGTCATAGTTATGCTTGGAGATACCAGGTGTCGTTTTATTCCTCTTGATATTATTTCATTTGTAAAGGGTGGTAGGCCCAGTACACAAGCAGCAGCTTTCCTTTAATCTCTTGATTTATCTTTCTGGTCATCAGAAGGAATATAGATTATTTGAATGGAACACTTAACTAATTTTCAGCCTGCTGGGGACATAGAAATTATTCTTTATTTCTACCAAACAGTCTCTTTCAGTACTTAGAATTCATTTCTGGCTTTGTTTTTTGGCCCTGTAATCATTAAAACAAGCACGGCATTCAGCAGAATCAAAAATTAGGCAGTATTGCATGTTTTACTTTGGTTTTAATTTAAAAAGGTTTTCTTTTTACAGGAGATAATTATACCATAATATCTTTTATTTATCTACTTCTCAGCAATGTTACGTTATAAGGGACTTTGTCAGACGTTCTTTTGGGCAAGGAAATGGTTATCAGACCATCCAAGACTTTGATTATGCTGACTCTTTGAGGACTACTGAGTCATACTCTTAGAACGTTATATTCTTTATTGTATTTAAATGGTATACTTGTAAATATTGATCCGGGGATGAAATTAGTTCTTACTCTTGCAGCATGTAGACTTGAAGATAGACAAATTACGTGTTTTAATGTGATGAAATTTACCATTTTTTTAAAAAAATAAATATTCTTCTGATTTAACATTTTAATCTTTTAATTAGCCTGAAGGTTCTTTGTTCATTACTACAATCAATAAAACACAGCTGTCCTATGTCCTGGGAATTGTGGTTGCAGAAAAAATAATAGGCATTGTACCAGAAGGAACACATGAGTGGGAGAAGTTTGTTCCCCCCGAAGAGCTGGAGCGCCTCCTGGAATCAAGTAAGTTCTAGGCCAGATGATGGGAATGCGGAGAGGTATCCAAACGCTCCCTGTAGAAATGGCAAGGGGATAAGCTAGGTGGGGTGAGTGCTAGCAACAGTACACAGCTTCTCCTGTGTGAGTTACCGGTTATATGTTATCAGTATCGTTTCTGGTTTAAAGACACTGCTGCTTACTGGATTTTGCATAAAATAAACTAAGTGGAGTCGTAAGAATGCAGAGATTGCTCAAACAAAATGACTGTCACAGCTGCCTTCCGTTTTATCCCCTAACTAAAAATGCCAGGGTTCTCCATCCTGTTCTGGTGACAGAATGTATGCTCTGAAGTGGTTCATACGCTGTAGGTCAAGTTTGAGAAAATAACTGCATTGGCACTCCAGAGCTGCGCTGCTGCCACTGCATTGTCTGTCATCTTCCCTTTGAGAGAAGGTGGTTTTATTCTTGATTGCTGCTCCGTGTTCTTTATTCATGCCATGTTACTAAAAGATTTCTTCAAAAACGTAAAGATGAAACCTACACAAATTCATTAGTCAGTTCTTGAGAAACTATATGATGCTGATTTGAAGAAATAATTAAATTGCCCTGGTTTGATTGCTTTTAAAATAGACAAAGCACTGAGCTGGGAAGAGTTCTGCCCATTGCCCTCCTTCCCTGCAGATGTTTTAAAACCCTCTCACCGAATATTTCACTTTGCTTTAGTTCACTGTAAAGAAGCTGCAGTATGAGTTGAGCTGTTCTCTTGGCAAGGTCTTCTCCTGGCACTTTGAAGTGATGCCATAAGGAACATGACTAATACTGTGTCGTGGTTTAACCCCAGCTGGCAGCTAGGACCACGCAGCCATTCACTCACACCTCCCCACAGTAGGATAGGGAGAAGAGAGAGAAAAAGGAAAAAAGAACCCAACAAATAAAACAACAAAAAACCTCTTGTGCGTTGAGATGAAGACGGTTTAATAGAACAGTAACGGAAGAGAAAATATGAGTTACTGGTCATATATTATGAGTATCATTTCTGGTTTAAAGACACTGCTGCTTACTGGATTTTGCATAAAATAAATAAACTAAGTGGACTCATAAGAATGCAGAGATTACTCAAACAAAATGACTGTCACAGCTGCCTTCCGTTTGATCCCCTAACTGAAAATGCCAGGGTTCTCCATCCTGTTCTGGTGACAGAATGTACGCCCTGAAGTGGTTCATACGCTGAAGGTCAGGTTTGAGAAAATAACTGCATTGGCACTCCAGAGCTGCGCTGCTGCCACTGCGTTGTTTGTCAGCTTCATTACTCAATAATGGTAAAAGAATGTACAAGATCAGTGATGTGATACAATTGCTCACCACCCAATGATCAGGTGCCCAGCCCATCCCGAGCAGCGATTGCAGATCCCTGGCCCACCCCCATTTATATACTGAGCCTGATGTCTGTGGGATGGAATATTCCTTTGGCCAGCCTGTCCTGTCTCTGCTCCCTCTCAGCTTTTATGGGAAGCTGAAGTCCTTGACTTAATGTAAGCATTACTTAGCAACAACTGAAACAACACGTGCTATCAACATTATTCTCATACCAAATCCAAAACACAGCAGCTACTAGGAAGAAAAAATTAACTCGTATCCCAGCTGAAACCGGGACATAGCGGTTCACATCCTGGTGGTTCCTTCTGTTCTCCCTTCAAAAGGAGAAGCAGGTGCAGTGGAGTGATTTGTTTTGGTAGGGGGTGTGTTTTCCACCTTCCCTCATGCATCCAGCTGGGACGCAGCAGAGCCACGCAGTGAACTGAGCGCGGCTCAGCAGGGAGTGCTAAATCACTCTTTACTTGCACTGAGTCCGTGATGGCATTCTTCTGCCTTTTTCTCATCTTTTCCATTCCTAAGGGGAGTCTGCCGAATCCTTTCAAAGACGTGCTCAGATTTTGATTTTGATATGTGTGATATCAATCTGAAGAATGTCTCCACCTGCAGAAAATGTTACCAGTCACCAAAATGTGGTGGTGTGAAGTTGGGGTTTCTAGCATATGGCTTTGAGGTGGCTCACCATAAAGCATGCTCATGGTACGTGGCCTGGCACAGAGCTGTCGCTGCTACTGCCGGTAGCAGGACCCACTGTCACCGGTGATGCCGTTGCCACTGCCTGTAGTGGTGTGTGACAGAGGCCAGCTTGTGAAGCTCTGCTCCCCAGCTCGGAGGAAGAAGACTTCTTGTTCTAAAGGGTTTGATGTTGCAGTGACTTAGAGTATTTCAGAACATCAGTTGCTTTATGGCTTCTTTCTTTTCTAGATGGCTTTTCAGTCAAGACTGTGAATGGGATGTTGTATAACCCCCTCTCGGGGTCGTGGAGCTGGATGGAAAGCACGAGCGTGAACTATGCGATGCATGCGGTGAAATCCGGGGCTCAGGCACAGTCCAGCCCCACAGACGCCCTGTCAGAGATGGAAAGCGAACAGCCCTCAGCCACAGCTGGCACTACCGTGTGACAGTCTGAGATGGGTGGTGATGGACTGCCACCAGGAACAGCAAAGGTTTTACCCAGGTGGACACAATAAAACCTTTTTTAACAACAAGCTTACCATTTGCATTAATAATGCTTATGCTATTTTTGGCCAAATATTTTAGGGCAGTCTCAGAAAAAAACCAGTGCCCATTATCTCAGGAATAATTTAAGATTGAAATGAGCAACGCTTTTAAAGAGTAAGTATTCTTATAAAAAAGTGGTTTTGAATTGTTGGACAGGAAAATGCAAATTATTCTGTCAGTAGCTGGGAGGAAGCTCTTATATGTGATGGCATTTTCAGTCCTACTAGGAAAACTCAGATCTCCATAGAATAATAGCTTAAATGTAGAATGAGTTTAAAAACACAATAGTGTATAATAAATAAAATGCCTTAGATATTTAAGTTACTGAACTGAGTCAGTTAAAATATAGAAAACACTTTAAAAACCGCAAACACTTGTTTCTATATTATGCCTTCTCCCTGAGAGGAGGAAAAAAACCATAGAGAGCTGCGAACCTTTTCTGTCAGGTCGTGCTGTTTCTACAGTTGACGTGAGCTAACTGTGCAGGGGTGGAAGAAGAATCTCCTAGACCAGAGTGCCTCAGCTGGCAGAAGTCTTTTCACCATAAAGGTACTTGTATCTGTGCCTATTATTTCAAATTTCTCGCTCTACCCAAATGAAGGGAAGTAAAGTTGCAGGTAGAATTTTACTGAGCAGCCAGAGTTTTATGCTAGAAAAACGATGCATTATCAGTCTGTCCTAGAATTGAAGTTAGATACCTGCTCACTCTCAAGTCCTAGTGCCAGGTTAAGGAAAAGCGTTGATCTGCAATGAAATAGGACTTTCTCAATAAAATGTCTTGTGTATATCCATGGCAGTATCTCTTTCCTTCTCTTCTCTTCCTCTCAGCTTGTTGTATACAGGTAGAGAGGTGGGCTGGACGTGTTTTTTCTAACTTTTAGTTTGCAGGGATTAAAAGTAAACTTTTTTTCTTTTTTTTTTTTTTTGCGGGGCTGGGGGTGGTGGTTCAGGGGCTGTGTGGATTTTTTTTTGCTACCACTGCATTTTTCTTGCTGTAGAGGTTTGGTGGGCTAAATTATTGTATTACAGATCTGCGTTCTTGCAGGTTTGCTGCACCTGCATGATGCCTTGGGATCCAATTTCGTGATGGATCTGATGATGCACGGAAGAATATAGTTAATTTATAATGCAAATAATAGTAATTCATACATATTAAGACTGAAAAGGGTTGTCTAGTGTGATCATTTCCATGACAGTAAATTCTGCTTTATAATACCTGTTTGGGCTGTATTTTGGCTTTGGGAAGAAGATTCATCTTCATGTAAAGAGTTGAGTGATGGAGAAGCCACTATGTCGATAAGTAAATTGTTCCAAAAGTTCATCAGTTGAAGTGGTCTAACCTCAGATCCCAGCCAGTGTTGTCTTAACGTCTTATATTTTTAGGTTAAGGACCTCTCTGCTATCAGCTTTCTCTGTCTTGTAAATCTAGCTGGTGTAGTTTCAAGTCAAGTCACCCCTTAATTTTAGATAAATGGACTCTACAGCTGCTTACTGCTGCGGTGTAAGTTCGTATAAAATTTTGTGGTAAACACCCTTTTTGAAGCATGCTGGTGGAAATGGACACAGCATTTCAGTAGTGGTCTCACTAATGCTGCCTGCAGGAGGGACGATGTCGTTCTGCTTCTGCCTGATCTTCTTTTGCACAGGCATTTGCTCCATCGGTCACGCGTGCAAAGCAGCATGCAGTGTTGGGGAGTGGCGTGACACCGGGAAAAATGTAGAGCCAGAGCACATAACCAGCAGGCTTTGTTCCCAGCAGGGCACGTGGGTGAGTTCCCCATGCCAAGTAATTGACTTCAATCTAAGTTATTTATAGCTCTATGACTGCTTCAAATTTTACCAACAGTGAACGGAAAGAAACAGTATCTGGAAAGCACTGAGACCTGGGCAGGTTCCTAGGGTAGACCACTAGAAACATCCCCTGAGGGGGAGCAGTCTCCCGTTCACCGATTTCCTAAATCCAGATGTTTGTGTAACCAGCTGACCAGCTGTTATCCTGGCTTTCTCATCCTTTCCTTTCTTCCTGCTTGCTTGTCGTTTGCGTGTAGTTTTTCATTAAACTGTGAGCCGCCTGGGGAAAGAACTGTTTTTTTTTTTCACTGCTATTTCTATTGCACTTAGCACAAAAAAGCCTTTGATGCTGCTTGGGTTCTCTGTCCGGGCTCACATACCAAATTAACAATGGCTGGCATTTAAGCAACAAGCGCATGGACCTGGTTGTCCATGGATACCCCTGTTTTTGACAAAAACAGCAAGCACCTGACCCGCTGCTCCTGCATGCGTATAGGAGCCCTGTCAACCTGGGAGAGTTTAGTGAGTGGTGTGGGGACTGCTTCAACAGGTCCTTGTACCCATGGCATGTCTCCAGATGTCCCTGTGTGCTCCATCCTCAGTCTCTAGCCCCGGAGCATCCTAACTATTCTGGCTGTATTTCATCCCTCTGGTTAAAACAACCTCTTTTAAATCTAGAAAGTAAATGATTGCACTAGAGATAATTTTAGTGAGATAACAAACAGTGTGAGAATGTCCTACACCTTGCTTTTTAGCTGGTTTTTGGTTTGGGTTTTTTTTGTTTTTTTTATCCTTGCATTATTCATGAACGTGCATCTCTGGCACAGTGTAATCAAATTCAGTACTGTGCGCTGAATACATACTATATATTCATGCTGCAGAAACTTTTTTCTTAAAATCTGTGCATAGGAAACCAGTCATGATTTCACTCTTCTCTTAGCCCGGTTGCTGTGGAGATTTAATAGGTGCTACTGAAATGGACAGAATTTAAGTCAAATAAATATGCAAATCTTTGACTTTCCTGTTGCAACTTGTTCATGACTATGGAGCCGTAGCTTCAACGTTTACAGGAATAGTGATGGTAGGAGGTAAAAAAAGTAATGTTATAGCACCAGGCACGCAGCGGGGACTAGTGGTGAGGCAAGAGGTGATTCTTGCCTTGATATTAGGAGAAAGTCTTATTTGGGGCTTGCTCTTTTTCAGCCCCTGTGTTTATTTCTGGTTGTGGACCCTTGACTCTCCTATTCCCAGCCATTTGTTTCTGCAACACAACAAATCACAGCAAGGACCTGATCTGGCCAAAAAAATCCAAAAGAGCAAACACTGGTGCGCTGGGTGGTCTCAGCTGTTTGGCTCTGCTGTGGCTTGTCGTGTGTCTCATCTCTCCCCCATTGCTCCGCATGGTCCCAGTCCCAGCCCTTTGGTGAGACTGGTGCTTGTCCAAGTTTTAAATCTTTTTTTTTTTTTTTTCTTTTTTTTTTTTTCCTTGGGGTGCTGGTGGTGGTTGTGCTGCTCAGGGAGCTGAATTTTCCCACTGTCGAGGACTAGTGCCAGCCAGGAGGTAAGCAGTGGGAGCACAAGGCCAGGGAGAAGGTGGGGCAGAACAGCCCCATGAGGCTTTTAGGTTGGCTCAACCTGTCTGGTGGAACAGCACTTTCAGATAATAATTGAAAAATGAATTTAACTCAAGCCCAATTTGGGTAGTCTGAGAGCCTCAGAGGAGATTTGCATTTAATTTCCTTTTAAAATAAAAACAGAACTTGAAGTTTCCGTGACGTCCTGTTACACTGTCTCATTCCCCATTGTTCCCTGGAGGTCAAGTGACATTTCGTAGCCATTTTTGCAGGACTTTTTACATTTTCTTTACATATGTTTCCACAAACAGCCGGTGTCAGGTTTGTAGGGAATGGAATAAAGGAGGGAGAAAGTAGTGGGAAAGGAAATCTGTAGTGGCTGTAAGTAGAGATAAGAATATCTTGTAAAAAGTTTTTCTGAAAATGGCTTCTCAATTTCTTTCATTATGTTGAAATCTCAGCTTTAATTAAAAAAAAAAGGCAGCTTATTTTCCACACGCTTCTAAGAAATGCTTGAATGGAATAATCACATGCAGTCTAGAGGTTCAGAAGCCAAAAGGCGCAGCTTCTCTAATTAGCTAGCCTGATGAAGCAGACTGGAAAAGTGAGACAGAACGTTAATCATCATGTGTGTGTTGACACCGTAGTTGCAGGGATGTGAGAGGCACCCAGGAGTACCTGGGATGGGGGACAGCATTGAAATTGCAGAAGGAAGAAGAGCGATGCCTGGAAGATAAATGCAATTCCAATGGAGATGCCCACAGGCAGGAACAACTGTATCCTAAAACTGCAACACTGTTGAATTCAGTTGATACTTATTTAATAAAATTATTAATGTTAACTTGTTAAAGGAGAAAAATGTGGAAGCCCGAATTCGTCATTTCTCTTCCAAGTCGCCTCCCCTTTGAAGTCCTGCAGCTGCTGGGCAGCAGCGCCTCTCCCTTACTGCCTCGGCTGGGCTGGGCCCGTGAGGGAGCAGTAACGCTATAGCGGGTACGGTTATCCTTCAGGTAATTCAGAATTATCCCAAAGCAAATTTTGTGGTTTATTGGGCTCTGTGCTGTCTCAGAATAACTTTCTATTTTTCCAACGCGGGGTGAGTTTTGTTGCCTTGTCTCCTGCTTCATGATGAATGATTGAAAAATAGTTCTTCTTTAAGTAATGTGCTGTCTTGCCGTCATGACCATGTATTTTTCCCAGCCCCTTCTTCAAGGGAAAGTAGAACACTGGTTTTATAACCCTTTCAAAATTAATTGATTCTGCTTAGACGGAACAGTACTATAAATCCTAATACCATATGTATATATATTTTTAAATATATATATGTATATATAAATATTATACTATCACAAAAACATTTCCAGGTGACGTTTTTGTTATAAAAATCAGCCTGTATTTCCCCTGGTTCCTCCAGGTTATAGGACAAAGTTCCAATCATTTAATGTTTGTACTAACAGTAGATTTTATTTGCATCGACACACATTCAATTTTCTTGAAGCAATATAAAATGATGTCCCGTTTTATTCCAGCCAGAAGGGTTATGATTTCACCTAGGATGTAAAATCACCTGACCTGTCTTGACTTACACGTGCATTAATTGCACAGCCACCTCTCAGTGCATTAGGGATTCAGGATATATACTTTGATCTGCATTTTATTGTGCTTTTATTCCCAAATGGAGTCACTCCAGAGATACAATCAATATTCACTTTTTCTAAAACACAAAATTGTTTTCTGCTTAAAAGGATTGTGAAGAGCATTAGTGTTCCATTAATAAATCTGAAACCTCTGTTGTGTCTTCACGAGATATGTTATCTTAAAAAAAACCCACAACCCTGAAACAACTTAGAGATTACACTGCTAATATTGCCGTGTACAGTAGTTGTATTATAAAAACTTGCAATAATAGATGATATAGAAAAAGATCTGGTGTTTATTTTCCTCAATTAGAATAAGCGTATACAACCTGAAGACATATAAAAAGGAAAGTAAAAGAAACGTACAATAAAGAGGAGACCTTAGAAGAATGTATCCAGCTCACATAAATAACCATAAAAGTTAGCAGATTCACCCTGAACACGCTCTGATGAAGCATAGCCCCAGCGTTGAAACTTGGGGTTTAATTCCCAGCTCTGCCTTCCTGCTGTCGGATGAGTGGCAGCTGGGTGCCTCGCCTCCCTTGATCCGCCTTGAAGTTACACTTCACAGAACGAATGGGACCCAGCCACCCCGGGGGCTCTACCCTGAGGGTCCCTGCCCCGCTTCCCAGCTGTAACGGAGGAGGTCCTGACCTAGACAGCCACATCTCCAGCCACCGAGTGCTGCCTGCTGTGGCTGCAGGAACGGAGGCATTGATAGCAGGCGAGTGGTTAGATACACATCTGTGTAGTTGTGCAGAAGGCAGTCGGACACAAAATGCAGTAGAAGATTACAAACACAGACCTTGGAAGGTAGTGATGTCTGCAGGCAAATGGGAATCCACAGGCAAGGAACGGCCAAGGGCAGCTGTGGCACCTGAGAAGGCTTCCAACAGGTTTTAAAGTGTTTTGCACGCTCCTGTAACACAGAGTATTGTGTCTCTGCCATGCCCAGGGCTGTTAAAAACCAGTGAACCCCAATGTTGTTCTTTCTAAATGGAGCAGTACCAGATTTCCTTTGAATGTTAAAGAAAGAAAGGTGTCGCCTTGTTCATTAATCCTTTCCCCCTCCCAAGACCATCTAACTCCCTAAGAGCATAAAGCTTTTGAACACCAGGATAGTTTCCTAATTGCGGGCAAAAAATGCTGAGTTATTTACATCATTCGAGGCAGTCTCAGGGTATGTGCCACCTCAGAAAGTGGCTTTGTTTACCAGAAAGTGCAACGTAAACTCTGGGAAACTCCTGGAATTGCACTTAATCTGGACTTAGATATAGGTACTTCTGTATAGCACAGAAGAAGTAGTTTGGACTCTGGATGTTTTGCATTTCTTATGTATTTGTGCATTTGTATGTCATTAAAGTTATCATTAACCCCTTTTCTAAATCCAAATCGAAATGCATCATGACCATTTTGCAGCTTTACATTGGCTATTTTTATCTGAATAACTAAAAAGATGTGCGTATGAAACTCAAGCTGCCCAGAGAGATCATTAATATTACAACAAAACCAATCCTGGCAGCAGCCAGTGATTATTTCAGAAGGATCTTGGAGAACCTGCCGGCAACGAAAAAGCCTTTTTTCACCCTCTCATAAACTTGTCCCTCACCACAAAACCCTATTAAATTATGTCTTCTGCAGACAAGGGCTCAGTGAGTTTGGGCTGTTTCAAAGAGAAGGAAAGCATTTCTGTCCCACTGGAGGATGCCCTGCCAGCACACAAAGAGAGAGTCCTACCTGAGCCGCGGTGTCACTTTGGCTGGGGACAACCCATCACTGCACGTGGGGATGGTGAGGTGCTTTTGCTTCAGGCAGAGCAACCTGTAAAAACAACCGGTACTGATTAATGGAGCTGTTAAAAGCTCTTCTGCACTGACAAAACTCTGGTCATGTGGAAGAGAGAGAGGCAGCGAGTAGAAGCCATGGGTGATACCAGAGTGGGAGACGAGCAGAAAACGTGTGTCCCTGATTCTCGAAGCCCCCGGGGAGATGTGGCAGTACAGGAAAGCAAAACTCAGGACAACACATTCAGCATATGCCCTGATTTTTAAGATGTTTATTTAGTTCTCAGGCTGCAGTGGGACTCTTCAAAGACCCATCGCAACCGCTGGGCTCAGAGCGTGGTTTTGATATCTGCCACCAGCTCCATGGGCAGCTGGCCACGCTAACTGCAGGCTTTTTTAAAGAGGAGGAAAGACATCACAGAAAAAAAAATAAATTAATGTAATAAGCAACAAGAGTTTTTATACCAACATACAGACTCTAGTAACACTAATGAGTTTATTAGTGTCTCCCTGCCCCCAAAGCAAACTGCAGACTTCAGAAGAAAAATTTGACCTGCTGAGTAACAAAGTAGGCTTAGATTTATGTTAACTGGAAAAATCTACTTATTTTATTCTATTATTCTCTCTTCCTTTAGGCAGCTGCACTAGAACAGATTACAGATAAAAGTGTACTTTAACGTATTAGATCTTGTTTTGCTCTGCACGATGTATCTGAGGGATGACTGTTCCAGACTGTGCCGCGCTCGGTGCATGTCTGCAGCCAGACAGGCATGTGGGTGTATCACTGTTAGCTCTTATTTTCCCCACTCACAAAAATGAAAAGTGGTAATTTAGCAACGATGCTGGATTCCCACCCTCCCTGAGCGAGAGAGCAAGGTGGCCATCAGTCCAGCGTGCGTCACCTGTGAACTTCTTTGAGGCAAAGGTGGGAAAACCCAAACATACGCCAGGAACCAGTCCGAGATTGCAGCACCTGCGATGCACAGGAGCAGAAAACTACCCACTGCTGGATGAAGTGCTGCAGCTTGGGTTCCTGGGCACTACCACTGTCTAATTAGCCTCTCATTAGTCATTAGTCAACAAGTCATTAGTCACAGGCAACAGTGTGCCCTGTGGGGCTGTGCACCTTCCCTGGAGGAATGGACACTGCCTTCTCCAACAGCCAGGGAAAAGGCGGGCTGAGGACATGCACTTTGCTGTTTTGCCTGCGGATAAGCTTGGCTACCAGACTGCCAGGCCAAACGGATTCAGTAACTGCTGGCAGGAGACTCTGGCTACCAAGATGGACATGCACCTTTTAAGTGGTCGAGTCTGGTCAGTGCCATACAGGTCATAACCAACCTTTTAAAATCTGGTTTATGAGCAGGACAAGGCTCCCTGGGTGTCTGCAGGGATCTGTATCCAGATCCCCCCACAAGGCACACGGGATCTGCAGCTGGGGCGTCCCATGCTGGGGCATCACTGTGCGCTGGACCGCTGCAGCCTCTGGGCAACACCGCACCCAGAGCAGCAGTAACACAGTGTAAGGCCCTTGTCCATCAGGAGGGTGGCAATTTCCTTGCTGAACAAATTATAAACATCTGACTAAATAATAACCCTGGGGCAACCAGTTTGCCTTACTGTCTCCTTTGCATCTGTACAGCATCTTAATGCCAGCAAAGGCACAGGCAGGGCTGCCAACAAAAAGCACTGACTTCCAGAGCATAAATTGCAGTAATACTTCCTTCCAAACACCAGGTTTGGCCACCCTGTTTGGGGCAGCTTCGGGAGATGATGGTTTACTCCCTCCTTCCCACTCTCCTCTCCCGCAACGGTCTTCCCCACTTGTGCTGGCCATTGATTCCAAACGCAGGTTTTAGGATAGCTCATTTGCCTCTGCAAGTCAAGCAGTGGCAGCAGCTGGGATGCGGATGCCCAGGACCTTTCTTTGCCCTCACAGAAGCTTAGATCCCATCTGTAACTGGATCTCTCTTACCTGTAACACAACAAGCAATTCCTTTGCAGTAGCAAAAGCTGAGACCAGTTACCAGGCTGTGACGGTCCAGATTTATTAGGCTATCGGCCACTTGAAACAAATCTTCAGCCAGAGATCTGCAGGTGCTATAGCAGAGAAAAAGCACTTTCCTTCTTTGTCTCTTCGCTGCCCTGTTGTAAGAATTTGACGAAACCTCATGCTGCAAATCATCAGCTGTGGCAGGGAGCAGCCGCTACTCTCACTTTGCACTCTTATTTCATTACCTGCGTGTCATCTGTAGCGTGGAGTGGCCCAAAAGCTGTGAAGAAGGTGCTCGGCCCCCACCTCGTGAAGGATGAGGGCAAAGGAGCTCAGCAGGGTTTGGAGGGAACAACCTGTTTGTGGAACAAGATTTACCGCGTCCCTGGGACCTCTCTGATCCCATTAATTCCTGAGAGCAGGACGTCAGCACAGTATCAAACACATGGTACGTATCAAACTCGTGGCACGTGGCACTTGCACTGTAGCCTGTGGTTACCGAACACCCATAAACAACAAGTTAAAAGTGAGGAATAAAACAAAATGCTGCAAGGAGCTACAGCAAGAAAGCGTCAGAGCATAGCACCCTTCCCGGTGAGCGCAGGCAGGAGGCAGAGACCACTGCTTGATGTTGCCTAGCAAAACTAAATGCAAAACTGGCCACTGCTGGCACTTGGAGAACTTGGTACATGGATCTGAACTCCACGGCTTTGCTAAGGGCTCTCCTCTTCCTCATCTTCCTCCTTTGTCTAACCTGTCCCATAACCTGAGTTAAAGCACCTACAAAGCTCTGGGCATAGACCCCATCTATCCCCTACCAGACACTGAAAATGGCTCCATTTGTGTGAAGAATCAGGTCACTTCTATTGCCCCTGATGGCATAACAAAGTGGGAGCTTTTTGGAGCAGCTCTGTACACACCACTGCATTTAATGAAGGACTAAGTTGTTTGGGCAGCGGTATTAATGAGACCACAAAGGGCACTGTTAGCATTTTAGGGTCAGTGTGATGTGGATGTTTGGCAGAATATAATGTCAACATAACAAATATAACGCCATCACATAACAAATATAACACCATCAACCAACAAATATAACACATATAACACCCAGGGCCCTCGAGGCAGCAGGCGAGGGTGCAGGGGGGCCCTCGGTGCCAGATAAATGAGGGATTTGCTCTAGCATCATTTTGCTTCCCTTCTCTGCATCTTTCTCCTTGTAGAGGTGTTCTTCTCAGTCACCTCATCCAGCATCGAAATAACAGAAAGACAATTGCTGCCGGGCGCTGGGTGTTAAGAAACACCCGTGGTGGTCAAGTTCAGCTGAAGTCATAGAATCATAGAATTGCCTAGGTTGGAAGGGACCTTTCAGATCACCGAGTCCAACCATCAACCTAACTCTGACAAAAAACATCACTAAACCATGTCACTAAGCATTACATCTGCCCATCTTTTAAATACCTCTAGGGATAACAATTCCACCACTTCCCTAGGCAGGCTGTTCCAATGCTTGATAACCCTTTCAATGTAGAAATTTTTCCTAATATCCAATCTAAACCTCCTCTGGAACAACTTGAGGCCATTTCCTCTTGTCCTCTCGCCTGTTACTTCGGGGAAGAGACTGACCCCCATCTCTCTACACCCTCCTTTCAGGCAGTTGTAGAGAGTGGTAAGGTCTCCCCTCAGCCTCCCTTTCTCCAGGCTGAACAACCCCAGCTCCCTCAGCCACTCCTCATAAGACTTGTGCTCCAGACCCCTCACCAGCTTCATTGCCCTTCTCTGGACACGCTCCAGAGTTTTCCCTGTAGCGAGGGGCCCAAAACCGAACACAGTACTGGAGGTGGGGCCTCACCAGTGCCAAATACAGGGGGCAATCACTTCCCTAGTCCTACTGGCCACACTGTTCCTGATACAGGCCAGGATGCTGTTGGTCTTCTTGGCCACCTGGGCACACCGCTGGCTCATATTCAGCCCTCTGTCTGCCAACACCCCCAGGTCCTTTTCTGCCAGGCAGCTCTCCAGCCGCTCTTCCCCCAGCCTGTAGCGCTGCATGGGGTTGTTGTGACCCAAATGCAGGACCCGGCACTTGGCCTTGTTGAACCTCAGACCATTGGCCTCAGCCTATGGATCCAGCCTGTCCACATCCCCCTGCAAAGCCATCCTGCCCTCAGGCAGACCAACGCTCCTGCCCAACTTGGTGTCACCTGCAAACTTACTGAGGGTGCGCCCGATCCCCTCACCCAGATGGTTGATAAAGATACTAAAGAGAACCGGCCCCAATACCGCGCCCTGGGTCAGGCACCGGGGCGCACTATGTCCCAAATACCGCATCAAACACCAGGCCGCCGTTCCTCCGGACGGGGCCGGGGCCGGGGCGGCGATGCTCGGGGCGGCAGCCCACGGACATTTTAGGGCCCGGCGAAGGGGGGACAACGCGAACGCCTCCTGAAGGGCAGGCCCGGCCCCCCGCTTTCCCCATCCACCTCTCCTCCCCTCCACGCCGCCTTGCGCAGCCGCGCAGCGACGGCTAAGGGAGCCGCCGGAGCCGCCCGGCGCGGCGCGGCCCTCCCCGCCGCCGCGGCTGGGCAGGGCAGGGCGGGGGGCTCGGCGGGGGATGCGGGGCCCGGGCGCAGCATGCTGTGGGGGGTGGGCCTGGCGGCTCCCCGCTCCTGCGTGGCGGACCTGAGCCGCAACCGCAGCCTGTCGCTGGGGTGGTGCGGGGGGCCGGAGGAGCCGCCGCCCGCCTTCTATGGGGGGGGGGAGATCGTCGCCTTCCCGCTGGCGGGCGGGGGCGCGGGCGGCACCATGGCGGCGCTGGGCACCGACTCCTGGTGGAAGAAGACGCTGTACCTGACGGGCGGCGCCTTGCTGGCCGCCGCCGCCTACCTGCTCCACGAGCTGCTGGCCATACGGTGAGGGGGCGGCGGGGGGCCTGGGGGAGGGCGGCGGTGCCGGGCGCTGCCCCCTGAGGAGAAGCGGTGAAGCGAAGGGCGCTCCGGGCGCGGGGCCGAGGCGGCGCTCACCTGAGGGGAGAGGGCGCTGAGGCCTGATGGGGGTGGTTTCTCCGCTTCACCGGGTTTTTTGCCGTTTATCCCTCCCCCCACCCCCTCCCGGTTTCCTTCTCGCCATCTCTGGATCCGAGGAATCACAAGCCTGCAGCACCCCCGTTAAAGGAGGATGTTTGCGTTGTCTCGGCCAGGATGTCTCCTTTGTCTGTTTAATCTATTGATGTATCATGCACCTGTTCATTTTTTTTTTTTTTTCCTTAATTCTGTTTTCTTTTTGACAGGAAAGAGCAAGAGCTTGATTCGAAAGATGCTATCATACTGCATCAGTTTTCACGGCCTACCAATGGCGTTCCAAGCTTATCTCCCTTCTGCCTGAAAATGGAAACTTACTTAAGAATGGCGGATCTCCCCTACCAGGTACGTCTGTGCAGCTTTCCTTTACCCTGCAGTTTGCTATGATTTCATAAAATGCCAAATAGGCATCCTTTCTGCCCTCCTCCCCAGTCTGTCTCACCCAGAGGGATGTAAACACACACCTGCAACGAGGTGGGTACCCCGACACTTTTTTGTCTCTGCCTAAATTTGATGTTTATAACCTTTAAAGATAGAACTTGAATAAGATTGATCTGGAACAGCTCTGTATTTCACTGGCAAAGCTAAATGAATGTCAGAAGTTACCTTGGTTGGAAATGCTGAAGTGGGATAGTGGTCTGGAGTTTATGTAATGCTAAATAACACCCCGAAACTGAAGTGTAACATTATGTAGTCTCTTAGAATTTCACCGTGCTAAAGAAAGAGATCAAGATTAGACAGCTGCAGCTTCTTATTTTCCTGGAGGGTTTCTCTCTGGAGCTCTCCTGGGAAGACATACTTGCCTTTTGCTTCACCCCCCATTGCCAGTGCTTCACTTCCAGTGAAGGGAGACAGGATTGCTTTTAGAGGTATTGAAAGCCGCTTCTTAATTGTGGCTGGGTGTATCCTGGGCCATCTTCCCACAGGGGACGAAGCCCGAGCTACTCGGGTGAATGAAACCTGGGAGAGCAGAAATTTGAATGTAGCAGTCTCGCCTGTTAGCGGCAAGGTTTAGTTGTGACGCTGCGAGTCTGGCATGCACCTTGTTGTGGTGTCTCGAAGCTCTTTGAAATGTGGAACAGGTTTCTTTTCTTTTTGTGTAAAGTATTGAGTGTATTTAAGATGGTACAACAGTGGTCACAAGTGTAACAAGAATCTTGGGTAGAAGAAATGTCATTTTTCTTTTTTTCTTCCTCTTTCTTTTTTTCCCCGCAAATGGTGTAAATTTGGCATCTTACTTTCTCAGAGAGACTGAGATGTGGGTAAGTTGCCTGCTCACCCAACGTGAGTTCAAGTCACTTTTAACTTCTGCAGACCAAGGTGTTAGGAAGAATGTTTTGTTTATGTCCAGTGTTTTACAGAGGAAAACCAACCATATTACAACCTTTTCTTTTTTTTACACGTTTGTGGTTGATACTCATTTGGCTTTGTATGCAATTAAACTCCTTTACATCGGAAGTGAAAGAAAACCTAATTAGCACATTTTGCTTAAGTCTTTAAAAGCCCGAGTTTAATGTTCATTATCTTACGATTTAATGGTACTTGAATCAGATACTTCAGGGCATTAAACTGGGAGATTTCCATCCCGTGGGATGTAGTTTCCTCATTTAGGTTTACAGAACCTGCAAGATAACTGAAGTTTGAACACGTCATTGGAGCAGGAGGACTTAGTGCACATTGCCTCTCCACCCAGAGTAATTCGGGTAGAAATGGCATGTTTGAGGGGAAAACTATTCTGGTGAGAATGGTTTTCTTTTTTCTGTTTTCTTTTTCATGGCAGTTGATGCGATTCAGAGGTTTGCAATGGTCAAAGTTGCTCTGGTGGAGAGTAGTTAAAGCAAGCTGTGGTTATAAAATACGGTTGTGACAGGTTATGGTCACTTTTAAAAGATAACACTGTGCATTTGTGTGATTCAAGTTGGAGCCATTTAGACAGCTAATGCTGGGTAGAAGTGACTCACCCAGCTTTTTGGAGAGAGAGAGGTATTTCCAGGGGGTTATCTTCCCCTCTTTATTCTCTGTACTGATGGTCAGGATTGCTTTTTGGGGTTGCATCTATCTGTCCTTACTCATTAGCTGTGAGCACCTAAGCTGGCACAGGTCAGCGGAACTGCCAAAACCAGCAGTCCTACCTTCAGCGGCAGGTGGCTCCCTCTTGTCCCTTCCTGCCTGTGTTTTTCTGTGGCAGATCAGGCTGGGACAGAGCTGGCTTGGCTGGAGCCATGAAGGTTTAGTTTATTTAGCCCAGCTCAGTTGCCCACATGCTCCACATGCAGAGGGGGAGAGCAGGAACAGGTCCCGCAGATGCTGGGAATGCGGTTGACACTTTAGCCGTGCTGGTTTATACAGATTTAAGGTGTTTTGGGGTTACCCACCCTATGTAGGGTTTTAGAGGTGAGTTTTGTGGAGCTAAGCCGAAGACCCAGCTTTTCTTCTGGAAGAGGCAGATTCTGTTTCTGTCCTTGTGTTAGGAGTAGGGTGCTGTGTTTGGTTCTGATGGGCGGAGAAAGGTGTAGATGCCACCATGGGATTAAGAGGGAGGAGAGCCAGCAGGCAATGCCGTTCTCAGCTGGAGTTATGAAGTTTTCTATACTCGGACTATCCGGAGACATTTATTTTGTTCCCTTGTGGCTGTGTTACCTGTAGGACACTGTAGGTGACAGAGGCAGCCAATGGCCCCCCAGGCAGGCACTGGGGTGGGTGCGTAGGGGGGCTATATGGCTTGACGCAGGAGGAAACACCTCCCTTCCCTGTGTGCTGCTGGCACCAGGGCTCGCCTCTGGAGAATTGCTGTGGTCATCACCTTCCTGGGGAGGGGATGCTTCGAAGGGAGGTGAAATGGGGTGAAGAAAAGGCATCAGAGGTCGTTGGACTGCTTTTACTCTTTCAGTTCCTTGTGTTTATTAATAGGGCATCAGACTATTGAATAACGTGCTGTGTGTTATACAACATGCTTTAATGGCACGTGAGAAGTGGAGTTGGGTGACACATTCCTACCTTACTCTCATCTGAATTGCTCCCAATGGATGCGCTCTTGTAACGTGCTTACACTTTCCCGAAGCTGCCTTTCTAGGTGCAAGTTCTCCATCCAAAATAATTTGGCAGCCCCACTCCAGCTGGGCTGTCATAGTACCCAGCTGTTTTGTTTTTTTTTTTTTTCAGATTTTTGATGCTTTTCTTGATAGAGCTTGCTTAGAAAGAGCCTATTCTGTGTGTTCGTGGAGATCTTTTGGGGGTTCTTTGATTCCCTCACAAATATGGAGAGCTGAGCATTTATGTAATCTGAGAAGTAATTAGCACAGCAGAAACATGCTGGTTTTGTGCTGGGTCTGTGAAGATGGTAGCCTCCTTGTGAAGAGACGTGAGTAAAACTAAAAGCATAAGCACTGAAAATGTGGAACGTAATTTTTTCTGGAGAGTACTATAAAATTGCCCCAGAAGTGCCCTATGCCATTCTGTTTATAAATTCCTCTATAAATGAGGTTCTGGGGACCTTTTGTTATTGTTGCTTTGCAGTTCAGTTAAACGTACTATGAGGTATGAGGGGATATTTTGTTTGATTGTTCTTTTTTTTTTTTTAATGATAATACCATAGCTTTTCCCTGCTTTGCAGCTGGAACAATTTTTAAGTGGAAAATCAATAAATATTTGATGGCAATTAGGAGCAGCTGTAAGGGTACTGAGGTTTCAAGCCTAAAATTACCCATTTGAGAACAGTGGATGCAAGAACAGTATAACAGATTTGTCAAGAGACTAAGGTTTTCTCAGGTCATTGAAAGATGTTTCCTATTTTGTTTTTATGTAGTGAAACATGAAAATCCTGAGAAGGCTTTTCTAAGCTTACCTATACTAACTTTCCTATAAGAACTTTAGCTCTCATTTGTGTTTTTGAGAGTGTAATATTAATGCAGTGCTAACAAGTTTTTACGCAATGTATTCATATATATAATATATGTGCTTGAAGGAATGTGTAATTGAATAATAAAACTTGCTTTTTTTCTGCGTTGCAGATGATATGGACTGTAGTAATTGCAGTGTGTAATAAACACATCTTAAAGTCTAGTGGCTTTTGTAAAACATCAGTGTTTGTGCACAAGAAGGGAAATCTCATTCTGAAAGGGCTTAATAAAGATTAAATGTTCAGTGCCATATAGACACACTATGTAGTTCCAGAAAAAGTTTATGATTCTGTAGTAAATTCATAATGAAAAAATATGGAAACCTATCAGTCAGTCTGAGTGCTGCAAGAGCCTTTTTGATGAAGGAAAGGTCTGGAATGTGGAAGGATGGGGCAGTGCTCTCCTTTCAGTTTCAGGTGTGCAGCAGCTTTAGAGTTTCTCCCGATGTCACCCATACATGCAAGCGGGGTGGATTCAGTTGCTTTATTGACCCACGCAGTTGTTTGGGCAGAAATCCCAGAAAAGGCTACGGCCAGAAGGCATTGTTTTCCCAGCAGCGTTACCTGTTTCTTCTGTTTTCATCCATGAGGGAAGAGTCTTGGGGAATGGCTGGGCGTTTGTAGTGCTTTGCCCATCCGTGTTTTGAGTGGTAGCCAGGATGCTGTGCTCTCAGACTGAGATGGAGGCATGTTCTGGTGTACGCCCCTTGCTGCGGGAGGACCTTAACGCATCTTTAATGGATTCAGGAAGGGTAAATATTTGAGGTCCAGAACTACTAAACCTAAACCTCCAGCAGTTAGGAGCCAGATCCAAAAATGGTTAGGGTGACTGACAGAGACTTGAGTATGGGCCTGTTTATTATGAGCCTTTATGGTTTGGGTTTCTGAGCTGGGATTTTTCATTCAGTAGATAACAGGACATGAGGAAGTGAATCACAATAAAATAGAAAGCTCTGCCTTCAACAGTAAGAGAGAATTGAAGTCAAACATCTGATCATGTTCTGGAAGCCATCAATTCCTCTTGTGTTTGTCAGATGAGACATAAATTCTCTAATCTCTGTTTCACCTTCCCCAACTGTAAAATGGGGAAAATACATTGCTACTCGCATGTGAGTGCTATGCTGAGCATACCAGCATCCAGCAATACAGTAGTGTTGTACTGGTGCTAGACTCTTGGAGATCCAATTGTAACAAGTGTGTCTGTAAATGTATGACACTTCTACGTTATGAAGTTGCAGAAGCACATGTAAAGGCAGATTTTCATTCCTGGCCAGTGAAGGAATGATGGGCCTTTCGTTACACGCTTGTGATTGTGTGTGTTTTATCCTTGGAGGTAATGCAGCTGTCTGAGATAGGTAGTGGATGAATCTGCGTAGAGTACTTTTAACGTGAAAAGCGCTGCTCTGTGCAAGAGCCAAATTTAAGTGTCAGTCCTGTGATTAAAAATCACGACAAATAAGAAACCCAGTCTTCTGGGAGATCTGAGCATCTCCAACCCCTTAAATAGCCTGGGTACTTAAATAATATTACATCACGTGGCATCCAACATAAAAGCATGTAACACCTTGCAGGACCTGGAAATAATTTTATCTGAATTATGCAGGGTAACGCTTTTGCTCTGATTGAACAGCTACTACTAGTCTGGAGTATTAAACAAAAAAAAAGTTTGCCTTTTAAAAACACAGAAAAATATTTTAAAAGCTTTATTCTTATTGAAACAGAACCTGAAGGGCCTCATTTGTCTGTATGTTTGTTTGTTTACTTCCTTTTTTTTCTTAGAACTATTTTGATGGAAAACTTTCCCCTCAAGGGAAAATGCCTTGGATTGAATACAATCACAAGAAAGTATCTGGCACAGAGTTCATTATTGACTTTTTGGAAGAGAAACTTGGAGTGAATTTAAATAAACACCTTGGCCCGCATGAAAGAGCTGTTTCCAGAGCAGTGACAAAAATGGTGGAGGAGCACTTCTACTGGTAAGCTTGTATGGCGAAGCTGGCTGCGTTCTTGCGCTATCAGATCTGCCCCTGCGCTCGTGCCTGGATGTGAATGCTTATTTTCTCTTGCAGAAAGCTTGGGTACCCAATTATTAATTTCACAACTGTCTTCACCCTAGAAAACTGCTGCTGCTTTCTGCATGCACTAGTATGAGCCGGGGGTAATTCCCCTGAGAAGCTGTTGTGCTGTGGAAGCACGGTGAGAAGTCAGGCCCTTCACCTGCAGCTTTGCAGAAGGGAGCAGCAGTGGGCTGTTTCTCTGTCCTGTTTCACGTGATCTCCGTATAGGATCAGCCTTGTTAATAATGAGCAAATAATCAAGATGGCCGAATACATTCGTGGTTTGAGTCTGCGCAGGGGAACAAATCCAGCATTCATAGTGAATCCAGAATATTGTGTTATTACAGATACTGATTTTAATTATCTCTGTGTGTGATTACAATATGGATTATTGCCTTTCCTGTGACACAGGATAGTCCTGTTAATATGTATTGTTGGCAGCAGTGCCAGTTGATAGGATACAGTCTTAGAGTATCCGGAGAAGCTGAAGTATGTGAATGAATGGAAAACATAGCCTTGCTGGTACTTTGTGCATTTTACTGATACCTTTGAAAATAATACCTGTGATTTCCGACCCCCACTTCACGTTTCAGTCCTTTTTTAAGTGCCCTTTCCATCCTGAATTCGTAGAAGTAGCAGGTGGACATGGCATCTTGGATGCTGCATTGGCTGCCTCAGCGGGCACAAGGCATTTTCCCAGTAGTTTGCTTGCTAGCGTGCATTTAAGTCCTTGATGTACTAAGTCTTCTGTTCATGTTGCACTTCTTTTCTTCAAAACAATGTGTGATTTAAATTGAATGCGTTTACTTGCTTTTTCTTTCACCTTGTGATCGAATATGAGCAGCAACACGTGTACTTATAGTTCTTCAAATAATTGTTAGTGTTTCCTGGGAACAATTTTAGCATTCAGTAGGCAGATTCAAATGATGTGGTTTAGAAATGTAATGCCTGCCTTCCAAGAAGTGTGACCTTCACCAGTTATGCCCATGTGCAGTCCATAGCCTCAAAAAATCTGACTCAAGTAGCCTGCAAATGTTGGTTATTTTGTGTGTTCATTTGCCCCCCTCAATAATAAAAGCTGACAAAGGGAAGATGAGGCCTTTTAATCCCCTAATGCTCCATCTCCTTGCCTTAGTGTCGGTTGTTTCGCGGTCCATAGACTTAACTGCTTTAAATGTAACATTACTGATGACAAATTTACACAGCTGTTGTGTCTCAATTACAAATCACGCTTTCCTCTGTGAAGCTGTTGGCTGTCCATCCAGGCTCCCTCTGAGCTGACTCAGCACTGCTGGGTGTGATATAAGGGGGGGGCGTGGGGGACAGGTATTGCCAATTCAAGTGCTCACTCAGGGAGGTGGCATTGAAATGGGTGGACAAAGCTAGACCAAGTAAGAATAAAGACCTGTATGCCTGACTCTGTCCCTGTTGCCTTTCCTGTTCAGTCACACAGTTGAGTTTCCCTAAGGCATGTGTTTTTGCTGCAGTGTAGTAGATAGAACATCCAGCTGTATTACTGTATGTACCTGCTGTGTGGCTTACCAGAAGCTTGCTACCTTGGTGAGGTTACACCATGCCAGTTCTCAGTACTAGGCAAAGCCTGAGCTGTGTGGCATCACAGTTGTACTGCTCTAAGTCCTGGATAAGAACCTTGACCATCTTATATTTAGACCAAAATAAAATCAGGCTTTAGCTGTGTAGGACCGCCTTTCTCCCTGACAGCATTGCATCTGTGGTTGTGGGATCCCTTCACATTGGTCCTTGAACTTGCCCACTTCCCACCAGAAGCTTAGGGTTTGTTCATGGTGTCCTCAAGTCTCACGGTGAGGAACTTGGGACAGCGATTGCCTTTCTGCAGAATAAGGTTTATAAAATCCAGCCTCCAAAGCAGTGATATAAAAAGTGATTTCATACCATTTCGTTGCCAGCAGCATGCAAAGTAGCTTCGTCATAAATAAGTAATACTGTAGTACATTTATCGAACAAAGAAGCAAAGTACATCCTGTGGTATGCTGTCTCTGGATGGAGCTAATCCTGGTGGGTGTTTAGCATCTCCTCCTGAAACTTTTAGCTTTTGCTGAGGTAATTGCTCATCTTCACTAATTAGTGCCTCTTACAGGTGGAAATTGCTGCTCTGGCTGGAGTTGAGAGCAATGCAGGGCTGTTGTGAACCTCAGCCTCTAGACACCCTGTCTCCGCCCCAGGCTGCGATACCTGGCAGGGGTCAGGCAGAAAGACAGCAAGCGAGTGAGCATACCTATTTTTGTGCTGGGATTAGAGCATATCTCCGAGATGCACAAGACTGATTGGGAGCTGGCACTGGAACTCCTGTCCCTGGAGAATGCCATAACTATTAGGCTTTTGCTATGTTTAAATCAGCAAAAGAAAATAAAAAAGCCTGGGAACCTGAATGGGTGTTGGGCTGAGTCAGCAGGGAAGAGATGGGAGCAGACCGATTTTGTGGCTCTTGTCCGAGGCCCTGGACCCACTGCAGACCTCTGTTATCTGCTGAAGGCTTGCCCTGGGCCGCCTCCACTGCTTGCAGCGACCTGTGGGCCCTCAGAAACCAGTGGGGCACGCACAGCCGTCTTCGGGATGCGTTGAGTTTTTGGTGTATCTGCAGCACGTTGGTGGGACCAGACCTCTGTGTAAGATGGGCTGGGGGATGTCAGATTCTCACATCCTTTTGGTGCTGACATGCTGGACTCGGCAGCATTGCCAGCATTCAAACCAGGTAGCTCCTGGTGCCTGGAGGGCTAGCAGGCACTGCAAGGTGCTTTCTGGCACTTTAATCTCAGGAGAAGGATCTCAGGCTGATGACATTAATGTGCTTAGTGAGAACCTAAAGCCTTGAATACGCAGCTTAACCAAACTAACCTGTTTAGCTTGGTTTAGCTGTATTGTCAAACACAACCTTAGTGATCTAAAGAGGTGATCTATAAGAGCGTGTGTGTGTATATATGTATATATATATACACACACGCATACGTATTCAACTCACTTCTTGCTTTGTCTTTCAAGAAGACCATGTAAGCATCACGTATTTCATGAGTGCTTGAAGCACAGGAAAAGCGTGGTATGAGAATACAAATGAATCTGACTTTGGTTGGCATTCAGACTTGCCATGTATTAAACATAAAATACATTTATAATATAAATATGTTTAAATACATCAAGCCAATTACAAGAGCAGCGTCTCTCCTGCTATTAACAATGATGACCCTTGAATGCCACTGGCAGCTTAAAAGCCAGTTGCTTTTGGATGGTGCACAGTAGGTGGTGTTTCTACAGGAGGTTGTGGAATGAATTTATTATAATCCTTTTGTATATCAAGAAATTCCACTCTGCACAGGTTCAGATAGGCAAAATAAGCCCCAGTTCACATCCGCGTGAACACCTCCCCCTTGCCTTGATGTTCAGAGAGTTTGGGGATAATCAGGCAAGCCACTGTTGATGAGTCACTTTCTCCATCTCCTCTCCTGATTTATGTATTGAGGCCAAAGCTGCTTTTACATTTAGACTTCAGATTTGCTTCACCCCCGCAGCATTGCTTTTTAACGCATTATTGTTTTATTTATATTCTAAGATTTGTACAGATGTGCTGGCACAAATGGGAATGTTAATGTTTCCCAAAATGCTCAGTTCAGGCCAATGTTTAAAATAATTATGTCGTCCTATAAATACTAACTGTAGTTTAAGATGTATAGTTATGCTGAAGTAGGTTACGTAGACTACCAGTTTTCTGGCATTTTCTAACCTTTTGTAATGTTGATAATACTCTAGTAATGTAGTTTGAGCAGAAGGATGAAGGGTGGGATTAAATGCAGAGGAGCATGTTTTGATAGGAAGCACAGATTAATGAACCTTTGAATAGAATTATTTTAACAAAGTGTTTGTAAAGCTAGTTTTAAAAGTGCTTTTAACTGACTCTCTGGATCTGAGCCTGCTTTTTTTTCTTTGCTTTTGCATGCTCAAACCCATAAAATTGTAGGAGTAAACTTTGTAGTTGTCTGTTTAGCTGCCTTTATTGCCCATGTAAATTTGGGATTTGGGACATGTGATAGTTTTACTCATTCAGAGTGACAAGCAGATGTCTTAAGATAGTGCTTGACAGTTTAACGTAAGCAGGATTACCTAAATCCTGTGCAGTTCTGCTCTCCCTGCCTTAGTGTCCTGATCGTTAAACGCTTCGTCTGATCTCTGCTTCTTCCAGACCCAAAGACCTTCTGCCCCAGAGCAAGCAAGTGAGCGCTAGGGAAATGTATTTTTGATTTAAAGTATAGGCTAATTAGCTTTGTGGGAAACCTTCTTCATCCTGTCTCATGAAATTAAAGCCATCCTGGACGTGGTTGATCATTCTTGATGCAGTGCCAGCTTGCTGGTGTGAACAATAGTGATGGTAAGTCCATAGGGCTGAGTTAGTCTTCTGCGACTGGGGTGACTTTTTAAAATGCTGCAGCAGAGTCTCCTCTTTTCTTTTTCTGTTTTGTTTTAGCTTCTTTTTTGATGTTGTCCCTCTCCATGGCCAGGCCTGTTGTCCTAAAGCAACTGAGTTGTGTTGCAGAGTTGCTGCGTGAAGCTGGTCAGGTCTGTACTTGGGGAAGAAGAGGTCTTTGCAGTGAGATGCACAGCAGTCCTCTCGGAGAGCAGTTTTCTTTTTTTTTTTTTTTTTTTTCCCCCCCAGCTTATTCAAGTAATAAGTAATAACTTACAGATATAGATAGTATTTGCTATTATTTCCCAGCGTTTGCACCAAGACCAGAGTTTTTCTTCCTGTTCTGAGCTGCACCTGCTGAAGGGACCTTTTCCTTTCCCGGGCCCATGGAACATGACTACTGAAACGTTCTGCTCTATGGAGCACCCTTATGCTTTCAGCCCAGTCTACTTTCCACCCTTCTTAAATCCTGTTTTACCTTTGTTCCTGGAGCAAGGCAGTGTTGCACCACATCTAGCCAAATACAATACTTCTGGCGTTTCACTAGCTGTTTATGCCTGTGCTTGCTGGCTTCGCTTTCCCCCTTTTTGTGCTGGTGCCTCTCGCTAAGTCTGGCTTTGTTTCAAACTCTGCTGTGCTGAAAGCAGCCCAGTGACTTGAGTTGATCCATCCATTTTGAAAAACAAGGATTGTGCAGAACAACCCCATTTGAAGAGTGGTACCGAAGCGTGCGAAACTTCAGCAGGATGCTTTCGTCACTTTAATACAGTGTGAAGGGTTGTGGAGAAACCTGTTGAGGATAAAAGCCATCAGAAACATAGCAGTGCGTTTGCAGCAAAACCTGCACGTGCCTCACTATTACTGATTTTAATGAAATCAGTTTGAGCAGAAGGCATTGTCCTGCAGTGGACAATTTTTAAATGAATTAAAATGCCTTTCACCTGCTCTGTTGGGAACATTCTAAATTTGAGCTGTAAGTGGATTTTTTTCAGCTGTTATGCCAAATGTTCTTCTTTTACCTCATGTTATTAGTAATTCCAGTAAAGAATCTGTGGAAACTTAAAGTTTAGTACATTTTCGTGGTGGAAACATAGTTGTTCCTGGGTGGTACTGCTGAATTCAGCTTCTGTTTGTGACATACATGAGTTTGATAAAACATACATTTAAAAAAAAATTCACAGGAGTTCTTCAGGAAATACTGCTTTGTGATTTTTTTTTTTTTTTTTTTTTTTTTTCCCCTGTCTTGAATTAGGCGATCTGTATCAGCACTAAGGAAATTATATGGAATTAGAAATATGTACAAAGATAAAACTGAAGTTGTATTCCAAACTAAAAAAAATTGAGCTCTGATCATATTGGAAATGGGGAATTATTAAGTTTAATGTAATCGTGTACGTGAACTTGCAACTTTTGCTATTTCAACTTTTTGATCTAGCTGCATTAGTTTATCATGTCTCCATGGGCCTGTTTTCATACGATCTCAAATATGTAAATCCACTTTTAGATTTGTAATTTTGGAAATTGCTACAAACATAGTGGAATATGTGTATCAACTCCCAGTGTTTCTGAGAGCCTGTTGGCTTCACATATTTGTCATGTCTACTTTGAGGTGTCTTTAGCCTCTTTTTCCAACATCCCTTGAACTTGGTGACAAAAATCATGTGGTCTTTTTGGTTTCTTCGTAATGTGAGAAGATGTTAGATATTAAAAAAATTAATGTTTCTTTTTTCATAGGTTTCTTGAGTAGTGAGAGCAACAAATCAATTTTTTGTTTGCCGAAAATATTAGTAAAGAACAAAAATTCACGTAGGGAACAAATTTCAGCTGGTAAGACAAATTTTTATAAAAAGACCTTTCAAAGTAATGTATCTGCCATTCGATAAACCTGAAATACAGCTCAAAATACAAGAGTCCTTTGGAAAGGTGTCTCTCACAAAATCAACCTTTTGAAGAGAGGAAAAAATACAGGAGAAAACTAATCCAATAACCACCACCCCTTCATTTTTCTTACATTTTATTTTTAAAAGATTGTGTCATTCTTAGTTTCTGAGGAGAGCAGAGATCTTCTGAAAAATGACTGCTACAGTATTTATGTTGGGGCAAAGTTACTGCTTGGCTAAGTTTCAGCAGTATAGAAAGCGGGGAAAACAGGTTGGTGGGAAAGATTGGTTTCTTTGTGGGCTGTTTGTTGTTGTTTTCCCCAGGTCTGTGCAGTCAATCATCTTTAGCTAATAAATCCTTTTGGCAGATTTGGCACTGCAGTTCTGTTATGCGAGTTTAGCAGAATTCTGCAGTGTTTATTTTGTATTTCAATGTGAATGCCATTTTCTCTTGAATGAGTCATGATTTACTGAAAGAATAAGTGTGGGGCAGCCTGCGTAAGGATTGCAAAGTCAGTTTTTTCTGCTGTCACACCTGAGTTGCATCAGGGTCTGCTCTTTACGGGAAACTACCTCTCCACCAGGGCAGTGAGTGCTCAGCGTTAAGAAAGCTCGCTGCCTAACCTTTGTTGCGAGCCTTTGCAGGGTGGTGATGGGCTGTCTGGGTATTTCACTGCTGTAACTTATTTTCGCATCCTTCTAGGACTTTGGCTTATTGCCAATGGGTGGAAAATCTTCACGAGACACAAAAGATGGTTTCACTTTTTGGCCCCTTCAGTGACTTGTTGAAGTGGATCCTCTGCCATCTGACCAAAGGGATCGTGAAGCGGGAGATGTACGGCCATGGCATTGGCCGCTTCTCAGAGGAGGAGATGTACAAGCTGATGGAGAAGGACATGCGGACTCTAGCAAGCCTCCTGGGTAAAGTACAGCGAGTCCCGCGCATTCTGTTTGATCACAGCCTGCTGTCCACAGGATGAAATTGATGGCGACTGCTTCCTGGCAGCTTGGTTGTGTACACAAATAATCTCATTTTGTCAGTAGGTAGAGTCTGCACTGCTGCTGTCACCCTTGCTCTGGCAGGGACAGTGCTTTTTTCCCCTGCTGTTTGTTACCAAATTCTGTCTCTAGAGGGCTAAGTGGCTTTCTTCTCTGTGCACCTGGTATGTGTGTCTAGAGGAGCAGAACGTGATGCCATTTTGGAAGAGCATTTTGCTATGTGAATTTAGGAAAATGTAGTGTTTAGTTCTGGAAATGAAACCTCTTATTTATATTTTGGGGGGGGGTGTCTCTTTTTTTTTTCATGGAACTTATGGCTGTTTCATGGATTGTTCATAGAATCATGGGATTGGAAGGGGAGATCATCTAGTGCAACCCCCCTGCCAGAGCAGGGTCACCTTAAAGCAGGTTGCACAGGAACGCGTCCAGGCGTGTTTTGAATGTCTCCAGAGACGGAGGCTCCACCACCTAGGCTGCCTAGCCTAGGAGACACAGAATGTCTCCAGAGACGGAGGCTCCACCACCTAGGCTGCCTAGCCTAGGAGACAGAGAATGTCTCCAGAGACGGAGGCTCCACCACCTAGGCAGTTATGAGGCAGCCACTTGGAAAGACTTTGCAGATGTTATTTTGATGAGCTAGGCTTTGTTGTATTTGGTTGGTGTTAGCAGCTTTATTCAAAGCTGCTAGTAGGAGATGAGTCTGTGTTGTCAAAATGGGTGGGTTTAGGCTTCTTGGTTGTCATGGGTGGATCCCATAGGGTTAGTCTTAAGGTTGACCTTAAGACTATTCCAGCTATTCCTTAGCTGGAACCATGTGAGCCTTATTTCTGTTGTGTAGCTCAGGCCAAAATCTGCACCAGAGCCGTCTACGCTGTGCTGCTTGCCTCTTGCACAAGGAACCAAGGGAGATGGTACCTGTGTGGCAGCTTTGTTCCCTATTGTGATCGCTTTAAAGAGGTGGCTGAGAGGAGGGCAGGAGGGATACCTCCCTGCTCTGTGCTCCAGAGGGAGGACATATCGCACATCCTCTGAATAAATAGGTGTGGAGTGGATGGAGGGAGCGAAGTGAGAAGAGCCCAGCAGAAGGTAGAAACTGAGTGCTTGCTCAGAAAGGGAAGGGAGATGCTTCTGGGCTTCCAGGGTGTTTTGGAAAGGCAGATGTTTGTAGACCTAGACTCTGTAGAGTTTTCTGTGATTTTGTTTTCTGAAACAAACCTGCTGAATTGCTGGATTGGGATCAAGGTAGAAAAAAGACATGCGATGCATGGGCAAAGTTGACAAGGCAGGGATTTGGTGACAGCTTCTCTTGTGTCAATGCTTTCTCATGCTGCATTTGGTTTGTTAACAAAAAAAGTTACCTGTTCTAGTGCCTCTTCAAAGAAAACCTAACTTTGGAGCTTAAGAGGTCCCTTTTCTTTCTGGGGGACGAAGGGAGGGAGCAGATCATTTAGAAGAGGAGACCTGGGCACGTCTGCAGAGCTGTGGCCAGCTCCAAGTGCCCTCAGCTGTGGGAATGCCGTTGCCTTAGCTTTGAGGTTGACACAGGATGGCTCCACGTATGTCACAGAGTGGAATGGGGTTGGTACAGGTGATGGAGCAAGTTCAACCTATGACTTGGGAGCTCAGCAGAACCCCCTTATTCTGTCTAGGCAGCACTGGCAGGCTGAAGGGAGCAGCAGTGGATGTGTCCATGCTGAAGTCATCCCTGTCTGCCAAGAATAGACGTAACCTTCAAGAGAAAACTGAAATGTGTTCCCGAGTACCTGTAAAAGTCTTTTGGTTTCCTTTTTTGAAGTCTGCATCATTCTGTCTCTGGAGTCTCTGCTGACACTCAGATTTGTCAAGTATTTTTCATCTTCCCCTCTGAAACGGATGTCAGATTAGTCCGTGTGCAGTTATGTGAATCATTATATTTGCCCTTTTGATTATTGGTGCATTTGTCTACTTTTCTATAATTGCCTTGATTTTTCATTAATACCAGCATGGTGACGTTTTCTCCAGCCAGCTGTTTATGGTTGGGTCTGGTAACTGTGGTCTCCAAGTGGTATCCTGGGACTGGGGACAGGAGGTGGGATGAGGACTTCCAGCCTGACTGGAGACCCTCCAGTTTCGCAGGGGGAAGGAGAAGGTGGTCAGTTAGTCTGTTGCCTGCACAGCAATCTTCTCCTTCACGTATATGTGCCTGCATATTTTCCCTTAAGAGGAGGCAGTTGGGATTTTGGCTGTTAATTAGAGGGCAATTTTAAGAGCTTAAAAAGCATGTCTATCATGCAGAATAGCTGCACATACCAAACTATAGCTGTCAGTCATCAGGTATATCAGATTAATTGAATGCTCCCCATTTTTTAACAGAGCCATTCACGTGGGAACAAGAATGCCTTTTAAATTCCAAGAGCTGCTTCCAGAGAATGATAACTTGGCATCTGTCAGGTCTTGTGACACTCATATTGACATTCCCAGTCACATCTTGGGTGCTTTTTTTTTCTTTTTCATTTCTGAGAATCATTTTTCCTTTTTCCATGTACCTGTTTCCCTAGCAGACTCCTCCAGATCTCTTATAAACGTGGAAAGTGGAATGTGGAATCCTGTGATGGATCATTCTGCCCTGTTGGTATCATCTTGCTCTTTGTCCTGCAGTCCTTGAACCACGAATATAACTTCCTTGTGTTGTAGTAGTTTCCTGCTACCTGGTAGTCGTGTTAAGGAAGTGGAGGGAACTGGGCATATGAGCTAGCAATATATAAAAATATATGTTTTGGTAATTATTTAAAAGATGCAAGTGAGTGAGCAGTGCCCATAAATCTGTTGGTGCTCTCTCAGCTGTCTACCTGCTTCAGGCTTTTGGGTAAATGGGTATTTTTGAGCAGGGAGTTGCAGGGCAGCAGCTGCCTGAACAGGCTTTTGAAAAGCATTTGCTGTTTTGTGGAGGGCAGGGGCACTCAGAGCTGAAACACAGAGGTGGGACTAACCTGAACGCAAGCCTCTAATGCTAACTGTAATGCCCTGCAGCAGCCTGCGTGGGCTGTACGTGCTGCTGTGGAAGGCTGCAGGTCTCTTGTTGGCCCTGTGTATCGTAGATCTGTCTCATGCTGGGGTTTCTCAACCCCGTGCTGAAGTAGCTGCTTTTTAATTCTCTGGTGGGTGCATTTGTAAATAGTGGAGCTGTGTGCTCTCAAATCCCCAGGCAGTACAAATTTGACCCAAGTCTGGTGTGACCAGGTGATTGCATTTCTGCTGGATTAGGCAGGGGATCGGGGCAGGGGATCGGGGCAGGGGATCGGGGTGTTTGAGATTATTAGCACTATGGCAGCCTCGATGTGACAGGCGCTGTGTAATCTGGCATAAAACTAGACACTGAGAGATGATACCTGGTCTGTCAGAAAGTCTTCTGGAAAATTGTTGTACTGGGAAGTTTTGGGAATGGATTGGAACCGGTAGGAGGAAATGTGCATGGAGGCTGTGTTACGCAGTGCAGGGTGACCTAAAACCAGATTTACAGTATTGTGGAACCACAGCTCTATTTCTTCCGCTTCCCCTCTGTTTCCATGCACCTGAGGGTCTACGTGTTGTGTCTGGGGAGCCGCTTGGCTTGCAAAAGAGTGGGGTGGTTTAGCCCTCACTCACTGCCTGCCCTAGTTCTAGCAAGACGGAAACAGCAGTATTAACTTCCCAGCACAACATCGTTATGGATTGAATCCCAGACCTGGTTGTACGGTGCTAAATTCTAGTGTTGGCATATAACTGTGGTTTGGGGACCAATTTTTGAGCTGTGTTTGAGATCGATGAATGCTAGGCGTCACATAAGTACTGAAAAGACACAACATTTACCCTCTACGTAGTTTTCAAACAATAGATTGATGGAGCCATGAGAGAGCTGGGGAGAGTTAACTCCATGTTAAAATTACACCCGACAGGCTGGAGGAGGTTATTGTTACTGGTTATTCCTGAGCGCTGCTTTGCTACACTGTATAGTACAGGGAGATGTCAGCGTTCGTTGTACGGTACTCTGGAATTTGATGCATTTTATTGCTGGACAGTTTTTCTAAACTCACTCAATAACCCTAACATTTAATAACCTGCTGAATTACAGGCAGCTTATATTGGGCAGGGGAAGAATGTCCTGGGGAGACAGGATAACTGGATTTGGAGAATTCAATTACGTACCACTTTCACAGAGTTTATAGCACTTTGGGCCAAGGCAGGGACTGTGCAACCATCTAACGTGATCTCTGAAATACTGCATGTTTTACCTGCGTGCCGTATGTGTCGTCTTTGCTCCAAGTTTCTGCTGTATGTTTCTTTGCAAATGGTGGCTTTGAAACATGATTTTCTTCCCTATCTTAGGTAGTTTTCCATCTGTTTGTGCTGTGGTGGCCACTTAGGACCATCATGGCATTGGGATGCCCAGAGAGGTAAGCAGAATAGCTGTGTGGAGTGGACACGTCCTTCCTCTGACCCAGGCCAGTCCTAAGCAACTTGCGTGCCTGATGTAGCTCTGTTTGGTCTCTGCGAAGTAGAAACCAGTGTTTGTGTTGGGGACACTGTGCTGGTGGTGTGTGAGAGGAGATGTTCACTCCTGTCTATGGCTGTGTCCTCCTCCTGGATCTGTACGCACGAGAGATACAGGGTGATTAGCTTCTTTCAGCAAGTGCATTCTTGATTTCAAACCGTGGTTGAACGATTGTGGGTTTGCACCAAAGGAGAAAATCATGCTTTCAGGCACCTGCTGGCTGCAGAGATTTTATATGCAGCAGAACTAGTGCAGTGTGTGCGTGCTGCCAGCTGTGATGAGCGGAGGAGGTTATTTGGCCAGTGGTAGCTCTGTAATTGGCCTAGTTACAGAAGTGATGAGCAGAGGGGAAGCTGCAGTAATGGATTTCACCTGCTGAACCCTAGCAACAGCTTTGAACCATATTCAACATTGAATTGTCTTTGAACCAGTGCACATTTTCAGCTAAGTGATTTCAGAGAAAAAAAAAAATAATGCTAAAGATGTAACCAGGGAATTTTTTTTTTTTTTAACTGGGGAGAGGTGTCATCCAGGTAAGAAATGTTTGCTGTTGTTTTTACAGGTGACAAGAAGTACATTATGGGACCAACCGTTTCCACTGTTGATGCCACTGTCTTTGGGCATCTGGCACAGGCAATGTGGACACTCCCAGGGACTAGACCAGAGAGACTGATCAAAGGTAAGAAAGCTTAAGTTTTTCATCTCTGATGAAAAACTCCTGGTGACATTTGCCATGTTTAAACTTGGAGCACCTTGTAAGGACCCGCAGCATTTCAGCTATTTGAAGACTGCAGCAGCACTTCAGCTGCGTCGCAGGCTGTTCTTGCCTTTGATGTAGCATTTGTACCCTGTAATGTTATTTTCTCTTAAAATTCTTGTTTGTTTTCTCTTTAATGTTCTACATGGTAATTGTTTCTATTCCTGTGCTTGATCTTTTCCTTGTTTAACATAGCAGAGACTGAATGCCTCTAAAGAATGAATGCTGGGTAAAGTATGAGAAGACAGAAGCACGGCCATGAGCCAAATTCTGCTGAGCTGAGTAGTTTCATTGAACTGCAAGTGCTATTGTCCCACTGAAATTACAGCCTTTGCTGTTATTGACGATGTTGGTCAAGGAAAAAGTCTAGCCTGGCTTTGGAGTCACTGTGCTTTCGCATGAATTGGAAACATACCCCTCCCCTCCACACGGTTTTTTCTCTTTTTTTCTTGTGGGGTGGTATCGGCGTGGGAAAGTATCTTTGCATCCCTCTTCAAAATAAAACCAGACACAGTATGAAAAATGGGAAGAGCTAAGGAGGAAAAGGATGTGAAATAGGTGTAAAAGGAATAAATCCAACCTGTAGATCTGCTCTGTGCAAGGGAGAGGTATTAAAGCAACAGTTAGGAGGCATAGACTCGCTCATTATTAAAACTTTGAGGGGAAAAAAAATACTTGAGGACGTAAGTATTGTCTATACAGCTCTTCCCCTTATTGTCTGGGGAATCACAGATACAATTCTGAAGGGTCCATGGCTTTCAAGAAGGAATACAATGTTTGTTGAACTAGTTTGTCTGTAAAGAAAATAAATAGATGGTAATAGGTGCAAATACCCAAGCAGTATGGATGATTCTCTGTACCCATCCAGCTGCTCATGCTATTGTGAGTGCAGTTTTCACAGACATTCCCTTTAATATGCTGTTATTTCTTTGTTCTTTGAAGTTTTCTGTAATTTCTTCTCTAAGCGTACATGTATGTATAAACATAAGGCATAAGCTACTAAGGCTAGGAACATCAACGGTGAGCCGGAGACTGTATAAAAACTTCAGAATGTGAATTTATCTTGCAGACAACGCTGCCATCTGGTGGTAGAAAAGCTAAATTCACCGTATTTTAGTAAGTGTATATATAGGATCGAATTCTGTCTTTAGAAACGAGGCTTCTGCAAAATAAGCAAGGATTTGACTATGAAAAACTTACAGTATTAATATCTTGTTTTGATTTATTTCTATAGAGGTTGAATTTGGGATAGCTATTTTGCTACATGCATTTATGTTCATTCCAGTGTGACCCTTCTTGTGTGTAGGTTAATAACGTGTGTTTTAAGTTACCTGAAAGTTAGAAACAGAGTCCCTAAGAGGAATGGTGGGATCTTGGAATTTTGAAACGTCTTTGGAAAGAACCTTCACAAATTGTTTCCCAACAGTGGTAATGTGTTTCTGCGTCAGCAAGTGAGTTAAAGCATCATTGACTGGATGTATTTACTGGTGTTTCTTGTGCTGTGTTGCAGGTGAACTGATTAACCTTGCTATGTATTGTGAAAGAATAAGGAGGAAATTTTGGCCAGAATGGCACCATGATGATGATAACACTCTGTACGAATCTGAGGAAAGCAGTGAAGCAAGCAAGACTTACTCCCCTTTGCAGGACTTCAGTTTTTATTCAAGGACAGAAACATTTGATGAGGAAGGGAACAGTATTTCTCAAACCCCTGACACAGATTACACTGGACATTCCCTCTTTGACTCGGATGTGGACATGGATGACTACAGAGATCATGAACAATGCAAGTGATGCGTACAAGCATCTCCCATTTTGCAGACAAGCTGTTTCTTGGGATCAGTGTGATTTATTTTCTCCTCCAGGTCAGGAAGAGGTTTATACCACTTTGGAAGAGACCATTGTGCTTGACTCAGCTGTCATGTGCTACCCGGACTATTTCAACCTTAATTCATTTTGTGTAAGTTTTCAGGTGGAACCAAGGTAAACAGTTATTTAAAACACACATGGGCAAACTGAAGGTCCAGAGGGCAACAGGACCTTTCAGTCTACGTTTTTGTTCGCACTCAAAACCAGATTCTGCAACCAGGTGGGACAGACCTCCAGGAAGTGGAGCATTTATCAGAGCTGTTTTGTGTTGATATCTTATCTTTACAGGAATGGGTCAAGGACAAAGATGGAAGAGGCATGATTGGCACATCTTTCTCCCAAGGAAGAAAATGATTGATGCTGTATTGATTTGGCTGAGGTGTTTGTTTTTTTTTTTTGGAGGGGATGTGGGGGGGATTTTATTTGATAGCTACCCACGCTCTGGGTGCACATGCTACTTACAGTGTTTGCAGGAAGGAACTGCTCACAGTTCAAGGAAGGCAGGAGGGAAAAAAATATTTCTACAAAAAGGAGCTTTTTAGTATTTCTTGTTCTTTGTAAAATGTGGAAATCGCTACTCCAGAATATTTTTATTCAGAAGGGAAATGTGAGTTTTAATGAATAACCTCCCAAACACTCATCTGGAATGTGTGTCGGCCAGATTTCTTCTGTGTTTTCAAATTAGTATTATGTTTTAGTTCCTGCCACTGGCTGTTGTCTGCTATTGATAGGCAAGGCTAAAGAATTGGGATGTGTTACTAAAAGTCCGGTGTGCCTCAGCAGTGGGTGCCCTGTGTTCTTTACCAACAGACACGTCAAACCTATGAAGCTTGCAAAGCGATTTTGGGGTGTTTTTAGACATGGGATGCTGTGTAAATGTAAGGTGTTGGCCCAGGCTTAGGAAGGTGCCTCAGAGGGTGCTGGGCACTGTGCTGGGTCACAGTGCACAATCCCTGAAGCCGGTGCAAAGGAGGCAGTTGAGATAGGGCAGCTGCCTCAGCACTGCTGTCTGTGGGGATTTCCTGGTGCTGAAAGCATGACCAGAATTGATTTTTAAGGTGCCTTTGCTAGCACATTTGTAAATCTGGAACCCCAAATGCAGAATGATTGCACAGGTGCTGACATGCCTTGTGTTCGTGTCTCCCTAAATGCAGGTTAGGCGAGAATGAATCCATTGGATTTACTTACCTGTTTGAAGGTAAGCAGTGTTGCTTGGCCATGACTAGTTGGTTTTAAGTAGAGATAAAGCATATAGAACTCAGAGACAGCTGTGGTATTTGTAAACATGTATAAAATTGGGTATTTGCCTGCAGACTTTGGTAGTGGCCCATTTAAAAATATTTTAATTATGACTTTCGCTATAAGTTACAGTTAAATGAATCGGGATCTTGCAGCAAAATTTTTATAATGTATTGGTTGTGCCATACATTCTGGGAGGAGGCAGGGCAGGCAACCGCTTTAGAGCGTTAATTGTTGGTAGTCCTAATAGTTTGGAGCTTGAAATAACTCCAGCTTTCAAAGAGTACCTCTCTTGGATCGTGGAGTATCTCCTGTAGAGGGAAGTGCTTACTCTGGGGAAATGCTGAGTGAGCCGTGGCTCTGAAAGCAGGGGGACACGTGTCTGCCGTGAGTTCCTGGGTCTCTTCATGTATGGGAGCCAGCCCAGCAAGAGCTGACAAGTTTGATGTGGTCTGAGATGGGCGTGAATTTGCACCTGTTTCCTCAATTCCCCAGACATGTCCTTGGAGCCATGTTCCAGTCAATGATCTCCACTATTGTGGGCAAGTATCATTTGCAAAGTGCACCAAAACTGAGGAGGAGGAAGGCATCATCCACTTACTTGGGACTCTTCTTGGGAAACCAATCACAGGAATAGGACACAAGAAGATAAGTCTTGGGCTTGAAAGCACAGAGGTGATGGCCTGAAGCGCCTGTGAAACTTAATAGCCAAGTCAGGGCAAATGCTACCTACGGAGATTAGGTATTGATATTCTGGATAAAAGGCATCCGTGTCAAAAAGTTCCTCTTTAAAAATGCTTGGGAATGTGTTAGGAATTCTTATGGAGGTGTTCTCGTTCATTTACCCGTGTGTGTTTGAAGGCTGTGCTTCCTCTGTCTTTTCAGCGTTGGGAGGGTGTGCTTGCAGGTATGGAGGCTCCTGCTGACAGCAGATGAGTCCCAGCCATAAGTCACAGTTATTAAAAGACCAGCCTGAGTTCAACAGACACTGTCACCTTTATAATTTCGGTGGGCTGACAGATTTATTTGTGGCAGGGGTCCTTGTGACATCCCGAAACGTGGGTTAACCAGAAGTCAATGGTGCCGTTTTACCCTCCCACTTGAGCACAGCCAGATTGGGATTTTGCATGGCTGTGCATGGAGATGGGAGACACCAAAGCAGTGGACAGCCGGTGTTGTGCCACAGCCCCATTCTCCCGCCGGTACCCGGAGCTGTTGGCATGGCGGATAGAGCGGGTCCTGCCACACCATAGCATGAGTACCTGTGCTGAGGATGGAGGTGCCTGCCGGGGCCACAGTTACATTCGCACCCAGCATTTTTTACTTTTGTTTTGAATAAATCGGCGTGCCTCAGCGGAGGCTGAACTTCACCCTGACCAGCCAGGTAACGGGCTTTGCCCCTGCAGAAGGTGAAGAGGAAAGGATCAGAAGGGGGAGCAGCCTGTGGCTGTCGGCTGAGGCATCCCAGGGAGTTAATCAGTGAGGTGAATGTATTTTGCAGCTCGTCACATGCCTGCCTTTTCTGAGGACTGCTCAGGTTAGTTTAGAGGAGATGTTGGTTGGGAGAAGTTAGTTGGCTTTCTTCTCGTGACAACTACTCTTGATAAAGTCTGCGTTTCTGTGTTTGACTGTGTTTCAAACTACAGGTGAAACTAGGAAAACGGCATCTCTTTAGGAATTTATAGGTGTAGTATTTTGTCCAGGTTTGATAGCCAGTCTTTAGGTTTATTTATCCCTTCCAGAAACAAATACTGACTGTTAGACCTGTTTAAAAGGATTTAATCCAAACTTCTTTCTTTTGGAAGCTGGTCTTACTAAAGTGTTGTGGGGAAGGGCAGGAATGTTTAAAAAGAAAAAAAAAAACAAACTTTTTTAACATCTGTGAAAAAAATTTAAATTAATTTTGGTTTGCATTGGGAAAGAGAAGATGAGTTTTCTTCAAAAAAAAAAAAAACCAAATTTTTTTGACTTGCCAAAATTCTGCTAGAAGAGCAATATTTTCTTAGTCCTGCAGTGTTTTGATTGATTGGCTTTTTTTTTTCCACCCTCTTTGATCATTTCTATTTTTTTATCATAGTGCTAAGGGGCCATATGGATGTAAAATAGTTGGAGAGCATCTTTATTTCCTCTTGGTTTTTTTGCGTTGGTTTGTTTGTTTGTTTTTTTCGTCCCTCATTGATCAAAATTGCAAGCAAATCCACCGTAGGGATGTCAGAGGTCCTGGCTGCGCTGCTGCTGAGGGTCAGGGACATCAGGTGTCTCTGCAGCAGTGAAACCTGGAACAGCCACAGGGTGCCGAATGCCCGATGGCTGAGCTGGGGTGGACACTTCAAGCTGGAGGGTGAAGGATGCCATGATGTCATGTCTGAGGTGACATGGACCACATAAGGTTTTCCCCTGGCTGGGGTTCCCACCACTGTGGCCAGACACTCATTGTGGGGTGATGTTAGGAAAGATTCGGGGACACTTGTCATGAGTCAGATGTCCTTGAGGTCTCTGAGAGCATCACAGCTGCCAGCGCCAAACCTGGTCGTGGTCCCAGCTGCAGCCCTGGGCTGGTTTCGGGTAGATGGTGGTACGTGGTCCTGGTAGGAGGAAAGCTAGCTTGGGGCTCCTCCGTGCTGGCCGGCCCCTCCCAAAATAGGGCAGGGGGCCTTGGATGGTCGGGGAGGGAGGCAGCGGGTGGGAGAGGAGAGGGTGGGATGCAGGAAGGGTGCCAAGTGGCAGGTTGCCGCAGGAGGACTCGGGCTGAACCTGTGGCCTGGCTAATGCCACTTCCAGTGACTGGATGGGAGCCCTCCCCGGTCATGAGCTGGAGCACAACCCCTCATCCTAGCGAGGAGACAGTGTGGTGGTTCTTGGTTATTTTACCTTAAATACCGCTAAAGGTTGAGCACTGCCTTTGTTACCGTTGTGCTGCTTTAAGAGAACGGATAATTGGTCTGCTCCTCGTTTGGCAAATGGGAGTTTAAAGCAAGCCCTGCATTTCCAGAAGAGTTACATTTGAAGCAGTCTGTTGTTTTTTCATGCGAATTGCAGTGTTTGACTATGTAACACTCTGTCATGTCAGAAGGGATTTGTTTACCCCTGTTGGACTCATTGGCTCTGTCAGCAGAGCTCACTGTTACCGAGTGGGAGAAACAGACGCTGGGATGTATAGGTCCTACAGAAATCCTACAAATGTGGTGCTTGATTTAAAAACCAAACCAAACCCGATGTTTCAGATCTGGAGGACTGTTCCCATCCAATTATAACACTGCAAGTCACACGTTTTGATCTTTAAAACCTTGGCAATGTCCCTCCAGATCTATATTCTCTTTGAAAAATATTGCCTGAAATATTTCTGCAGTAACAGTTCAGGCACAAATTTCCTTTTGTCAGTGATGTCTGCTCAAGTAATCATGACAGTTTCATACTGTTTTCATCGAAAGGGCTGTATCTGTCAGATACTAAGCCTTACAAAATATTGCCTGCTGGAAAAGTGTGTTATGTGCAGATTTATGCAGGGCAGCTCACCAAGTGAAATTTCTGTGGCAGGGGATGAATTCAAGTGCATCTTGTCCTTAGATGTTTGAATAAGAATTCAAATCTGTTTTCTGCCAAGGAGCTATTTAGCCTACCCCCCACCCCCAAATACTGCAAAATTATGAATTAGGCATGTGATCAAAATAAAGCAAATTATGCTCTCTAAATGCAGAATTATGTTGGATGGCCCAGTATCTGGCATATGGAAACGGGGAGAGAGATCTGTATAGCGTAGGTGCGAGTTGTGCCATACGTGTCAGTGGCTGTGATCCGGAGGAGCACCCGAGTAATAGTGTCTAATCCTGTGGACCAAAAGGACCAGAGGTACCTTTGAGTGACTGCGGTGGTTTTCAGCAGGTATCCGTGTGTGCTGTGCTGTGCTTTGGGTACTCATGAGTGCTGGGTAGCCAGCGCAGGGGCTCCTTTTGGTAGCTGTGGCTCCGGTGAGGCCGCCAGCATGCTGTCATCCTGTGCTTACGCTGCAGAGCCATCCATGCCCTGGTGACGAAGGGCGAGGGCAAGGATCTGCTCGGATCTGGCCCCTTTGCAGGGCACTGCAGTGAGTGCAGCTTCGAGCTTACTGGCGAACGTGGGTCATTGTGTCCAGCTGGTGCCCTGTCAAGGGAAGGTATTCCCTGTGCCGCGTGGGTTGCTGGTGGGAGGGGGGATTTAATTTTCAGGCCGGTGACCCCAGTCTTGACAGCTTTGGCTTATTGGAGAGAGGTGTTGCAGCATGAATGGGCTCTGTCTCAGCGGTCTTGGGCAGTCCTTTCTTTGGTGGCCATTGGGGAGGGCTTCTCTTGCATTCCTTCCTTATGGAAGTACCCTAATGTGAAGTATTTCTCAGCCAGGCTTTCTGCAGCTCCCTGAGGAGTTTGGAAAAGAAATGGGATGTCTGTGTACAGCACAGGGATCTCCATCGTTGGAAACGTTCAGTGTTAGCACCGCATCCTGGTTGCCTCACTTGCAGATTTTTTTTTTTTTTTTTTAAGGCCAGAAGAGATCGTTATGGGCATTTAGTCTGACTCATGCATAAAAAGGATTGTAGGTTTTCATCTAATAATTTCCACATTCAGCTCAACAAACTAAAGCTGAAACGGAGCATATGCTTGCAAAAGGCATTCAACTTTTACAGAGCAAATAAAATCCTGCCCCCTTTGAAGCTGCTGACAAAAGTGCCATTTGCTTCAGCGGGGACGGAGTTTCTAACTGAGCTTCCAAGTGACCCAGAATTTACCACTTCTCTTATTCCTCTAATTATCCTCATCTAAAAATTTGCCTTGTTTGCGGCAGTAAGGTAAACAAGATGTTACTCTTGTTTTTTTAAGCTCTCTGAACAAAAACAAGAAAGTGCATTTTTAAGCTTCACTGGTCGTGGTGATATTCTCACTGGGCACTATGTTTGTGTGTGTTCTTCCCTCACTTCTTCGTTTGTTCTTACAACTCATCTTTCCTTGAATGTACAGGTTTTTATTTTTCAGGATAGTGGAAGAATGCAAGTTCCAAAGTTTTAACCATTGGGGTGTGCAATCCAGAAAGAATATAGTGCACGTGGATGGATACAGGGAGAGGGATTTATCCAGCTAGCTGCAGTGTACAGGGTTTAATTAACAAAATGAAGCAACACGTTGCTAAATGAGGACTTTACTGCTGTAGCTGCATTATGTTGTTTGGTATGAACTTACATGAGACATACGTTATTTTAGCACTGTTATTACTACTAGTTTATAAAGCCATATTTAAAATTGTACACTTAATTGTAACATAACTTTAAATTGTGCACTGTGTTGATCCATGTATATATATATATGAAAATCTGTATATTTTGTCTTTATGCCGTATGTCATTGTTGTGTAAATTACAACTAATGGATCTAAAATACCTTTGGGGTTCATGTCCTTATTCTGAACGTCTCTCTGCTTTCTGTAGAGCTGTGAGCTAACGGTGCTCTCTTAAGAGTGAGGGTGGGGAGTGCGTGAAGCTTTAATGGCTGCTGAGTTAAACCCTCATCTCCTCAGGTAAATACTTCAGCCACCAGCATTATTTGTATGGGGTCACTCTGTCACGGGTTGTCTCTCCCCTCGACACTGTGGGGAGGACCTTGGGAGCCAGCACAGGGGGAGAGTCTGCACTTAAGCTTGGGTATGAGGAGGGGTCCCTGCTTCCCTCTGTCTCTATTTTGTGGCTACTGCCACCAGCATGAAAATAAATAATCCTGAGAAGGGAACTGTGTCAGAGGAGTGCATAAGCTTTAAGGTCTTTGCCCGAAGCACTGTGCTATTTCATTGTACAATAATATTCTGGAAACTTTTTGGCAGGTGTAAGTCCTGAGCCAGACTGGGCACACTGCCCCGATGGCAGCATAGGGACCGCGTGACAGGAGACGTGGCCTTGCTGGGAGACATATGAGGATGATTAAGGTGCACAACTATACGCAGGTGCCTTCAGACCTCGCAGGGGCTTGACATCAAATCCCGCTTTGTAAGTGATGACATCAGTGTTGCAGGTGCACTTCACCTACCTGAACGTTAAACCCACAAAAAACCCAAGTCAGACCCAACCTTGGAGTACCATTCTGAATAGATTTTTAGCTCCTTTCATTGCCTTCAAGTTTTATGGCCAGTGAGGTTGATGTTTGTAGTCTTTTTCTCCATGAAGGCTACAAATGTCAATGTATTTAATACACACAGAGGTCAGAAACACCTACCTAGGTTGTAACACAGGACTCGAAACATTAAGTGTTGCAAGCTCAGAAGAGCTGGCAGCCAAAACTGAGAGGCCTGTCAAGGTCAGGTCTCTCTTTGTTCCAGTGAACTTCTGTCTTGGTGGAATACTCACAGATTCTTGTTTATCCCCCAGTCCCCAAACCATTACATTATGGCATGTGAGAAGTATTCTGGATGTGACACAGTGGTTCTGGGACATGCAGCTGCTTCCTGCAGCCTTGCTGGCAGGAATTTGGTCAATCATCGTCACTGGTGATAAGCTTCATCTTTACTTCACAGAGCACTTCTGAAAAGCTGAGGGTACCTCTGTGTCCCGTGGGAGGAGGTGGAGGCAGGTGCTCTGAGAGTGCCCCAGGGGCGTGGGACTAGATGACTTTTAGAGGTCCTTTCAAACCCAAAATGTTCTATGGTTCTATTATTCCTCATTTTCCAATGAAATTGTTTATAGCAGCTGATGAGAAGTCTCTATGCTAGCTCTGCCCCCCACTCAGATGTCTGTTGCCAGGCTGGGCTTCAGTTGCCCAAGGTAGGTGCCCAGTATCTCCTGAGATGCCCTGGGAGACCTCGGGCACCTGTGCAGAGCTGGCAGGACCCATGGAAGACCTGAGGGCAGGAGCAGCAGCTGGAGGCCAGGCAGGCTAAAATGATCTAAAATGATGGCTGAACACTTGTGTCCAGGCAACAGAATCCCACCCTGGATAATCACTTTAAAGGGAAAATGAAAGAAAGTGATGATGGTGGTGTTGTAACTAATATTCAATGCTTATATCATGGTAGAGCCCAAATAATCTGACCAGCATAAACCCTTGTAAGTGATGTTCTTCAGAGGCTCAGACTGCCTACCGTGAGGTTTACAATCCCAGAAAAAAAGGGATGCAACAAGAGTGTGAAGAGAGAAAGGCAGTCTCTTGTTTCAATACTTGGCTGCGGATTTGGCCATGTACGTTTGATTTTATATTAAGACCTTGCTAGGCATCTCTAGGTGTCCGTGGAGATCTACTCTGAGTGGTCCGTGCAGCCTCGGGGCTCCTCAGGGGAGCAGAAGTGCCTGCCCTCGGGTGAGCTGACCTGCTCCTGCTGTGCTGGCGATGGTGGAAGCCGAATCTTTAGCTCATGAGTGTACCCTACAGTCAGACATCAAAATTAACACCTCTTAATCCCAGGCTGAATCCCACCCTAAAACATCCGTGTTATTGCTTGGAAGCCCAACCATCGCCTCTGTTTTGACACTTTTTCTGGGAAATGACATTGCAGAGAGGAGAGGTTGTTCAAGGCAACTTCAGGCTGTAACGTTGAGCGCTCCGGGGTTAGGAAATACCGGAGTTCAATTGCCCCTATAGTTTTAATGCCACCTCTTTTTGCATAAGTATCGAGTTGCAGATTTCATTTCTTTCAGTCTCTTGTTATTTTTTTTTTTTTTCTTCCCTTAAGACCTCTTCCTCATCTGGTGCAGGGGGTAGAGACTAGTGAATTAATGATGAGCTGGTGGTGATTTCATTTGAAGTGTGACCCCCTCAAGCCCTATTTACTGCGCAGGATTCAAGCCCTACAATGGCAACATTAATGATTAATTTCCTCGTGAGCGTCTCTGTGGCAGTCATTACCATGGTTTCTGGGTGCTTCAGAAATACTAACAAATTTATTTTCACAACATCCCTGTTGAGATGCAATAATAGACAAGACTAGAAAGATAGAGTCGTCAAGGGCCTGGAAACTAAGGGCAAGAAACTGGAATTTGATATAGGAAGAGCCAGTGGATGGACTCAAAGAAAAGGAAAATAAAAACAAGCAGTAGGCATCAAAGATGTTCTTAGCAGACACACTTAATGAGGGTTAGAGGGTCTTGGAGAAGTGCTGATTACTATGGGGTGGAAGTTGAGGGTCTGAAATAGAGCCTTGTTTGTCAAAACAGGAAGGAAATGATTTAAAGGAGAAAAGTGATACAGAAATAATAAGATTTGGGGAGAGGAGGCATGGGCTGTCATCAGGCAGAGGCCCTTTTTTCCTTCGTTCTCCTAAAAATCTGGGGTGGCTGGGGGTGTGCTGCCCTTACAGACGGCATCGAAAAGAGCTTAGTTTTCTCTGCCCAGACATGGCAGCTGTAAGCCTGGGCCACGCTCGGCCGTCGTTTCGAAGGCAGCGTTTGTTTGGGAGCCAGCTGAAGCACAGTTGTTACCTAATAAGAAGCTTTGATTTGTTGCCTACGTCTCTGCATAGAGAAATGGCCGTGCTTTCCCATTCCCCGATTCACTCTGACAAAGAAAACCGTAATTATTTTCAGCGTGCAGACTTTGCCGCGTGCTGACGCGGCCCTTGTCGTTGTGGCTTCTCGGCGCCCCTTTTAACCTTGAATGCAGCACGGGGGGTACAGCTAGCCAAGCAGGGAGAGGTGGTCAATTGCTCCCAGGAGGATCCAAAGGAATGCAGAGCGACGTGCTCGCTGTCGCTTGGGAGAGCCGGGGCTGAGCACGGGAAAGGTTTTCCCCCTACGCCAGCCTTTCTCTGCGCCTAGCCCTATTTTTGGTCCCGTCACCAAAGATCGTCAGTGATTCATCGTCACACAGCGATGAAGGAAAGCATCGCTGTGAAAGCAGCTGGCTCCCAACCACGTGCATCTTTTACTCTGGAAAAAGCAGAGGGTGAAGTTTGTACCTCCTTTCTCCTGAGTTGCTGGGCAAGTTGTGAGCAGCGGGTGCTTTTCCTCTTACAGCTCCGTAAAACTTGGCTGTAATATTTCAGCGGTAAAGTACCGTTACACCTTTTAAAGGTGGGACCAGCCTTCCAGTCCCTAAAGGGGCCCTACAGGAAAGATGGGGAGGGACTCTTTATCAGGGAGTGTAATGATAGGACGACGGGTAACGGTTTCAAACCGAAAGAGGGGAGATTTAGATTAGATATTAGGAAGAAATTCTTTCCTGTGAGGGTGGTGAGGCACTGGCACAGGCTGCCCAGGGAAGCTGTGGATGCCCCATCCCTGAAGGTGTTCAAGGCCAGGCTGGATGGGGCTTTGAGCAGCCTGGTCTAGCGGGAGGTGTCCCTGCTCAGGGCAGGGGGTTGGAACTAGATGATCTTTAAGGCGCCTTCCAACCCAACAAATCCTATGACTGTAGCTATTCTGCGCTCTCAGGCTCAGCGCCACTGGAATAGTAAATATTTTCCCAGCTACCTTCTGAAAGCCAGTGCCAGCCCTGCTCTTCCCATTAAAATAATTCAAAAGGTTATATTTACATTAATGCATATGTCCTAACGAATGGGAGCTGGGAAGTGCCTGGATTTCGCTGTAGCTCATAACCAGCTACCAAACCCCTGCAGAATTACCAAGGAGTTGTAAAAGTTTGAGGATTATATGTAGACTTTTTAGCTGCTATAACTATTGTTAGTTTATTTATTTGCTTTCTGCTACGAGGCCAAAAGCAAATCTTAACCAAAGAGGGGGAAAAAAGTGACTAAATCTGATACGCTGTTTATATAATAAATAAATTATATAATGGATAATGCTGGAACCCGCTCGGGGAATGAGAGTGAATAGCAATCTTTTTAAAGCCTGCTTAATGAAATGGTTCCCAATGTCAAATCCCTTGGACAAATCATTAAAGAAATCTTCAGTCTTTTATTGAAAGCCGTGAAAATATTAGTACTTTTACAATGAGCCTAAAAATACGACAAACAAGAACGAATGGTATGATTGCTAACTAATCTCTCCATGGTTCTGGGGCTGGCTAACAAGATGGATAAAAGTCAAGTACTTAGTAATGATTTGCTTTGTCTATTACGTATTTTTTTTAATCCGTAGATAGATTTCGGAGAGCTTTGGAAACATGCACTGCCTGAGCCAGACAGCATCAGGAAAATGCCAGAAAGGGCCGTGTACGTGATACGTGCTGGCAAATAGCCACGGCTAGCGGGGGAAAAAAGAGCAAACGTTTAAAAAAATGGAGCAAACCAGAAGCCAACGGTAGGAGGAGGATACAGCAGACGAGCAATCATTTTACGAATGCGAACCCAATGCTTGTTGTGTGAAGTTTTAAAATCCTACCTAGAAGAATTTTAAAGCTTCACAGGGAGTGAGAGGGATGAGATCCGCGGGAGGGTGTCTCCACTTGCGGCCGCACCGGGCACGTTCCCGTTCACAAAGTCGTTGCGATGGTGGTTCAATCCGTCTCTTAAATCAGCTGATGCTGGCAAAGAGGCCGGCTAGATTTTGTGATACACTTTTACCAGTCTAAACCGAGGCTCCTAGGCATCTTGAAGGCTTCAGAATGGCTTCTATCAGTTTGTCTTAAAATTCAGTGTTTTCCGTGCTAATAAGGTGAGAAGCTTCTGGATTTGCGGCTGTTGTTTGAGATTTCTTTTAGCAGCAAGAGGAAACATTAGTAAATTCAGTGACAACTTTTATTTCCACAAACATAAGTGCATACTTGTCCCATTGAATTTTAAGTCAGGAAGAGGTTCATTCATCGTCTAAATTAAATGGTTTCTCAGCTCTACAGACAATCTGGTATTCGCCTGTGTTTTGGTGGCTGAGGAGACGGGAAGAGGGAGAAGGGACTGGGGTGAGGAAGGAAATGATAAATAAAATACTTAACATTCAGGTAAACACATTTATAAAATCATCATTTGTACTGCCCTGATTGCAAACATCGGTGATTAAATTTCTCGGATACCAAAACATGGCTGGAATGTCTCAGGGGAGACAGAAGTCGTGTATTTCGGCTTGAGTGCTTCCCTGCTGGGTGCTGCTCTCCGGGGCGGCTTTTCTGTACGCACCCTGCTACTCCGCAAGGCAAAAACCCAGTTGTCCTGCAGCACTTCTGCTTACAAATCTTATTAAGCTTTCCTGTTTCCATCCAGATTCAAGACAGAAGGGTGCTTCAAAGTAAAACTGTTTTTAGGGAACGGGGTTTGAGGCAGCCCTGGCCCGGGCAGCAGCCTCACACCTTGCCCCTTATCTGATTCCCTGCTGCTGGGAGGCGCCAGGGCCAGTTATTAATTGCACATCCCCAAACATCTGTGCTAGGGTTAAAATGACAACTTAGGCGTCAATCACCCTGATTTTGATCTGGTGCAACAATGCCCCAAATAAGGAAAGGCCCGACAAAGTCCCCATTTAGCTGTTTTTTCATTCTCGCTCTGTGCGTAATCTCCGTCAAACAGAAGTGCCGTTTTTAACTGTAATCTAAGCCTATTTGCCTCCCTACCGGAGTCGAGGGTAGCTCATGTCATCAGGCCACTGCAAACATAAGCAAACGTAGCTTTGTTAGGTAAGTAAATATGTTTTCTCTTTGACATGTGAATGAAATGAAATAGATATGAGTGATTGACTGACACCGGAGATGTCAGACCCCTCGGATGCCCCCCTCCTGCCCTAGTTTAGTCAGCATTTTGTTCCATCTGCATTCGAAAGATCATTAGTTTTTGTTTATCCAGAACTCTAAATGAGAGAATGATGTTTGTAATTTAAAGTGCTGATCCTTCCTCTCCTTTAACCTCCCCATCCTAAGCAGGGTATAGTCAGCCAGTTTAACATTCAAGCCAAGTGAATTGTGCCACGAGCTTTCAGCGACACAATTACATCATCTGACGCAGGTGTACCAGGTTTCTAAAACATCTAGTGCTCCCTGCTTGGTACTTCAGCTCTTAGCAGCCATATATAGGGGGAAGCAGAAACAAATCTGGAGTATTGTGTCCAGCTTTGGAGTCCTCAGTACAGGAAGGACATGGACCTGATGGAGTGAGTCCAGAGGAGGGCCACAAAGATGAAGAGCAGGCTGGAGCACCTCTGCTGTGAAGACACCCAAGAGAGTTGGGCTTGTTCAGCCTGGAGAAGAGAAGGCTCTGAGGAGACCTTATACCAGCATTCCAGTACCTAAAGGGGGCCTACAGGAGAGACGGGGAGGGACTCTTTATCAGGGAGTGTAGTGACAGGATGAGGGGTAACAGTTTTAATGGAAAGAGGGTAGATTTAGATTAGATATTAGGAAGGAATTCTTTCCTGTGAGGGTGGTGAGGCACTGGAACAGGTTGCCCAGAGAAGCTGTGGATGCCCAATCCTTGAAGGTGTTCAAGGCCAGGCTGGATGGGGCTTTCAGCAATCTGGTCTAGTGGGAGGTGTCCCTGCCCATGGCAGGGGGTTGGAACCAGATGATCTTTAAGGTCCCTTCCAACTCTAACCATTCTATGATTCTGTGATGGATCAGCCACTTTGCATTCAGCCAAACATCTTTGTGGAGGACTGAAGTTGGGCTTCTACCTTATTTGTCTTCAGTTTGCTTCTGCAGTTCAGCCTCCTCCTGGTTGTTCTGATGGGTCTCCAGCAGAGCCGCCTGCTCCCACATCCTGTGCTCCTGATGATGGGCACCCTCCTGTTCCTGCAGTCTGCCACCTCACTAGGAGAGAATCCAGCAATGAGTGTTTCGACCATAAATATTCCTATTTTCTCTCCTGGGGAAAACTGAAAGAGACTCTGAAGAGATCTTCTGAAAGAAGCTGCAAAAAAGACCCTGACATCTTTCTTTGAGGGGCTGCCACGTGGCACTTGTTGATTTTAGTCATGTATTGTTATTAGAAGAGAGACATGAGATGTCTCATCCAATCTTGCTGTATTCACACATCAGGGAAATGTAGAAATTTCTGTTGTTTGTGCCTCTTTCTTCTCCTTTTGCAGAATCCTCATTGATGATCGATTGCTGTCAGCCGCAGGGAAGGTCCCTGTCACGTCCCGAGTCATTCCTCTTCTGTGCTTGCCTTGATGGATCCCTGGTGGTAGTGCAGTATTGCTGGCGTGCTCGGATGACTCTTGGATCCCCCTGTGGTGACAAATCCACCTCCTTGGTTTCTCTTGTTTCTAGTTCCTGTCCAAATGAACATTTTTCTGGAGATGCTATCTTGTTCTGAAACACATGCCCCCAGGCTTTGCTGTGTGTCACCAACTCAGCCATCTCTTCTGTGTTCTGGTGGAGAGAAAAGCAGGGCCCTTCCTTCTTCCTCCGTGTCGGCTACTTACTGTGGAGCCGTATTTAAATAGGAGGACTTGTATATCCTTCAAAATTCCCTCTCTGTCCGCTTGCTTAGGGGTTTCATCACGACACCTTTCACAGCAGCAGCTCCCTTGAGTTGACCAGGCCACGTGTCCGCCCTGCTGGGTGTGTGGTGGGCAGGGTGGCCATGGTGGGTTTGGGCAGCAGGGGACATCCCTCTACCGGCTTCCCCTGTTGCTGCATGGGCTGCCCTGCCCGTGCGGGGACTTCCAGGACAGAGAAAGTGTCCCTTAATTATCACGTCTGTGCTGACACAGCTTCAGTCGGCAACCTGTCCTTCATCTGACCTTCAGCGCTCGCCTCTGTGGTGACAGCACATTTTCCCATTATTTTCCTAGAAACAAGACGCACCTGTGCCGTGTCGGCAGTGTGGCAGTAATTTAGCAATCTGTAGGTTACTGATTGGCGAATGTGGGAAGCAGCTCATGCAAACAGCAGAAATTCTGAGAAGAATGTAGCCAATTTTTGATTTAAGATTACTGAACGTCTCTCAAACCTCAATCGTGTATGTGTTGACACCGCACGCCAAAAACGCTGCTGGATCAAAAGCCACAGAATAACGCTTCCAACGCACCCGACAATCCCAATCCTGCCCCTTCGGCGACGGCACGGGAAAATGAGTAAGACTTTGTAATCCTATCTGCGCCCGATCCAGGAATTTTTCAGGGACTTTTGTGTTGCATTAAGGAAAAATGCAGGGTTAATCTCAGAAGATAATATTATTGTGGCAAGAGATTTTACTGAATTTGACACAAGAACTCACTATTATATTTTTCTAAAAACTGTGGAGAAATATTAATACGTTATACTTTCCTGTGGTTTATAAATTGTACGTGTAACATACCTTCTGGGGTTTTTCTGATTAACATTCTACCACTATTAAAGTTAGAAACAATCTTTCGGCCAACAGCCAAGCATTAAGTGCCGGGGAAAGACAACATAAAGACAATCTACTAATTTGGCAAATGTATTTGAATGGGCTCAAAGATGAGGCCCTTCCCTGCTGCCAAGTGCTTTGGAGGTGCTTTACACACAGCCACGGGAGGGCAGTGGATGACTTGGATATGCGCTTTCCTCCTAGTTTTTATCTGTTTTTTAATCGTTTCGTTTCCCTTCCACCGAGCCCCTATCTTGTCAAGAAATAAAAATCTGACGCTGATGCGAGAAAAGGGATTTGATTTTCATTTCCCTCCGCGGGTTTGGCACATTTTCTTCGTCTTCTTGTTAGTTCAGCTTATCATCAGTGTGTGGAGAGCGTGTGATACCATCCCCGGTACTGCGCGCAGGGCACGAGGGGAGCCGGGAGGAACGTGTTTGTACAACTCCCCTGTTTACACAACTTTCAAGGTCAGGACATCCTTCCACGAAAAAACAGAACGGAGAGCCCACAAACAGTCTAATGGCTATCTGTGGTGCTAAGTTGTCCTAGATGCACTCCGAATTCTTCCTTCTTCATTGAAGGACCCTGACCCGTGTTCAGCCCAGGTTTCAGCCAACCAGCAGTTTAATAACAAAACCCTACCCCTCGAGCCTCCTGGGGCTTCAAGATTTGCTAATGGGCTGGGGTATCTTTTTGCCACTATGCTATTCAGCCCACTCCAGCCTAGGCTAGCAAAGGGTAAAAGTTGTAGTTGTAAGCGGAATTAAACATTTTTGGTAAAAATGAATGCAAACAGGTCTCCTCCTGACCAGTGTTTGTGGCCAGCGGGTCTCTGGGAAGGACAAAAGGCAACTTAAAATGTCAGGACAAGCTCTCCGGGCTGACCCCGTACCCCCATCAAAGGTATGGAAGTTGGCAAACACTCAGGATCAGAGGAAGTCCAGCCTAGCAGTAAGCAGAAACAGCCACATTCCGGCTGGACAAGCACTCCGTGGAGACCGAATACGAGTTGTACAGTTCACAGCAGAAGTGATGTTTGAAACATTTGGAAGCGAGTTATGGAGAACAAAGGCTGTTTCTGTGGCACACCGAGTGCGGGGAGGAGAGGAGAGCATCCGCAGCCTGCCAAGGCGGCATGAAATATATGCCTGTGTCTCAATATGCCAGAAGCTTCTGGGCTTTATTCCCAGAACTCCCACTGGCGTGTATGACCTTGTGCTAGTCACCCACGCTTGCCATGCCTCAGTTTCCCTATCGCAAAGTGAGGACAAAAGTACCTCCAAAAGGCTGTCAGGGGGCTGCTTTTTTAACTTTTGGATGCGAGGGAGAGGGTGTCTATTTGTATTTGAGTAGTACCAGCTCTCAAGCATTTTGGAGCTTTTTGACGTTTGCGGTAGAGTAGCCAGTCTTTGTGTTGAGGCATTGCAGGAAAAGAGGCAGCAGAGGCAAAACTCACATTTCCCTAAGTACAAGCTCCCTCAGCTAATTATAGAAGAACGTATCCTAGCAGCTGTCAAGGTAGGAGCTCTGCGACTTGTGCCAAAGTAGTTTTGACTCCATGTAACAGACAGTGCGTAGGTATAGCGGCCAAATGCAGACCAGTAGGTTAAGTAGGTTATTGACCCACCATTTCAGTTGCCAGGTTGGCTGGTCACCAGTTCCCGATGCAAGGTTCAGCGTGCCCACGCCGACAGGAGAGGACGCTCAGATGGCACTGGAAAAGCAAAGGGAGCCTGACCCTTAACCATGAAGGGCAGACGAGAAGCCGCGGGGCGACTGATGAAAATCTCTATTTGTCCAGCCCGACGGTTGCTGGGTCAGACTCCACATGCCCGCTGTGAATGAATTGGACTCACTGTGTAGGTACATATGTGATTTGTCTCTCCGTGGGTTTACACGGATTTACAGATCTGGCTTATTTTGCACGGGACTGTGCCCTCCTAGATCTGTCACTGACTGGCCTTGGGTTGCAACACGTTTCTTTCAGCTGAAGGCTTGGCTTACAGTACATCCAAAACTGCACGTAAACTTCAAGACGCGGAATTTCTCCGTACTTGCATTGCTTTCACTGTTCACCGCCACCAAACTGAGCCTCCAGGCTGGTACCCGACAGTGGTGTGTGTGCGCAACCCCACGTACAGCCCACCCGTCACCGATTTTTGGGGGAGGCAGGGAGAGCATTTCAGTTATTAGATTCTCGTTCCCTTTTCAGTTGGTTTCCTCAATATTGAGGGCGATAAGTTTGTTGGCAGGAACATCTCCCGATAAAGTAGGTTCTAAATGACTTTTGTAACACAACAGGAAAGAATCGAGAAACCGTACCTGCAGAGATGCTTGGTTCGTCTTACCTTCTGCGAACAGTGAACGCAGCATGGGGGTAGTGACCATTTCAGCTCTTTCAAATATTGAGTATTGCATACTGTCAGCTGTTTCCTTGTGACCTACCTACCAATGAGTACGCATTTCCATTTTTTTTTTTTTTTATATTTTTTAAATTCTTTTAATTTCTGGAACTTTCCCCAGCATATTCACAACCAATTCTGAAAACTCATCTCCTTGCTGTGAGGTCTTGGCAGCCCTCTTGGCCTCCATGTTGCCTATTTATAAAGTAGGAGCAATACTCTTCCATTATTTCCTCTACTGAGGAAAAGTTCACCGGAAACTGTGAATTTCCCATGTTCTGAGATAAAGATGAACATAGGAGTGGCTACGGTAGATATTTTTTAAGTATTCATGTTGAATGCTGTTATCTTGGCAGCAATGGGTAAGGACATAGAGAAACAGTGCTGTGTAGAAAAACCTGCCATGGTGCATAAAGGTCCCACCTGGAACATACCAACGGAGTTCCCATTGAAGGAGCACTGACGTTTCTCCCATCAGAAACATTTTTTGCTGCATGGAAAAGGAATTACTGCCTGTGGATGGTAGGCCTGTGTCAAGTGAAGGTGGAGGTAAGTACTACAAAGAAATGTCAAGCTGTTTCCAGAGCAGGGTGTTGACTTTAAGCCCCAATCCGTAATGACTTTTAACCTTTTTTCTATATGCGTACTACCTGCAAGTCATTCAATTCCACATCAAATCTTCTCAACTGAGTTAGGACAGTCACTTAGACTGTGTGAGATGATACTTCAGATTCCTCCTCTGATTCAAACCTCATCCAAACCCAAGCGTTTTCCACTGGACTGCTGTGTGGTCTGTAGTGATGTGTTCCCAGTTTCCCAGTTTCCCAGCTGTTCTGCTTTGCAGAAGTGCTCTGTACGTCCACAAACACGTATGAAGCAGGGATGTACCCTCCACAGTCCCCAGCACAACAGCTGTAGGTTCAGGAGAAGGACAAAGAAAATGGACTGCAGATTTGCATTCAGACTCACTTGTCCTCCCAAAACAGCATCCCCCATTGCCATTCTCTGAGAGGCAATGAGGGCCAAGAGGGACCACTGGGGATTTAGGGCACTGCTCTGAACAGTGGAGGGTTTCACTTCAGCTTTCTGCTTTCATGGAAGCGCAGCCATCCCCATATCAACGTACCCAAACCTCCATCAGTGCCTTCAGCACCAGGGCACAAAAGTCCTCCCCTCACGGGAGATAATATTTGTCAATGACTTCCCCCCGGTGATCTAGTCTTTACCAAAAATGATCCCAGCTACAGTCTAAATTTAACCATAAATGCTATAGAAATATTGATCTGGGTCAACCTGAAGGAACATTTTCTTCTGAGAGCTGTTTCTTTTGCCTGCAGAGCTGAAAGCCAAATGCTTCTCCCAGGCTATGCAGTGGAAGTGGGTGGTGAAAGGGGAGAGAGGGACATGGGGGTACCAAGATGAGCTAGTCTGCGCTAAAAAAAGTTTTGAGACAAGTCTGGTTTTGTTTCTGTTGTTATTTTTAAGCCACTAAATAAACAAGAAATATTAATGACATCAGTAATCCCTCCTGGACATATGCCTGGTCATTAACTTCTCTTATTTTCCTAACCAAAGGCAACAGCATCACATTGTGTTGATGTTTTTTCAAGAAAATATCACTAGCAAATAATCCTCTTAAGGAAGTGCAAGTGGCTGGAGGCAGTGCTTGGGGCTAAAAAATGCTAAGTGGACTCAAACCAAAACAACTGCTCCCCTCCATGCTACTCGGCTGCTGGGCCACTATCAGAATACTAATACAAAGAGGCCTGGGTAGCAAGGAACGGGCTCACAAAACAAAAGATTTTGACCCCTTCTGTTTGAAAACAAGCAATGTTTGATCAGTGAACACTGTCATATCTTATAAAAGGTGGAGGATAAATCGGGTAGCAGATAATTATAGTGTCAAAACAGTAGAGATCAAGTCCACTCCTGTTGCATGCCAGTGGAATTCTGATACGTTTGACCAAATTTATTCAGTACTTTTACCTGCTACGTCAGCCTTGGTTCAACTTCCAACAAAGGTGGTGCTAGCTCGCTTCCAGTGGGCCTTCAAAAGTTTTTCGAGGTGTTCCCAAACCTGATTGCCCTACATAAGCCTAATTTTAATGGAGCAAATTTTTAAGGCCAATGAAAGCTATGTCCATTGCAGTGTCTTTGTCTCCGCATCTGCAAAGGGTTCTGAGGTCTATCCTTGTGGATATCTGTAGGCCCTGCTGACTACTATGACTTCCCGAACAGTCACGGATGCATCTCAAGAGCCTGATGATAAGCTTACAGGTGAAAGTTGCAGAGGAAGAGTAGAAGAGGTAAGGTTTTCTGTTATCTTGTACTGATATTCATCACCAAGCCCATTTCAAGGGAAGATTGCATTTCACCTCCTTGTTTTTAAACAGTTGTGTTTACGCTCCCCCATACCTAAGTGCCGCTCTTTGCTGAAGCCAGGTCAGAGCTTCAGGCAGAGTTCTTCATTTCTGGTGCTGGGGGTTCTCTTAAATTTTCATTTAGATATTTGGACAGTCTCAGGTTCCTCTGGGCTGTTTGCTCAGATGTGATATCTAAAAGCTGCCCTCATTACCTGTTCTTTTCCGCTAAATTCTAAGTTGAAAAATATCCTCATCCTCTAGAGCTTCTGATGCTGCTCTGTCAGGTTAATTTCTTACTGTGTAGTCAGTCCTGGGGCTGATTCACTGCATCCCTTAATTTTGGTTCCTTTAAACCTTGGTGAGCTCCAAGTTTGTACTGCCCCGTCTGAAAATGCAGCCTTAGTTTTACCTTTTTTAAATTTGCTTACCAAACTGCACCCTTCCTAAAAATGCTCTTTGCTCCTCAGGAAGATGGTAATGTGATACACGGACTTCTAGAAAAGGGGACAGAGACCTCTGTAAGTGTAGTTTAAGACCGCTTAAAACTTTCGTCTAGTGATCTTTATGAGCCTGTTTGCCATTGTTTTCACTCTAACGGAATTCAGTGAACCTTGTTTTCCACTTTTTCCAGTGCAGGGGAGCGAAGTTCTCTAGGAAGTCTGTAAACTTACTTGTTCAATTAGCCCTTCCTCAATCCATGGGGTTATTGGGGCCGGGAAAGCTGCCGGGAGCTTGGAGAGCAGCCGGGAGGGTGTGCAGGAGACGCGGCAGGACTGGGTGGTGGAAGAGACTATTGCCTGCAGGGCCTCTACAGCATGTCTTCCGCACAAGTTGGGAAGCGAATAGTGAACAAGACAGAAAACTGCAGTAAGAAAAGGGACAGCACCGTGGTTTAGCTGGCTAATGCCATCCTGGAGAACTGGATTTCAGCCCAGACAGAGTTTTTCGATGATACTGAACAATTAATTTAAATGGCCATGCATTCACAAGTAGCCACACCTGTGTGGTCCCTTCTTAAGGCTGTCCAGCCCGAGTCGCTCAGGCCCTGGTTCTCAGAGCACCAAAACACACAGCAATAAACAGAGTACATGGAGACTGACCCAAACACAGTGGCTGCTACAAAAATCCTGGTTATCCAACAAGACAGGCATCACGGGTGCTTATTCATCTTGCCCAACTATAAACAACTAAAGCTTAAGTCAGGAATGAGGTTGCTTCTATATAATCCAAGGTGGAAAAGGTTGCTCCAGAAGGCAATACTCCACCGAAGACATGACACTGCACACGCAGACAATCCCAGCTCCCATAAACCATCAGGTTTATGGAGTGTGCTCAGAAAAAGTATTGCGTGGACTATTTGATTGTGTGTGAGTGCATGAAATCCAGCTGTCAAACCAGCTAATGGGATACATTGCATATCTACAGTTAACCTCATCTAGTACATCAGTGTGGAATGGTCATTGGAGGGTGTGTAGCTACATTGATGTAAGAGGTTGACAGAAAATGTTGGGTGCTACAACAGTAAATTATAAGGAGAAAACAGCAATACCCAATATCTTGGGTATTGAAAGAAAGATAAAAACCAGTGGTAACGTAATTAAGGATCATGTTGTAAAACACGTGCACAAGACAACTTCAGGGTCACATTCATTTTGTCATAGAATCATAGAATGGTTTGGGTTGGAAGGGACCTTAAAGATCATCTAGTTCCAACCCCCCTACCATTGGCAGGGATACAACTGTAATTTCCTAACTTCTGAACATTTACATTACTTTCTCATTTATTAATATAACAATAATATAAAAGGCATGGTCTGAGGTGCTTAGATGCTGGTGGATATCTCCTGCTCTCTTTTTGTGCTGCTGAGGCAATGGCTTTTGGCCTCTGCTAGTGGTCAGGATAACATTTTAGAAAGTGTTTTCTGGGCTAGGCAGCGTGGTGACACTGGAGCAGATGTTTTGGTGGACTGCCTGGACTAAATACCTCTTGCCCAGCCATCTGAGACTGTGGATCCACTGGCCTCTGCAAGAGGAATGCAGCTGCTGGTGTAAAGCCTTGGTCCGGCTGATGAAGTCTGACAGCAAGAGAAGCCCAGTGGCAACAATCTGATGGGGCTGTGTTGTTGTATTCTTGAGGTAGGAGTGGATTTCTTTCTTTATTTTTTTTTTCATCGTTCCTTGTCATTATCATAAGAGTTCACATCCCATCCAACTCGTTTGCCTGTGCTAGGTCTATACAGAGTCTCTACCAGAGCAGGATTTGAGCTGGACTTTTCAGCCCGTGCATGGCCAATAGTAAAGCTGGTGGCACTGCCTATGAGAATTATGAACTGATTTCCCTGCTCCAATCACAGAGAGATAAACCAGTCCTTATATATTATGAGGCAATTATATGAGCTAATGATCGAGTTTTCCTACTCAAATTGTAATAGCTATGCTTTTTATTTCCAGCCAGAACAAATTTCACACAGACTCTGGCCAAGCCAATAATGATTGCCAGTTCCCGTTATACCTTTAAAAGTTGAATAATATATGTAGCACTTGCAGTGTTTTAGTGGCACTTAACGTAGTCAAAGAGCTGAACAAGCAGTATTGCAGTTCACAGTCAGTTCTGTCAAGCAGGTGTTCACAACTGCCATCCCCGCCAGCGTTCCTGCAAGGAAACTAAGGTCTGAGGAGAGATAGGGGTGAGTTTTTAGCTCAAGCATGCCCATGCAGCAATCTGTTTTTCATACTGGAATGAGAGTACATCTGTCTGCACCCAGTCATGTAAGTGTGCCTCTCATGGATGCTCATGGTTCCCTTTCTCCTCTTCAGTGGGGGTTTAATGGGGAAAATCTTGCAGTTTGGGTTTTTTGTTTTTTTTTTTCTTTCTGCATGCAATTTTGATTCTTCGCGGTGAATGGAGGTACATGAGCCGTTAGCCTGAGCCTTCCTGTGATTTACAGGAGAAGGCAGAACTATGTTTATGCTGGAGTCTTCCTAGCAAAAAAGGCAGGTGGCCAAGCTCACCGCTGGAGAAGCTACTGCTGAGGTTTGGGCCACTGCAATACCAGATGCTGCAGGTTCCTGCTGTGCTCAGCGACTCTTTGGGTCCATTGTACGGTGTCTGCCCAGGGTCACTATGTGCTGGGGTCACAAAGTTTTCCTTCTCTGTCTTCTGGAAGGGAAAATGACATTAAACAAAAGGAAGACTGGGTGAAGTACATCCAACCTAATTTAGCTGTCTTAAAGTTAGGTGTCTAAATCAAAGCTAGCTCACTTATGACTCTTGGATGTCTACACTGGAATTAAATCATGAAGGCTCCCTTTGGACTCCGATGTATAGAACAGGTATCCAGAGAGAAATTTTCATCACATCCTCAGACAGACATTTACAACAGGTGCCAAGGAATCACCTCTGGATACTTCTGTTTCCTCCCATTGATAATTAAAAAACCACAAAACAACAAAGTTAGGCTTTACCGTCTTTTCAGCCCTGAAAGTCAGGGCAGATGGATCCTTTTGTCAGTGTGCTAGGTTCCCGTGTTTCATTCCCTCTTTCAAAATCTTGGTCTTTCCTTGTTTAATAATTATATCCTGTGTTCTGACACTGTCCAGGCTGCACTTTTTCTGTCACAGAGACAGGTCAGTGGTAGTATTTTATTGTTAAGATTTTTGGGGCCAAGAATAATTGCATGTTTTTCTCTTGTATGTCTGTCGTTATAATTGATTTACACTTTGGAAGAGCCAGGCTTAAGACATGCCACTAGAAATAACTTAATGCATTGACTTCGGTATCTATGGTTAAAAAAAAGAAAAAGAAAAAGAAAAAGAAAAAGAAAAAGAAAAAGAAAAAGAAAAAGAAAAAGAAAAAGAAAAAGAAAAAGAAAAAAGAAAAAAGAAAAAGAAAAAAAGAAAAAGAAATTCTTCCACTTACTGCAGAAGATTTGCCATATTCAGTCCTACTTATGTCAGCAGGTCATGCTTCTCTCTCTCTCTCACTCTTTCTCTCTTTCTTCCCCTTTCTCCTTCGGTGGGAACATTAGAATTTACTCTGTATCGCTTTACTTTAGCCTTAAAGCAAGAGAAACCAGACTTAAAATGTATTTTTTCACCTTTCGTTTACAGAAAACGAGTGACATAATGAACTACTAGTTTTAAGCATGTTGTACTGGGAGAAGGATTGCAAAAAGAGCTTCTCAGCAGCCCTAGTACCAGGATGTATATAATCAAACGTTACTGACCCAGGGTGTAAACTTCTCCCTGTTTGAATGTAAATTTTTGTGATATACAGGGTGAGAAATCAGCTACCCTTTCTCATACCAAGAAACAATAGAGGAGGGTGGACATGTCAGCTCAGGCATAGAGCAGAGCTCAGGTGGGGAGTACAGGGATCCAGCTGGAAAACTAGGACCAGTGGGAAAAAAGTTCAAAGACCTGAGAGAAGAGCTTATCCCAAAACCTAGGGTCTTGAGAGTCAGGTTTTGAAAAGAGCATTTAAAAAATAAAATAAACTAATTAATAGATTGTGACACAGAAAGTGAAGGTTTCTGTTCTTAGTGAATACAAGGTAGCTTAAATTATCCCATCTGATACATTCCATCGGAAGAAATAATTTAAGCTACTCATAAATATTGTTGGGATCTCAGTTCGGCATAACTAAGAAAATAATTGGGGCAGCCCAAGAGCTCGATGAAAGTGGCTGATCGATACGCAGCTAGAGGTGAAAGGACTGAAAGTCTTGCCGTGTTAAAAATGGGGCTGAGTGCTGAGCATGTGACAGTCCTATCTGACATGTCATGAAGACGCAAATCATAAAGTATGACGTCATCCAGAATTCTGGTCTAAGTTCTGCTTCTTTTGTCTCAAAAAGACGTGTGAAGCAGAAGCTTCCATCTCGGTAGCAGAGGTGGTTGTAAAAATAGAAGGTGCTTCCATCTGAGTTACGGTTGGAATGACTAAGACGGCTTAGTTCGGAAAGAAGATGAGGAAGTGGGAACATATTGGCAGAATATAAAATACTGAAAATGGAGAAAGTAAATAGATTGCGTATTCTTTCTGGTAATGACAGATGAAATGAGTATCTAAACTAAAACACACTATTACTATTTAAAATCTAAAGAAATGCTTTTTTAACACAATGCAAAATAAACTTGTGAAGCTCACGATGGCTAGATATCATGGAGCTCCAAGTTGGCAGGATTAAAAGCAGATTAGACATTTACTATTAGAGCAATTACCAATAACTAAGAAGTCTACAGTCACTTTAGATGGTAGGACGAAAAATGCAAAAGGGATATCAACCTTTTGCCTCAGTGAATAGAGAAGCCATTCAAGAGACAGGGGTTAAGCAGACACTTCCGCCAAGAGCAGGTTTCTCCTTAATTATCTAAATGAAGACTTCTTGCATCTTTCTTCAAGGCATCTGTCCCTGGACATGACCAAACTTTGGTTATTTGTCTACTCTATTTTTATGATGGAGATCAGGGGAAACGTGATAAAAACTGGTATTCAGGATGAAAATAGATACAATAGTTACATAAAATGTAGATTGCTTGTAAGCCTGGTCAGAAACCGACTTATTTAGGGGACGGAGAGGAAGAGTTTGATGAAGTACACGGCCAAGAAAATCTAAGAGAGGGAAAGAAGAGAAAAGGAAACATGATGCTGGAAAAAAACCCCAAACAAACCAAAAACGGGAAGAGAACTCATTTTCTGGGCAGAGTGTGGGCTGCAAGAGGTGTAGAGCTGGGACTGAGGAAACTTTCCTCTTGATTCCTGCCCTGCTCAGGAAACAGGGCACTGTGTACATGCCTGTAAATAAAAAGGATTCAAAGAGGTAGCTGACTGCATGATCAATTTTAGCTTCTCCTAATTGCCAGAATGTAGGCTAATTGATCTGGACAAAGAAGTAACTTCTGCTCTGTTCTGCTCTATCCTACTCTTTCTATTCTATCACAATAACACAACCTTCAGTGTGCCTATACTAAGCTCTTCCTAGGCTACATTAATCAGTGCCTATTTTAATTTTCTTTTTTTTAAAAGAAATTTTTTTATTCTTCCTAGGGCAGAGAACGGTGGAGGCGTCTTTTGCAGGGTCTTTCACATTTTTTAAAAGGTACCTTGCTGATAGCGTTAAAGATGATGAGGACGGTAAAACGTGCTCTGCATACGGAGCAGGGGAGAATTAGCAATGGTTCATCACTCCTGTGAGAGTTCATTCGGCTGCCACAGACTGGCCCATGAGAATATTTCTGGAGAGATGAACTTTATCTAATAATCAAAAGTCCGCTGACCTGCTCTCATGTCGCAATTCCTATAGCATGAATAATTGCACCCTCTTGTATAATTGGCAACATTAAGAGTGCTAAGTGAAATAATTATGAAGGAATCAGATTTCACGAGCGCACCATGCTCTTACTTTGAGGATTTTATTCGTACCTCTTCCCCTCTCCTGGATAGTCACCACTCGGCTGCGCTTCTGCCGGGAGACGTGGGCAAGCATCTGCCTCGGCAGCTCCTGCCAGCCCGAGGCTGGCAGGGTGTCAGCAGAGCCCCCAGGATAACGCATGGCATCTTCAGCGTATCTGGCCTTCGGCGTTCCAGCAAAGATGCGAGTCCGTGGCACGGAGTTTTGCACCAGGTGCCTCTGGTGCCTGGAACTGGGGTTTTCCAAGGGCTGGAGGTAGCAGCGCGCTCCCAGGCGCCGAGGAAAAGAATCATTCGGCAATGGCAAGGTCCCTGTTCCACAAATTAATGAAGATTGATCCTCCCCTCCCAGATCTCTCAAAGAAGCGACGGTAACGCATTTACGGGAGAGCAGCCATTGGAAGCTGCCTGAGTGTAAGGACATAGCTTTGCGGTGGGTCACGTAGAGCTGGTGGGAGCGTGCCATCTTTGCTGGGTCAGTCTGAAACTGAAAGAGAAAAATCCCTGACCATCTGGCAGGATGCAGCTGGCACCTGGGGTAGTTTAGGATCTTTTTGCTGGTTGCAGGGCAAGGGAGAGCTCGTCACAGAGCAGCGCGCACAGTTCCCAGACAACCCCAGGGAAAAAATCCAGCGATGTGTTCCAGCTTCGACCAGGACTGATCTGCGTGGATAACATGTTTGACAACCATCCGCTGCCTTAAAAAAAAAAAGAAAAAGAGAGAAAAAGAGAAGAAAACCCACAGAAAGAGAGGAAATACGAACTGCTGAGAGGTCACTTGGAATTAGGCGAGCGTGAAATGTAGTGTGACACTTTTTAGGTCACAGGTTGGGGTGGAAATCTCACATATTGAATCATACGATGGCTGCAGTCACATGCACTGCGTCACGCAAGAGCTGTGTGACTAAACATGCCGGGTCGCAGGCTGGGGAGCAGGATCCTGCAGGAGATGCATTCCTCAGGCCCTGCGCTGGTGCCACATCACCCCGGCACCCCTGTGTGACTGGTGGTGAGTGCAGCACCAGCACTACCACCAGGAAGGTGTTGCAGCAAAGCAGGAGTAAGGGGGACACCAGCTGAATAGGTCTCATGGGACATGTCTGGCACCCCCTCCGCTAGGCAAAATAACGGGAGAAAATCTTGAAACTAGTACCTTCCAATCGTAATCTGGGGAGACACATGGGGGGCAAAACAAAGAGCTGGGGAATTTCTGGATAAATGCCAGAAATGGTAGTCAAACCAACCCCTTGAGAAAGCAGAAGATAAGGAGATGTAAGGGTGGTCGAAGACCAGGTGACCTTCTCAAGATACTGCATCACCATGGGCTTGTGATCTTTGCTGCTTTACAGCAGATCTCTGACTATCTGATGCATTTGGGAGAGGCCAGGGTAATGAATAACACTGGACAGTTGTCCTCAGGTCCAGTTCTGGTTTATCTTCTCCAGCATACTGACTTTTCTTTTGTGTGGGTCTCCAAAACACATGTACACCTCTCACACATAGTATCCATAACCCCCACAGCCCCATTTCTCAGCACAGCCCCCTTGTTATACTGGAGTTTACCTCCCCAGCTCATTCAACCTTAAATGTTGACGTGCACCAGTTGTTCTGCTGGTGCCTCATCCTGTTCCAGCATTAGCCTGGGAGTTGCTTTCACAGGCTTTGGGAAAGAGGTGTGAAGATAGGGTGGGCAGTGAGAAAGGACAAACAAATGTGGCAGAACAGGTCCAAAACACGGTCTAACATTGCAGGTCTTTGCAGGCTGTTAAGCTGCAGCTATCTCTAGACCATACCCCTCTTCAGAGCATCTACTGGGAAAATACTGCAAACCAGGTCCCAGCCGCTCTTCGTTATGCCAACTATTCCTGCAACCCACTCCAAATACAGATGTCTTTTTCCCTTATGATCGTTAATTTCCATACATCAACATAAATAATAATAAAGATCAAGGGGTGGGGGGGAAGTTTCTAGTCAGCTAAAATATAACGGGAGGGGGAATTAATATAAAGAGGAGGTTCCAAGGCATGAAGGCATCAGGCTGCCTGCTGGGAATGGAGGAAATAAACACGGCTACAGATGAAGATTTATAGGGAGATTTCTAAATGTGCTCGGCTGAAGCTGTTACAGAAAGAGGACGGATCCAGTCTCTTAAGCTAGGCTTTAAGCTGGATTCTCCCTGCCTTAACACTCTTTTATTTTGGCAATTATAACATTTGTGTTTATCCGCACTTCTCAAACTTCATGTAATCTGAAGAGTTTGCAGTATCACGTAGTATGGCTGACTCAGACGCTAGAAACAGCTTATGTAGTGAGATAATATAGAGAGATATTTAGCATTTTTGTCACATTCTTTCCAAAATGTCACATAAACAAATAATTTCTGTATTATTGTTGTTTCTACCAGGAGGAACTGATGCGATATCACTGTGCTCTACATCTTTTTTTGATTTTGCCATTTTTATATGGAATAGAGAGACCAGAACGGCAGGAGCCACATAATACCAAATGATGACTTAACACATATTTAAACCAGCCCTCCACTTTTCACACAGTAATAATATAGACTAATCGCTATTTCTAGTAGTAGCAGACAATGCTGATTAATACACAGTGAGCTCATACTCAATTGATTTTGGTTCCCTTTAACTGATGATAAACTCATGTGTAACTCGTCATTAAAAATTAGAGGCGTGCTGGACATTCAAAACATCACAATTTTGCCAATATTTGAGCATACGGCTGGGGCTACCTTGCCTTACGATCTGATGGAGAGGCACGCCATTTCTGCATAGCCTGCTCCGACTGCACAGAGAAGGTCGCTGCGGTTGGAGCCGTTAGGTAGATTGGAGGAGTTGAGCTCAATGGTGCACAAAGGACTCAACGAGTAGGATCACAGAATGAAGGAACTGATGCTTGGTGGAAGGGACTGGTCAAAAACTTTCCTTCCAACCAGTTTTCTTCAAATGGGAAATTGGTAATTCGGTGGCAAAAAAGTCGTTTTTTCTTGAAATTGTTGCTTTTAAAATAAAAACTATAAACTGGTTTTCTTTTGGCAGACAGGTGGAAAAAAATGGTTTCTAGATTCTCAGCAAAAATTCAAAATTCTGGAACAAAAGCTCCCAGTGTCTAATCAGCTCCCCATATGCCTGTCCCTCCTGGCTCCTGGAACAGCTCCACAGGAGGTCAAGCAGGACAGCTTAGGAAAGGTCATGTTTTGCAGATGCCCTCTTTCATCTGGATGTAAGATGCAAAGTCTGACAAGTTGTGCCGTTTAAACTCCCGTATCACTTTTTTTTTTTTTTTTTGCCATGTCACACTTACACCTCGGTCAAATGCTGCCTGCTTAAGTTATTAGCATTGTAAACTCTTATTATGTTCCGTGTGCACTTCATATGTCATTGGCCTCCAGCTGTTGGTGCTAGCGTAGGAGAAGGCGACTTGACCCAAGGTGGAGAGGAGGAGCGTTATGGGAGACCCTTGGAGTGAGACAGCCTGGGAAGCCGTCCAAGGGCACGCATGTGTAAAGAGTGGCTGTGAAAGGTAGGAGCTGCACGCAGAGCCATGCCCTATCACTCAGATTAGCAATTTCCTTATCGTTTCACACTTTTCTACAATATCAGCCGAGGCCGCAGTTGACGTGGTAGTATAAGCTAGCCATTAATGCATTAGCTGCTGTGTGATACCGGCACTTTCTGAGCGAAACCAGACAGCGCAGTGCATGAAGCGCTAACCGCCAGCCCAAGCAGTGCACCTCATGTTGATAATTCAAGGGAGGGACACATTTCGCTTTCGAAAAATCGTGCTGAGGACAGGCCATTTCTCCAAAGGGAAAGGAGTTTGGCCGCCTCAGTGGTAGCAGACTAACCAAGACTTTTTAATGTGGAAGAGATGTCCCTTTGATGCAGCTGGAAGTCATTACTGACTATGGAAAAGGAAATTTTGGAGGAGGGAATTTACATCGAAGAACCCGGAAAACACTGCTCCAAAGGGTACCTTGACAGACAGAAAATAAATGCATCCCGGGAGGTAATGAGAGAATTTGGGCGCAGCAGAAGAGCCAGAAGATGCTAAATGGATTTGGTCAAGGCATGGTGGCAAGTCTGTGTTCATAACAGAGGAAAAAAGGGGCAGAGGAGGGAAAGCAGATAAGGAAAAAGTAGGTAGGACAATAGTAAAGCAATACAGTGCCCTATCACTCCCAAGTTTCCCCTGAGAGGTGAGCTGGAGAAGTTGTTCTTTTCTGTTGCCATTAGCACTGTTGCACAGTTTTCAGGAGCAAAATGACTGCTGCAGATCTCCCTGGAGCTGGCCTCTTTGCGGTAGAGGATGGCCCTTTGTTTAGAGTTCAGCTGCTTGGCGAGATACTTCAGGGGATTTTCAGGAGCATGGTCAAGACTCTATGGGGAACGGAAGAGGGGAGCATTTCTGCCACTAGTCAGACACTATGACTTTGCAGCTGCGGAACCTATGGCAGATGGGGAAAGAGATGGGTCTTGTGTTTTTCCTAACACTAAATCAGACCCATAGGGTGACATGCTAAGGATGCTTTAGCACTAGCTTCTTTTCCTTCTCTTTCAGTTCGCCAAACTGTATGTTTCGGAGTATTTTTACAGCTTTGGTAGTAACAGCGTAGTCATAATGGAGTAACCAGGAGGCAGAAAGTGGCTATTATGGGGAAACTTTAAAATAATTTATTTTCAAAGAGAACAGAAAGCCAGTGAATGCATGCTGTGCGTCACACGAATTAAAGTAAAAGGTAAAAGGCTTGCACCTGAAAGACTCAGACAGCATTTCTCATATTGCTCATGTACACATACATATTATAGAATGGTTTATGTTGGAAGGGACCTCAAAGATCACCTAGTTCCAACCCTCCTGCCATGGGCAGGGACACCTCCAGGTTGTGAACCTTTGACCAGGCTGCTCAAAGCCCCATCCAGCCTGGCCTTGAACACTTCCAGGGATGGGGCATCCACAGCTTCCCTGGGCAACTTGTGCCGGTGCCTCACCACCCTCATAGTGAAAAATTTCTTCCCAATATCTAATATAAATCTCCCCTCTTCCCACTTGAAGCCATTACCCCTTGTGCTATCACTACATGCCATTGCAAACAGTCCCTCCCCGACTTTCTTATAGGCCCCCTTCACGTACCGGAAGGCCGCTATAAGGTCTCTTCGGAGCCTTCTCTTCTCCAGGCTGAACAACCCCAACTCTCTCAGCCTGTCCGCATAGCAGAGGTGCTCCAGCCCTCTGAGCATCCTCGTGGCCTTCCTCTAGACCCGCTCCAACAGGTCCATGTCCTTCCTGTGCTGAGGACTCCAAACCTGGACACAGAACTCCAGGTAGAGTCTCACCAGAGAAGAGCAGAGGGGCAGAACCACCTCCCTATGCCCAGGTATTTATATGAATGTGCATTTATGTAACACACATGCGTACATGCTTAAGCACATGGAATTCTTTTTTAGGAGTATTATTTATATGAAAAAAACATAATCACGCCGCCAGCATCCTCTAAACGAAATCTGTTCAAACTAGAGATAGATGAAGATCTGAAGTGCCCAAATGCCAGAACAACCTGGCAATGCCGCCGTCGCCTGCAACCCACACCGGCCCTTGCTTTGTCGGGGAGAGGCTGTCCCCAGCCTCCAGCAGAAGCTGAAGGAGGACTGCCGTGCTCCCAGGCCCCGGAGAGGGGGGACAGGGCAGCATCTGTGTTTTGCCCCCCCCACCCCCTTTCGTTGCTAATTGTGTGAGCTGCAGAGTTTTGAACCCAACTGAGCTGTGTTTCAGGTTACACAATGCAGCAGAATGGGATGCGATTGAAAAGGCTACAGATAAAATCAAATGCGAGGGAAGGATGAGAACACGGTCCTTTCTTCTAGCCATGACTATTTTGTTGTGACTGTTATCTAACCCTGTAATTAGGACGGCATTCAGAAAATGCGAACAAAGTTGGTATTCTTTTCATAACCCCCAAATCTTTGCATTGCTGCATGAAACTTTTGGCTTCAGCTTTTCCCTGTTCATTAACCATGCCAAAATTTTTAATCTAACACCACTGTTAAAGAGTGGCAGGCTTCCAGGGAAATATATCAGCCAGGCTTATTAATTTCATGCCAAGTGCTGGAGGCGTGAATGTAGAGAACGCTGTTTGACTTTGGATAATAGGAATCAGGCAGCTTAAAGGCAGGGGATAAAGATCAGGAGCCCTGTGTCTCAAGAGGAGGAGCAGGTGCAGGCTGCAAGCAAGGCCTTCAGGCCCAAAGGGGCAGCCAATGCTTAAAACAATCTGCGGCGCCTCTTTTTTTTTTTTTTTCTTTTCCTTCCTCCTCTTTTTTTTTTTTTTTTTTTTTTAATTTGGCATGTGCCTCTCACAGCTTAACAGACCGCTGCTCCACAAAGAGTGGTAAACAGAGAAAGGGAAATTAAAAAGGGAAGTCCCATGATAGACAAAAACAAATTAGGGCAAACAAATTACACAGAGTCAACAAATAAACAAGGGAACATCTGTGAATATATTTCTTGGATTTTCTGATTCTGAAAGCAACCTGAGAAACAGTGGAGGGATGTATAAAATTTAATCGGGGAGCCAAGACTCTCCTCCTCTCCCCCCGCCTCTCCTTCCCTGGGAAGGTTGAGTTGCAGCAGGGGATACCTGCGGCTTCGCTGGGGACCCCGCCGGCAGGGCACATCTCATATACCCTCCCTGCTCCCCATCCCAGTCCTGGTCCCGCTGTTCCCACTGATGCCAGCCCCGCAGGCTCCCCCGGGACCACTGGCGGTGGCCAAGGAACCCTCCGATGGCAGTGGGAGGGGACGAGGCTGCGGCCACACCAGGTCACGGGGGCTTCCCTTTCCCTGCTGCTCCCCCCGACGCTAAGGCTGGGTCTGGGTTGCACAGGGGAGTCAATATTTTGTCCTCCATCTCTTCGATATATCACTTGTTATATCCATATGTATATATTTATGTATACATTTAAATACAAATATAGATATAAGTCTATATATAGTACATACATACTTTTTTTTATACATAGATATATATAAAGATTCATAGGTACAGAGGCATAGACACTGATCCTAAAGATTTTGGGATTTCTCTTCTGGGAGGTATTGCTGGGATGCCTCAGGATCCGACATAATTTAATTACAAACCTGAAGTCGGGTAGAAATTCTCAGACAAGTTCTTCAGAAATGAACCTGGTCAATCAAAAAAGGCCCCCAAACAGCTGTATTTACTTTTTATGCATACACTATCAGAAAATGACATTTAGTTACTGTTGGCTGGGGGCATGCATAAAAAAGAAAATGGAGGACACTTGAATTTAGCAAATCGATTGTTTATTTTGGGTTCTAGAAATTTACATGTTTTGGTTTTGTTTTTTTTTTCTTTAGTAAAGTTCACAGGAAGGGTCTGAAATCAGAGAAATCCATGCAAGGGGCATTCATCTGAGAGTCCACCCGAAAGCACAAAACATGTATTTCATTTCTCTCCGGACCCTCACGTGGCTCTGAATAATTGTGTTTCCCCCCTCTTATATCTATTACACTAAAAGATGCTTTCAAAGGAAATTATTATGTTGACAAGCACGCAGAAGTGATATATTAGTAGTGTTCAAGTTTTCTATGCAGCCCTTAATTTACCCCCTGCATAACAAGCTTTGGTCATTGCATTGCATAATATTTTTCCCACGGGGCTGTGGCCTTATTCTGTACGTGGAAGGGGCAATACTTACTTAACAGGCAACTATTCAGCACTTTGTTTTTGACTTATTCTGTGTGTGGTCTCTGCCTGCTATTCAAGCTCGGCTCTGCAGGCAGAAGTTGTTCATTTTCTTGAGGTTTTGCTGCATTGTCCACCACTGGGGTTTTGCGGTGCTTCAGGAACCTTGTTTTGTTTTCATGGCTCTCCGGGCAGGGTGGTGATGGTGACAGCGCTGTTGTCTTACGTATGAGGAGCAGAGGCAAGGAAGAGTTGCAAACAGATTTATTTCAGGTGGGCAGTTGGAAATGCATGGGAGCTGGGCTTTATTTTCCCAAACTGCTTGTATTTACATGTAGGTGTATAGCTATAATGTAACGCACTGCTACTGCTGACACATCTTTTCTCACGAATCTCTCCCCACCACTCCGCTAGTTTCTGATCCCCCGCTCCTTGCTCTGTTTGGCCCAGCTTTTCTTTCAGCTCGTTTTCCCCTCTTGGTCTTGGCATATTGCTGCGTGGCTATTGCTCTAGCCTTATTTTCCTCCCTAACTCTTCGTCCCTCTTTGATTCCCTGACACCATTCCCCCTCTCCATGGTTTTCGATAGATGCAGCTTTTTCTCCTTTGTCCTTGAAGTATTATTACACATGGACATCACAGAAAGCACAGGAAAAACAAGTCTTATCTTGCTATAGGCCCCAGTTACAATGTCGAAGGAAGACCCTGTGTAGTCCCATGGTCCCATGCAGCATCATGCCCTAAATAGAGGAAATTCATCCAAAGGCAAGAGTCATTCCAGGCTAGTAGGTCATAGCAGCAGCTTTGGACATTGACAGCCGGATGGGTGGGTATCTCCCAATCATCAGTTTCACTTTCGATGTAACTAGCATCAATTAAAGAGGTCCAGCTTAGCAACCGCAAGTATCTCCGGTGAAAATGAAGAACTTTTCTATTTCTGGTAATTGTAGGCATGGAATTACACTTATATTAATTGATCAGCAGTCCTCTGGGCATTTGGAGGCATCCAAAACTGTCCTGACTATAACAACAAACGAAATAAATAAATTCAGGACTAGCCAGAAGCAGAAAGTAGAAAGCAGGGGGCATGGATAGAGGATAGTTCCTGCCTTACTACTTACTGCCTGACACTGGAACTTTCTCCATAGATTTGGACGCTTAGCTGCTCAACTTTCAAGAGCAATTTTTAAATGCAAAATCTGGGAGAGAAGTTAGAATTCAGCTTGCTCTGAGTAAAACGCATTTATCTGAAAGGAAAATCACATTTTTGAAATGCACTTTCTGCCTCACAGCTTTCATGTGGCTAGGTATGCAGATCAAACTGAGTAGGTGCTGGATAAACATGATCAGTAAAGGTTCATATCAGACCGATGCACACCAGACTGGTGGCTTCCAGTGTTATCCAGGCTGGTTATACCATGCAGAGAGAGGAAAGGAGACGAGGCAGTGAACACTGTTGCTTGCTTTCTCTGTGATCAGGCTGGCTTGGCCAGGTGCTGTAACAGAAATGCTGAAAAAGTTGAAGAAACTTTTCTTGAATAAGACTTGCTAAGGAAGGCAGCTGGAGGAGGAGGAGAAGTTACAAGGCAGTCTGTGCGTACCAGCATACTCTGGGTACTTATGTTTTCTCACACTCCAGAAAACAAGAATGAGAAGTTTCATTACGAAAAATAAGAGTCATACAGAAGCTTACTGTAGGCTTTCAACTGAAAGTTTTAAATGGCAGGGGTTCGTACTAAGAGTGCTAGTTATAAAGCGTGGCTAGGCTCCCTTAATTTTTCTTGTCATCTTTCCATCTGATCGAAGACAAACTTAGCCCAGAAGCTTAATGAGTTTCGCTGGTTGGCCTACCCAAGTCTAAATGGGGGACAGGAATCCAGGGTGAATTTGTCTTTGCAGAATTTTGTACTTTGCCCAATTGGTGTCTATTTCCTTGAGATCGTCACAAAATCCTGCCCCATCTCAGGGGAGTGTGGTGAGATGTCTAATGCCATCAAGCCACCCAGACAAGGCATGTTCCCAGTGCCTGGTGCATACTGGGACATTGATTAATGCAAACTGGCTGAGCGTTCATCCTCATGGATGGGCTTTGGGAAACGTGTGGGCTGGGCAATCCTTTGGTATGGAGAGCACATATCCGGTCTCCGCCAAGAAGGCTCTTCATCAAACAATGAAGACACATTTTGCAATTTCCATTTACTCCCAGTCACTGGAGGCAACTATAATGCCCATCTGTATCTCCTTATGTGGTTATGACAGTTTCCTCTTCAAAATAGGTCTTGTCCCATTCAACCATATATTGGTGGTTTACTAGTTATGGTTTTATTTAGCTAGACTTCATCAATGCAGAATATAAATTCCCTCTCCCGTCCGCTATAGGAAACACAATTCCTTTGCAAGGGCCACTACGGCTGTAATTTAGATGAACCATCACTGTAGCACTTGATAAGACAGAATTCTGCTTTTAATACCCATTTTCTGTTAACTTTGTTTGCAGCACCAGAATGTGTATGTACCTTCAAAATTCAGATCTGGGTCCTGCTTATTTTCTTCTGAGAACCACAGGGTTCTCCTGAGCAGGAGGTACTGTGTCTCTGCTACAACTTCAGGGGCCTGCCAGAGTCTGTAAGTACTGAGCACACATGTGCACCTGATTTCAGGAGATGTCTAACAACTATATGTTTCTGGCTTTCAAACAAAAGGGTTAATTGCACTAAACCCACATTTAAAGCGTATTACCTACCTTCTAAGACTAAAAAATTTGCCCATAACCAGCTAATCTGAAACTTCAGACCTTGAAATTTAAATGCTTTAGCGTTATCTGCATGACACTGGTTTCAGTATCTTTCTTTTCTCTCCACCCTCAAAAGTATTTTAACATATTTTGTTCAAATTTCATCTCTTTCCCTTAACTTCCGGGTAATTTAAGGAACTTCAAAAGTTAAATAACACCTGTTGCAAGCAAGCCCCTGATTTCCCAGGGAGGACTTTAACTTGAGTCACCTCGGGTCTTAAAAGTCTATCAAGCATTGTGGTGCCAGTTTACTCACAAGGAGCGTAAAGCCTCCAGCGGTACTAAGGGAGATGGCAAAAATTCATGAGTCTTTCTCTCTGGATACCTATGAAAACTCTCCTGCAAGCATACAGCAGTGTCCTGGGAGGCAGAAAAGTAATTTCGCACATCCCTCTGCTCCAAAATCTGCTTTTCCAACGCATAGCTGTGGAATGAATGCCACCTGCATTGGCTCGTGTCTCCTCATGGTCATACCTCAGCTGTCTACGTGACACTGATTAGCTCTCCGGCTTCTCTCGTCCTCTCTGGGCATCAGAGGTAGGAGGCTGTGGGAGGAAATGGAAGGATAGCAACAGAGATCCTGTGCATGAGGCCTTCAGGAGGGAGGTAAATCCCATTGCAGGAGAGGGACTCAGCCTTGGGATGGAGCCGGATGGCTGTCAGGATCCATTGGAGAGTTTCATGTTGTAGCTAGTGGCTTGTGGAGGACGTGAGGTTGGCTCACTGGGTGTAAAGGCAGCTGTAGCTCTGCACAGAGTTTTCATGACGCATTTTAAGAGGACTTCAGACTGAGGAACAGAGATGTTTTGTAGCAGATCATGGTTTGTTCCACGTCTTTCCTTTCTTGATCTTATTGCTGGTGCAGGATTTTTTTTTTTATGGCCATTTGCAAAAATTCTTATTTGATATTTATCATCCCATCCAATCAGTGGGATTTGATAAAAGTGTAAGTGCCACATATATGTATATATGCTATATAGGTAGGTAGATAGGCACGTATATCAGCTCCTGTATGTATACAATGGTTGCGATGGACTTGCACCTTTCTTGGTTATTCGAACGATGTGGGCTCACAAGCTCCTTAGGTTGCTATACAGCCAAAGGTTTTCCACACTTCCTTACCTCTCCATCAGCAAGGCTACTGGGGGAGTAAGGAGTTACTCTCAGTGAGGAAAGGGATTGGATCTGGCTCTTAGCCACTCTTGTTGACAGAAAACACCACTTCAAATGTTGGTCAGGAAGGGAGGCAAGGATTCGGTATTCTCTGAACAGCTTGGTCTAATGGTACTCCCTCATTCCTCTGCCTTCACCTTTCTTTTCAGCAACACACGCTCACGAGGAGTGTACTTATGAGTTCAGTGGAGTCTGTGTGTGTGTGGTGGTAGTAAACTTTGAGGATTTGCATGTCCTGTAAATAACTTTTCTGAAAACAGATCTTTCTTTGTTTAACCATGGTAGTGCTTGCTTACAGGACCGCAGCACTGACCTGAAACGTGGGAGGGCTGGAGGTGGCGTCTATCTCTCTGCATTGCGACGGGTAACTTAGCTTCTTGTCTTTTCACAATATAATGCAACCGAAACAGAACACTTGGTATTTTAGATACCTTGAAAGCATCAGAGCGCAGATGAGCCTTTGCTGGCATTCACAAATCCTGTTACTGGCAAATGCTGGTCAACCCAACATCATGTTTGGAAACCTTGAAGGCAGAAGGCCAATGAGAGGAGACTGCTACTTCCCAGCTCTGTAGTCAACCCACAGCTTGGAATTTCTCCATCTAACACATCTGCTGTTCAATTAAACAGGAGGCCAAATCCTCGGCAAGATCCACAAAAAGCAGAAACCTACTCCTTTAAAAAAATAAAAAAAGAGTGCCTTTTATGAGCTGCTTTCAGAAAGACTAGAAAGCATCTTGACAATTCATTAAAGAAGAATAAATCGTATCAGAAAGTGGCATTGATGGCAGTCCACCCGATTCCTAAGTGTTAAAAAAATAACTGCGACAAAAGATTATTCTTAAATTAAATAGGTGGGGAAAATGATTGTATAAGATGAAATGACACATAACTGGGGCTAATAAGGCCTGAATCGTTCTGGTTTGATTCATTAAGCCCCTGAACTGAATGTCAGTATGCTTTTTTTCTATACTTGGTGTTAAATTCCAGTATGAAGTATGGTCTTTTCAAGAAAGGTGTCTTACCTGGAAATTACTGTACAAATCTAGGCTGGGGGGCGGATGTTTTTGTGAATCAGACCCTGAGCTAAATATCAGACTTCGCTAAAATTTAAGCCGTATGGACAAAGACATTTTCTTTGATTCATAGTTTGATTAGTTTAAGAAGAAAGATTAAAGCAGGGATGAATGGCTGTGTTAATGAAAGCTGATAGGTCTTGGAATGGGCTCAGTTACAATGTTGATCTCAGTGTCTCAAAAATGTAATGTCATTATCCAGGATTAGAGATTATAATGGAGAAAAAGTTTCTTTGTGTACATAAATTTGTTCCCAAACTCTCTTGATTATTAGATTACACTAAACACTTCAACACGACTATGTATAACATAGTATGAGACAGAGAGATGAATAAAACAAACAAGCAAACATTCTTTGAATTAATTGGAATTTTTTTTTTCTCTTTCAGCCCATTCTCACCCCATAAAGTGTGGGCTGATTTCAAAGATTTTATCAGAACTGATTCTGGGCTGCAAGTAAAGGTTCGTAGGCTCCAGGTGATTTCTCTCTGCCTGCAAGCTTCATAACTTGAAACTATTTTCTTGATGTCTCCGACTGCTTCCACGGAACTACAAGGACAGAGGAACCTCAGTGACCATCTCGTGTGACCTCCCTAAGGACACAAGCCAGGCTCCCCTCAGGTCTCTACGCCCAGGCAGCTCCTACACCTTTAGAAACCTGCCCAGTCCTGAAATGAAAGCTTTGAGGGATCCACAAAAAGTCATCCTATGATTCTTTAGGTGTTAATAATGCTTCTTTTAAAACTCCTGTTTCCACTTTTTTCTCAAGCTTTGGCTTTTTACTCCTGGATGTCCTTTTCTGCTGAATCAAAAAGTCGTGCAGCATCAGACACCACTTCCTCACGAAGGTGCCTGCTTACAATAGTCAATCACTTCTTAGGTCTTTTTTCGGTTTAAGTAATATAACTAAGATTCTGGAGTCTTTTACTATGAGACAAATTTTCCGAACTTTTACTACAACTTGGGTTTTTTCCCAGTGTTTCTAATTTCCACTTGCCTGGAGCCTCCGCTTTCATGGCCCCCGTCTTCCTGGCTTTGCAGCTTCATGAGGCAGTGCTGCCAGGGACTTGGAAGCTCCAGGCAGGTGAACGGCTGAAAACCACTGATCTAACTATAATTGATTTTCTTTCGAGAGCAGCTAGGCAACACCCTAGTGGAAGAGAGAGGCAAAAATCCAGATGCGCTACGTACCTCATTCACTGCATATGTGTTCCAGCTGTGGAGGTGGGAACACAGAGCCTGCCAAACTGGCCAGGCCTGGTTCACAACTGGCATCGCTTTGAAAGCTCAAGCTGGCTTAAATAAAAAGCGGGGGGAAGCGTCTAGAGGTATTTCAGGTCTCTCATTGAGTTAGTCCTATGGAAGTTTCTTTAGATGCATCACTACTCAAGAGTTTAATACCCAAAGTGGAATTCTGCTGCATTTGAGGAAGTTTATTTTGTATTATGTTACATGTTCCTGCAAGGGTTATGCAACATGAGTGCCATTAAAACATCAAAGACAGAGTCATCTTCCTTTTGAGAATATTCCCATTCTGTTTCTTCTGTTCTTCTTCTTGCTTCAAGGATCACTACAGTTAAAAAATTAAAGTGTGGATCTTTTTTCATTACGGGAGAGTTTGTAAATTCCAGCTAGGTGTTTTTCAATTTGCATTTGTCATCCTTTAAGCTAATTTTCAGTGCTGCAAAACAACTTTAAATATTGTTTGAAGCCCTCCATTGAACTCTTCTTAACATGACTAACATAACCCTTCTGTAGTCTTTTACTTCAGTCTGACCAGTGTTTGTTACCATCACAGAAGGCCAAAAAAGGGAGAAGACTGTAACTTTGTTTCTGTGCACAAAAACATAATGAAATTCCTTAAATGATATGACTTGGAAATGTTTTCAACCCTCCAAAATTTTAGGTTATTTAAAAAAAAAAAATGAGTCCAACAAACAAAAGTTGGAAGAATTGAGATGAAAGAGGGAAAATGCACAAATTTCCCTGTCTTCCATACCTCTGCAGTGATTAAACAGAAAACCCTTTAGCAACCAAGTTACATTTTCACTTTAAAAAATCTTCAGCAAAATATAACCTTGCAGCTGTAAACATATGTCTGAATAATTATTCTGGCTTTATATCAAAAAACCCACCTCTGCCAGAGCAGACAGATTTTAATTTAGCATTCCCCCCAGAGCTCTGGAGGGCAAGGTGGATGATTGAGAGGGCAAGGTGACTTGGCTTCAAGGGCTATCTTTATTTGCATGAATGAGTAACCGTAAAGCACAGAAAATATCTTTAAGTAAATTCCGCCTGTCACTGACAGTGATCTAAATGGAATTATAGTTGCATGAAACTCTCTTTTGCTAATATATATATTTTTTTTTTCTGAGAAGCATCTCCCCCCACCCATTTTAAAATAATGCAAAAAAAAAGATGTGAGAACAAAACAAGCATTATCAAAGAGCAACCAAGGAACGTGATTAAATACAGCAAAAAACCTTTCAAACAAATGGAATTTTTCCTCTTCTAAACCATGCTGGATGGAAGGTGTTGCACCCACAAGCCTTCCATTTAAACCCCCAATAGCTACTGCAGAGCCTGTGGCAGACAAGTCTTCTCTGTAGTGGTCTGCTGGTGCAGCTCAGAGGCATCCCGCAGAGGCCCCATCCCAGGTGAGCACTTAATTAAGCCTATTTTTAAGACTGGCATTTTAAGTTGATGAGCTTTCTGTGCACAGGAATTAGAGCTGGGACTGTTCAGCCTGAATAAAAGACAGGATGTAAAGAAGGGAGAGTGTAGAGAAGCCAGGCTCTTTTCTGTGGTTCCCAGTGTCAGGACCAGGGGCAATGGACACAAACTGAAACACAGGAGGGTCCCTCTCAACATCAGGAAACGCTTTTTTTTACCGTGGGGTTGACTGAGCACTGGTGTGGGCTGCCTGGAAAGGTTGTGGAGTCTCCATACTTGGAGGTATTCAAAACGCAACTGGACATGGCCCTGCTTGAGCAAAGGGGCTGGACCAGGTGACCTCAGGTGAACCTTCCAACCTCAACCAGTCTGTTATTCTGTGAATATTCTGTGAATACTCTGTGAATACTCTAGTTAGGCAAGGAAAGGTAGGCAAGGTAGACAATGGAAATTAATATTTCTGGAAAAAAAAAGAATCTGTAAATCTGGCCTCCTGAAAGACAGAGTGCAGGAGAGTCCTCATTACAGGAAGCAAACCCAAGCAAACCCAAATCCTGTTGGCTCAAGTCCTGTGCTTGGACTACTGAACTACCCCCATGTCATACTTCCTAGGCTATAAGGCTGGCTGCGATATTTAAAAAAAGCCCAGACATTGAGCCACATTGTTCTGAAATAGGTTGCTATACCCTTCTGCCGCTTCTGTGAGTGGTTACGCTACTACAGCTCCATAGCCATTCCTGTAAGTTCTCTCTCAGCCAGAAAAATCCATGTGTAGCCAGTACAGTAGCGGCATCACACTGATTTATTGCTATTTGTTTATCACCTACTCCAATAGGCTTCCAGTTTTTCGGGGAGAAACACTTGCACTGGAAAGTTTTGCCAGTGAGCAGATCTCCAAGATGTGACGTCCTCTGATGCATGATTAATTTAGGATTGAGATCTTCCTCTCTCTCTCTAGGCATCATTTGCTGAGAACTTACTGAATAGTGTGCGACAGTTTGGCCGTTTTGGGTCTGCAAGTTGCAAAAAGGGAGGTTCTGCAATAATCCTGAAAATGACCAACACGTGGGAGCTAACGCAATCTGCCTCACTGCAGCTGAGGGGGAACGTCTATAGGACACCCGATGCAAAGACACCCTCACCTTGGCTTACTGCCTCCTCAGTGAAGTTTACTGGCTTCCTGCAATTGCTTTTGAAGGAGGCGGAAGAGCCTGGTGATTCAGGATGTTCTCCGAGCCCTTCCCAGCTTCTCCGGTGAAGCTGCCAAGCACAGTTTGACATCCACAGTGCCACCACTTTTCACAGGAAACGCGGAAGTCAGCTAGAAGGGCGGCAGGCCGGCAAGAGTGGAGAAACTACCCGGTATTTAGAGCCACATATGATTCTGATAATTATTAAAGGCCAATTCCCAGAAAAAATATGCATAGTTAGCATTTATCACCACATGGAATAGTAAGACTAGGATCTACATGTACAAATAGATACAAATAGCTGTAACCTTGTAGGTATTTTGCAGTGAGATTTGTTAGCCTGGTTGTCTTACTTTGACTGCTATAGGGTTTTTTTTTTTTGCACGACAGTTCCTAGCTTCTTTTTGTTTGGTCTGCTGTATTTAATAGCTCCCTAATTCCGCTAGATTAATAAAAGAAATATGTATTTAAAATCTAAAATAATTCATATTCAAAGCCACTGCATTTTCACAATTTTGCCGCGCTCTGTCACGGTTTAGGGTCATTTCAATGTTATTCTTCTCAGCTCTGTGAAATGTCACTCACAATGGGAGAACACTGGGGAATACTGCTAAGGACTTGTCTACATGGGGAAATTTACTGGCAGAATGATGCTGGTATAATATGAAAGTGGTATTTCATTGGCATTCACCATGTCACTACTGATCCGGGATATTTAAATGACATGGTAACTTTGAAAAATCTCTATTTGATTATGTTAAGGAAAGCAATTGCATTTTTCTTTTGTGTGCGCCTCTTAAAATAAAAATGATTTTTACAAGGTGTTTACTGAGTTAAGTGGAAGTGCAGCAAGCAAAGTTAATTATAAAAGATACAAGATTCTGAAAATATACTACCGGTAAGAGGAAGACCAGAAAAAGCATCAGTCCAGTCTTCAACGGTGAGGAAAATCTAACAAGGAGGAAGCTAAGAAGGGCAAAGTTTTTGGTATTTCCTTGTATTTCATGAAGGATTAAATCGTAGAATCATAAAATCATAGAATGGTTTGGGTTGGAAGGGACCTTAAAGATCATCTAGATCCAACCCCCCTGCCATGGGCAGGGACACCTCCCACTAGACCAGGCTGCTCAAAGCCCCATCCAGCCTGGCCTTGAACACTTCCAGGAATGGGGCACCCACAGCTTCCCTGGGCAACCCCTTCCAGTGCCTCACCACCCTGACAGTAAAGAATGAAACAGCTAAAACAATTAATACTAGTAACTAACACCTAAGGAGTCTGGCTAGAATTAGAAAGAAATGTATATGAAGAATGAGACATTTCGAATCAGCTGGACATGTCAGGCATGAATTTGGATAGCTTGGGAGCTGCTTGAAGGAGTTGAAGAATTAGCAGAGCTTTGGGAAGGGGGTGTGCAGCTTCAGAAGCATGGGTGATGGCGTCTCAGGGGTCTACCTTCTCTTAAAAAGAGAAGAGGAGGGGATGTTAAAAAGAGAAGGAAGGAATCAGACTCATTTTAACTTAATTCTTGGACATACATGCCAATGGATCATGACAAAATTTGTGATCATCTGGACAAAACAAAACAATGCAACAGTCAGTAATGGCTTCGTTAAGAATAAAATGCATCAAGCCAAGGTAACTGACTTATGAGCAACAAGCCTTATGGAAGGAAGAATGATATCATAGAATCATAGAATGGTTCGGGTTGGAAGGCACCTTAAAGATTATCTAGTTCCAACCCCGTGCCGTGGGCAGGGACACCTCCCACTAGACCAGGCTGCTCAAAGCCCCATCCAGCCTGGCCTTGAACACTTCCAGGGATGGGGCATCCACAGCTTCTCTGGGCAGCCTCTTCCAGTGCCTCACCACCCTCACAGAAAAGAATTTCTTCCTAATATCTAATCTAAATCTACCCTCTTTCAGTTTAAAACTGTTACCCCTCATCCTGTCACTACACTCCCTCAAAAAGAGTCCCTCCCCTTCTCTCCTGTAGGCCCCCTTTGAGTACTGGAAGACTGATGTAAAGTCTTGCTGGAGCCTTCTCTTCTCCAGGCTGAACAAGCCCAACTCTCTTGGGTGTCTTCACAGCAGAGGTGCTCCAGCCCTCTGAGCATATTCATGGCCTCCGCTGGGGCACAGAGGAGGGCATGTCCTCTATATGCCAGATAGATCTTGATTCCTAGTAGATTTTTATACTGTCTCACGTGATAGTCTTGTGAACAAATACGGAAAATGTGACCTATGGTCAGATGAAAACTGGCCAAAGAACATCAAGGAACCCTTCCCTGCCACACTGCAAGGCTGCACTGAATGCCCCTCCACTGTCGTTTGGACACTCTCAGGCAGATTTAAATACCAATCTGGGAAACACTTCAAGTGCGTCGGTGGGCAGGACTAGCATTCAGAATTATATTGAAAATCTGAGGAATTTTTCTGCAAAAAACGGGGTAGATTTTGATAAATGCAAGCTCCTACACTTCGGTAGCGTAACTGACTGCAGAAATGCAAGAAAGGGAATAGATGTCTAGGGAGCAGTTCGGCAGCAGAAAAGTTGGAGATTGGAATGACGAATGTACATCCACAGCATTACACAAGAATAATTAAAGCTATGTGTTAGACGTTAGTATGCAGATATTCAAATAGTATGGTGCTCGGCACTGGAGACCCGTGTTAAGTACCGTATATTCAAGAGAGAGGAGGGGCCAGGGAAGGGCGGCAGGGAACTGCCACCAGCAAATATGACCTTTGAAGGAAAAATATCAGGGTTAGCTTGGTTTCATCTGAAGAAGAAGAAGATGAAAAAAGTGAGGCCAGTTTTAACGTATGGTAAGCACAAAAGGAAAGTATTTAAGTGGTCTGGGTGTCCTTTGGAGATCAGATGAGAAGTCATGAGGATGTAGGCTACATACAGGGAAGAAGAATTTTCTGCCCACAAGAGCGGCTGAGCACTGGGACAGGGTCCGTGACAAGGAATCAGGGGTGGGCTCTGAGACCTCCAGAGCGATTTTCTTCCATTCACACTGTGATACATCAATGTGCTGAGGGTAATAAACCATCACTGCCTTGCCTGCTTTCTAATCATGTCAAAGTTCAATTTCTACATGAAACAGGAATTACCTCAAGTGTCTTTTGCAAATTTTGTCCACTTCCACTCTAAAAATGAAATCCCTGAATTTTATTTTTCTTTTGATTTTTATGCTCTACTCATTTGAGTAGCATGCCAAAACATGAATGGAGTCAAGTTGTAAAGTTTTAACAGAAATAATTAGTTTTTGCTACTTAGCTGGGGTTGAAAGTTCTTTTGCTAGATCAAACTGTCTTCTGTGTGTGTATTTTAATAAACTGGTTTGAAATCATTTTACTAATCCCCAAAATAGCTTAATTAAGTATTTCTAGGCTAACAGAAGAAAAATGGAAGTACCTGTTCTGAAGTCACACATCATGTTTATTGTATTAAGCTAGGCTCTTTAATTTGTGCTTTTATGTGACATTTTAAAATGTCAATTTGCGATTAAGATAATATAATAATTTAAATATGCATTCATGCTCTGACCATGTAAATTTGTAATACAGTAAGTAAATATTTGCATTGAAATGAAATTCAAATAAACACTAAGCAAAATTTTTACATTCTAAATTACATTCTTACACCAAAATACTAATTCTTTTTTTTTAAAGAAAATTTCACTGAACGGGCTGTGGTTTCACCTGCAGTTATTTGCAGTCAAAACAACCTTTTACTAAGCCATAAATTTTCTGACCATTTCTGCTTCTAGTCGAGATGAGTCATATGTATCAAGATTTAGCCTTTTGTACCTTTTAATAACAAAACCTGCATTTTAATCACAGCCTTTGTATTCTTGCATTGATTAACAGGATATATACTGTACTTAGTAAGCATTAAATGACTGTTTCCATTTATTTTGTAGCTTCCCGGAATAGCTGACGAACCCATTCGTACATACTGACTTTTTAACTTTTTTTTTATTTTAATGTTCATACTGATTAATAAACTTATTTTTAAAACACAGGCTGTTCACAGTTTCATAAAGGAAATGCTATATTAAATTAGGCTGTTTGTATATTTTTTCCATCTGAGTGTATACGTGTACGTATACATTTGCAAATACTCAGGAAAAAACACCTCTTTTTAGCACTTCTATCTGAAATAGCAAAAACTGAAGAAAAAGGGTTCTGCGGGGAGCAGAAGGTGGTCCCTGAACCCTGTAGTTAAATCTGAGTAGTATCCCAGTACCTTGTCTGTGGTGGAAAGAGCTTCCTGAAAAAGAAAAGATGTTCAGCATTCAGTAAGAATATATTTTCTTGCGGTACCAGGTCTTGCTGCTTGGGTTTGCCATGGAAATGAAGAGCTGAGATGGTGGTGGGATCTGATAGAGGGAGAGAAGGCGGCCTCCCTGGGTGCCTGGGAAAGCGCTGGGAAAAATACCTTTCTTCTTCGATCAGACGATCTGGGTGTCCCCACATCACCCGCCCTGAATGAGGAAGGGTAAAGCAGAGCCAGGAGCACCACTTCATTGCAGCCGGTTTCTGAATTAATTTACAAGGAAACCTGTCAATTGCTTGCAAGAAATGTTAGTGCGTTTAATACTAATTAATTCCACTAAGGACCTTTTCCAGGACTCCTTACACAGGCCACCTCCCTGCTGACTTGGTCTGCAGGCTCGAGACCAGGGTATGGACTGAGTAGCACTGGTTTTTCTGTGGTCTCTCAGTGAAATGTCAGTGAAGATTAATAAAACTATCACAAGTAAGAAGTTAAATCTGCAGTTAGGGTACCCAGAATAAATTGTTTCGAAATCAGAGCTGTCTGAGTAACTTCAAGAGGACTGGGCTTCTTAAACAGACAAAAAATATCCAATATTCTGCTACTTTTGCAGTTTAGGGCTCCGCTCAAAGGCATGGCAAACAATCCTTACCAGGAGACCTCTCAGGACCTCTGACTTTCTATTCCATTTAAGTCCTTCAGTGGAAACCCTTAGGACACACATTTTGCACTCTCTCAATCACTGGCTTCCAGGAACGACATTATGTAGACGATGCCCTGAACTATGTTAGCAGCAGTATGCAAAAATGATGTGATTCAGCTTGTTTGGGCGAGGAAAGATACTGCAAAGTTACTGAGCAGTGTCGTTATAGGGTGATAACCCGGTGGAATTGAAGCATTTAATCCATGAAGGATAATTAATAGCACCACTGGATACTGATTCTTGTTTTTCTCGTAGTTCCAGATGGATTATACTTTGAAGGGCAGCAGGCATTTAAACAATGTGGATTAGCATTACACATCACTAAAATCTAAGCCTTAGGTATGATGGACTGGGAAAAACCTCCTAAGTAAACTCCATCATTGTTGTTGCTCTTATTAATGCTGGGAGCTAGATCTGTGTTTAAACATCCCAAACTTTTAACATGAATTTTGACTTAAGCAACCACTTATATTCTCACCTTGTAGTCTGTCTTATATTTGGCCAATTCAAGGAAGTAATATAACACAGATCATATATGTATCATATGGTTTAACTTTTTTTATGACAAACACTGTACGTAAGTATTTGCAAAGCTTTTTCTGAAGGTTTAAACGATGAATGAAGAATAACAATTATTTCCCAGGGGTACTTTATTTTTTTTTTTTTAATTTTAAATAGGTTTCTAAAATAACCCCAGCTGGCCAAAATCACACTTTTTCTTTAAATGCTGTTCCATGTATCACAGAGGCAATTGCAGTGTTTCAGTGCTAAGAGTCGTCGTCCAGGAGAGAACTTCAAGATCTTGCAAGGGTGATGGACATCAAAGCCCTGCGAAGTCTGGAGGTGAGGTCTGTGACTTGATCTTCACTTTTTATAAGGTATCATGGTGGAATGATGGAACAATTCAGGTTGAAAGTGACCTCGGGAGGTCATTTAGTCCAGACCCCCGGAAAAAAACCCATGGAAAGATACGAGATAACAACCTGTATTAAAGGAAATGTAATAGTGAGGCCCTATGCCCCATACTTTGTTACCTATGATATCAGATTATTATCAGCAACCTGACTGAGGGGTTTTGGCAAGTGGGTGATTCACCACCGAGATCTCCAGGCTCATTGTAAATACTAATGGGGTGCTGAGCAGCCACTGTAACTTTTTAATTGCCAGTGCCACGAGTCAGATTGAGAGCTGCTTTTCAGGTGGCAAAAGACCCCTTTGAACTGCACAAATCCCCTGTGCACGGGTCACCCTTATGCTTCCTTTGAAAAGGCTCAAAACATCTATCATGCCAGCTTGGGGTCCTGGCGCTTTGCCTTGCTCCTTGCTCAGCATCTGTGTAGTGCCTGTGTTGGAGAAGCTGAAAAGCCTTTCCCAGCCCTGCCTTGTATTTCATTTGTATGCGCACAGACCACTTCACGGTCTTCTCCAGAGGTGGATGTTAGTATCTGGGAATGTGGAGATGGGATATTTTGTGATTTCTACCAGGTATCCCCCACTTATGCACCCAAAGACCACACTGCTCTCTTCTGCAACGCCACTGCTGTGAGAGCATCTGTAGAGGCAATCGTCTTCAGCAACTCTAAGTCCTTTTCCAAGCCCCCGTGGTCCCAGGCAGAGCCTGTTCTCCGATCCCCAACGCATTACCTGCATTACACGGCATTCAGCTGTCTTAAAAGGCATGTTGCTGGCTTGTGACCATCCAGCCTGTGACAGTAAGCTGCTCTCCTTGTTTGCCGCTCCACCAATCTTCGTCTTGTGGCTGAGTTTTACAAGATTTCATTTTACCATCTGGGTTGCTGATAAAAACTGAAATGGGCTCCTGCCTGCGAGCCCGCTCTTGTAGCAGTGACCCTCCTTCGTATTTCCCCGCAAACACGGGCCTTTAAGCCCTGTTATTAAGACCTGATACCTGCTCTGCTTGTCATGGGCTGTTTCTAAAGGAGTTCAAGGTGCAACTTTAAAGCAAAGGCAAAGCAAAGCTGTTTAGATTCTGAACCACAAATAGCAAGTAGCCCAAAGTTACAGAAACAAATATTTTTTAAGCTGCAGAACTGGAAATGTCTCACTGTTGTATTCACCTGTGCTCAGTGTTCTGCTTGGCTCCTTTTATGTCTGGTAGTATCGCTAAAGCTGTACAGTAAATTCCTTTTAATGATGGCTTGAAATGTTTGATATCTTCTAATGCTTTATGAGAAACACCCAGACCAGAATACAAGTCTTGGCAGGTTAAAAAAAAAAAAAAGAAAAGAAAAAGACAGAGCTTTTAAGTTCTTTTTTTTTTTTTTTTTTTCCCCCGATTGCTTTGGAAACATTTCTCTTAGAGATGTGCATTGTGGCTTTAAGGTTGTGAAACCACAACATCTAGCTTCAAGGGACTCTTGATGTTCACCAGAGCATCCTCATCACCGTCTAAGCCACTTCTTCTGGTCTCCCTGTAACGCCGAGGAGACAGGAATACAGAGCATTTTTGCTTCCATGGGAGGATATAAGCTTACTGGCTTTGGTGTCTGTGGTTCAAGAGTGCCTTGCAGGGACTGGTTAGGTTTCATCTGCCGGCGTGTATCCTGGGGGAGGCAGAGTACACCTCCCAGGCTCTCCTCACTGGTGGGACGGGAGTAATCTGATTTTCAACTGGGCATTAACTGTGGGATGAGTGAGACACTCCATGGAGAAACAGTCCGAGACTTGATGAAAATAAAACTGTAGATATTACAGAGCAGGTCCCCCTGCATGAGATGCAGGATCCCCCCGTCTGTAGCCTGCATCACCCAAGACAGCAACTCGTGGCAGGAATTAAGCGCCCATCCTTACGGCCTCTGCAGCCATCTTAACAGGGCATCTCCCAGTCTCTGTGTGCTCCTCCTCACAGCCAGCTCAGGGATGGCAGCAGGGCCCTCCGGTTACCCCAGCTGCGCGGCAGGGATGGAGCTGCTTGTGGGGCTGAGGGCTCTCCCCGTGCCCACATGCCGCAGGGTCCCATCCCAGCTCCTGCCACACTATGGGGGCCAGGAGGACCCATGGACTGAAGGGGTCCTGGCTTGTAGGCAGAGTGCTTTGTCCTGTTCTGGGTTAGAACCACGGTATTACTTAAATTCAGCGTTGCCCAGAAATGTAGCTTTCTTTAATGATTATTTCACTGGGTGAAACGTTTCCTTTTGTCCTTTACCATGTTATTTTGCTGCATTTTTTGGAGCATCCCTTCCCCTTTTGGAGCACACCTGCTGCTGAGGGTGGACTGAGCTTCCTTTGAAGCAACACTAAGGTGCTGGAGTGTGTCCAGAGAAGGGCAACGGAGCTGGTGAGGGGTCTGGAGCACAAGTCTTATGAGGAGTGGCTGAGGGAGCTGGGGTTGTTCAGCCTGGAGAAAGGGAGGCTGAGGGGAGATCTTACCACTCTCTACAACTGCCTGAAAGGAGGGTGTAGAGATGTGGGGGTCGGTCTCTTCTCCCAAGTAACAGGCAAGTAGGACAAGAGGAAACACCCTCAAGTTGCACCAGGGGAGGTATAGACTGGATATTCGGAAAAATTTTTACACTGAAAGGGTTATTAAGCATTGGAACAGGCTGCCCAGGGAAGTGGTTGAGGCACCATCCCTGGAGGTATTTAAAAGACGGGTAGACACAGTGCTTAGAGATACGATTTAGTGATGGTTTTTGTCAGAGTTAGGCTGATGGTTGGACTCGATGATCTGAAAGGTCCCTTCCAACCTGGGCAATTCTATGATTCTATGATTTTTTGCCCGACTCTTCTAGCTGCCCCCTGCACTCCCTGCGCTTGCTACCTGCACTCAAGAGCAAGCCATGTGCTCCTGTGCCCCTACAGCTACCCAAAAAATTGTGGACCCCTGGCTTTGGCTGAACAGGATCTGCTGTAGAGTAAGAAAGAACAAAACTCCTCAAAACCCAGCAGCTTTCCCCGGATTCCTGCTTGTCAGAGGAGGGATGGAGTCACGCGTGATGCTGGCGTGCTGGCTGGGAGGTGTGTGTTCTCCAGAGGAGCTGAACCCCGCGACTTTGCCCCGTGCAGAGGGATGTGTGTGCAGTCATCCTGTAAACCAAACAACATGTGCTCCGATAACGCAGAGCTAACGAGATTTATGGGGTTTCAGCGACGAGCTGTGTTTGGTCTAAAATGTAAATTCGGAAAACGGGGAGGGAAGAAATATATACATACATATATATATATATGTATGTACATACATATGTATTTTTTTTGGCTTGCACTCTTGCTTATCTCAAGCCAGTTAAAAAAAAAAAAAATAAAAAAAATCCCCAAGTTTCTATTGGACTTTGGATGAAGCAGAGACAGCATATTTTCCCTGTCTCTCCCGAAGCATCACACCCCACTTTGGGAACTTCATTTATATGCACATCATATGCAATCTGACTGACTCCTACTGTACCTTTGAACAGATCCAATCAGATACCCATATGCATGTAAATGAGGCTCCCAGAGCTGCGCTCTCCGCGCCGAGGAAGAGGAGTTAAAGAGCAGCCTCTTCTTGAAACTTGTTACGGTGACAATCTCATCCTGCAAAACACAATAAAGCCTTCCCCATCCCCCCCCGCCCCGCTCCCCAGCCCTTCGCTTTTCTCTCTGCCGCGCACGTCAGGAGAATGCCCTGTAACTCACTTTTCCAGGCTGAGGTAATTTATTTAAACATGGATTATTTGAAAAAAAAAGAAAAAAAATGGGAAGGGATACAGGGTTTGATTTTAATCCCTGCTAACACAGAGGAAAGAATGCTCGTGTCACAACTCAGTGAGTGTAAAAATTAAAAAAGGCTGAGACTATTGTTTGAAAACAGGCAAAATAATTAAAATTATTATGGAATAATCACATATCACACAACAACCTCCCACTCTTCTGAGCAACAATCCAAAACAGCTCCTCCAAAGCAGGCCCAGGGGCAGAGGTTCTGTATATCATTCAAAGACCATCTGTCATTCAATTCCTGTAGCCCCTTTCCACTATTCTAAGGGCAGGCTGAAATTTAGTCCTGGCATTTCTTTTTCCATTTGCTAACAAACAGCAGTGATGGCAGATAAATATGGCAAACAATAGGCGTTTGTAATGAACTGGAAAGGGATATGGATTTTTGGAACCAGCACCAAGAAGTTCCCGGTCCCGCGTGATGCTCTGGGGACCCCCAAAGCCTGGTTCTGCCATGTGGCTGCACAGACAGACATCTGCAGGCTGCGTTAGGCTTTCAAGAATTCAGCCAACCTGCTAAGGGGCTGATTTAAATAAGATCAAATTTTTTTCTTTTTTTTATTTAAAAAAAAAAAAAAAACAACACCAGAAAGACTGAAAGCTAATTCCATTCCAGGGTAGGATAAAGAAGGACACAAAAGGATCACAGATATACAGCACAAGCGGTGTGGAAAGCACCCTGTTCTAACAGTAATCTTTATTTTTATTCTCTGCTTTTCTTAACTCATTCAGCATTTCCTATTGATTCTCATAGGAAAAAGCAGCAATGGATCCCGCTTTCATGCCGCTCTATGGGAACTCATGCCTGTTAAATGCTGTTTAAGCCAATGCTCATTTTATCTTTATTTATTGTTTGGAGACTAAAAATGAAGTGTGATTGTGTGGAGCTGAAGCCGAACGACAGAATTACTGCTGCACACACCTCAAATCGATACCGTTTCTTTTCACAAATTAACTCTCTGGGAAGTACTCAGTTGCTGGGATTGGAGTAATGCTAAAATGCTGCTGGAGAGCAGGGAGGACACAGGGACATCGTGCCCAGCCCATGCCTGCTGGCTCTAGCCTCCCCTTACCTCTGTCCTACCTCTGAGGGGAGCCACCTGGGCAACAGGAATGCCTGGGGTGACCCAATCCCTCCTCAGGTGCAGCAAAAGGAGATGGAGGGAGAAATAAGGAAAGGAGGGAAGCTGGGCTGTTTGAGGTTCATGAGATGTGAGGACACCCTTCAGCACCCATCCTAGCAGCAAGGAGTCTTGGTTTTCCTGGGTTGGTTGGTTGGTTGGTTGGTTTGTGAGGAAGCCATGCAAAGGGCTGTGTGGCCCTTGTTTGAGGATGCAGACTCTGAAATTAAGGCCGGCCATAACACAAAGGGGTTTTGGACTTGTCTGGTTACCCAACGCACCATGTCTGGAAAAAGTCCACTTCTCCCTGAAGGGAGTTAGCAGGTAATCTGTAATACATCCCACTGAACTGGGACATGGTGGCCTGTGTCCCCATCATCTCGATGCTTGGCTGTAGCATCCCACCCTATCTAGGAATGAAATGGCACTCCTGTAAAAACATGAGCGGCACAAAGTGCCGTAGCCCACGGCACAGCTTCCCAGGGCACAGGCAAAGCTGGGGTGTGCTGGGTGGATGGGTGGAGGAGGAGAAGGCAGCACTCTGGCCAGTCTGACTGGTCTCCTGCACCACTGCCCACCCCCAGGATGGCAGCTGAGGAAAGGGGTGCCCAACCCAAGTCCCCAGCACTGTTGCCACCTACCACACCACAGAAAGGAAAGGCCAAGTGAGGACTTGGCTGTTAGCCGCTTCCACGGGTTGCCCTTTCTGCCTGTGCCTGGGCTGCTCCAGCCGTACCCATCTCCCAGTGAGCCCTCCAGCAGGGCTCAGCCACCAGCTCTGGCTCTGCCTTAAACCCAGACAGAAGTCAAGGGCCAGCCCCATCTGTCTGCCCTAGCTGGGGTGAATGAAAAAGGTGTGCAAATGCAGGAGTTTTTGCCCTTATTGCCTTTTTGCAATAATTTTCTTGTACATGTACAGCGCCATAAATGAGCCAAGCTTTCTTCTCACACTGGGAATGGTGAGCGTGACTCCTTTCATACTGCCTCTGTTTTCAGAAGTTGGGAAGTCTCAGATACAATTGGGAAGGGTAGAGGGAGGGCATATATTTACCCAGATACAATCTGGGTCCAGTATAAAACTAGACCAGAGTTTCCAGTTTTAATATAGACCCTACGCAAGCCTCTTAATAGCTCTCTTATGGCATCTCTAACTATAAAGTATGGATAATTCTTAACAACAGGTGTGCTATCAGGATTAATTAATTAATGTAATGTAATTAATGAGATCTTGAAAGCAAGGTGACATGAAATGCAAACTAGCACTACAGCAATCAGTCACTTTTTCCAGGTTGATTGTCTTTGCTAGAAATAAAATGCCCCTCTAGAAGAGCTCGTAGCTGCTTGTTTCGAAGTGGAAAATGATAAGCAGCATGTGTGAAACAATATGCTCTTAATACTGCACTTTGTTAAGAACTGATGACTTTGTTAGATGGCTTGCAGACAACTGAGAGAGGATCCTGACCTCCGGAACCCCCAGAGCTTTCTATATTGCTTTTTTAAAGCTTTTGCCCAAGCCAAGTAAAAGCAAAGACTCAATATTTGTCAGAGCTGAGACATAAGGGGGATACAACTGACTGGAAAAGAATTTTTTTAAAGCTGAATTTTACTGAATGTTTCACTTATCTATAGATGCCTTAGGAACTCTCTCTTAGACAAGTTAGACAGTGAGATCCTGAGAGAAGTCTTTTCTCCGAAGGATAAGAAGTTGTACTTCTGTCAGGAAGAAGAGCTATATGTTAGGGGAAAAGCTTTTGGCACCATAAAAAAAGGTCATGTTAGGCGTTTGGATTAGAAATCATGACTGGAGCCATGGAGACTGTTGAAGGCAAGACTTGGTGGGGCTCCAGATGAACCTATGCTCAACGTGGAGCAACATGGAGCAACGTGCCAGTGGCACTGTCAGACGGACTTTTAATCACTCCCCATACAGCAGGGTTTCCTAATTGCCATTTCACAAAAATGTCGAGGTGTGACTGTGTCTTCTCAGCAAAAGGAGGAGAGGCCACCCACAAAGGAAGAGGAGGACCGGTCCGTCACTGCAACTACCCACCAGTCAGTCCTGAGACCTGGCTGATTTTCAAGTCCAAAAATGCTTGTAGATACCTGGTTGTAGACAGCAGCGTATTTGGGTGTTTTGGTACCGGGCATGGTATAAGCAGACCAATAAACCAACTTGTTTTTCCTAATCTTTTACATTGCTTTAGGAGAATAACAATGAGTTATTGCTGCTTACCTATGCTAAATGAGCCAGAGATGAAACTTCAGGCTTCCTCCCCAGTCCCCTGGGCCATCTAGATACCTCATGATCATTTTCAAAGGGTATAATTTACATGAGATTTTTTTTCCTGCCTTGTGAGCCATAAATTTATAGGGAGCCCCTCTGAAAGACTTACTGCTTTTGTGAGGCCTCAGATGAAGTCAATCAAGCCAACTAGTATAAAAGCCAAACTCCCAATTAATTCTGTCCCTGAGGACCATGTTGTTTGCCGTTAGATTGCAAGGTCTATGGGGCACGGGCTATCTCTTTCCCAGGTGGAGCAGGCTTGCGTTGGATGGGGGCATTTTTCAGTCCACGGCTTGAGCGGCGTACGTGCCCTCTAAGGAGGTGAACATCGCTCTCGGTGGTGTGAGCGTGCCATGCAAGCCCTTCGCAAATGATAAATAAATAGCTGAGGGGTTTGCTTCCTTTTCTCCTCACTTGCTACCCTCGCTACTCGCTACATTCAATCATTTTTGGAAGCTGCATAATAAACAAAAGTTGTACATCTCAGTGTTCCCAGACCAGATTAGAGAGGATTAAGCATCAAGGGGTGGCAGCTGGTCAGTTTACTGCACATTTTTAATGTGGAAATGTTTCTAAATGAAAAAAATGAAAGGTGGGAGATGGTAGCAAACTCAGATTCTTGCATCTGCTCCCCGGAAAGCCGGCGCTTCTGTGAGGAGGGGGTGAAGGGCAGGGAGGAGGGAGGATGGGTCAGAGTCCCAGGGCCGGTGGAGGAAGGAGGCCAGGCTAAGGCATTCGCAGCAGAGCTAAAAGTGGAGTAGTTTGTGTCAGGAGGCCCTGGTGGATGCCAGGGCTGTCAAAATATTGGCTCTGGGTCCCATGCTTGCAGGCGGCAACACGGCAGTGGCAGGGCATCCTCGCTGCCAGGATGGGATGCTCAGCCTCCGAGCTCACCCGCTCCCCGACCTCTTGTTGGAGCCCGGCCACAAGAGTGTCAATTAGTGCTAATTGTGAGGGGTTTCGTTTGTCATGTGGCCACCTGTCCGCCAGGAGCCGGGCTGAGACCCCCCGGCAGACCCTAATGAGCAGCTGTCAGCCCCCAGCCACGCTCGCGCTCTCCTGCCCAGGGCTGCGTCTGAACATGCCTCAAGGTGAAGGCGTACGGACCCCGTTCCCGGGAAAAATCTGTGTCATCCCTGTCATGTCTTAAGTGTAACCTATATTTTAAGGGAATATAAACGCACCCTTTTTTTTTTTTTGGCTAATTAAATTACACCCACCTCTGTAATTCCAAGATGCGTATTAAAGAGTGTAATTAAATGAAAGCTCAAGTCACTAATTAGAACAATTCTTGAAGGGATACATTCTCCCAGTGACACCTGTGTAACCTCTATATGTGAACGGTACGCATCTTGGCATTGCAAAATATGCAGTAACCCTTGTGCAAGATTTTTGTATAACAAAAAAAAAAAAAAGGAATAAAATTTCTGAGGTCAATCTGATTTCACCGCCGTGCTCTTTGCTGAAAGGCCTCGTTTGACACTATATCTTCTAAACCATCCCAGCAGGGACACAGCCATTGATGTGTGGATTGAGGGTTAATGTCGGTGTGGGAAACCTTGATGTAAAATCCTACAGTGTGCCGAGGAGGACCGAGGGGATGGATTTAGCGCTGCAGCCCCAGGTATGGTAATTCCCAGCCCTCCTTCTCCGCCCCTCTTTCCTGTGAGGCTCTATGGCCTTTATGTCTCCTCCTGGTTCCGCAAACATCCTTTAAATTGTTTTAAAAAACAGTCCTATAATCAAAATGTCTCCGCATTAGTTTGTGTGTGTGTGCATGTATAAGCCAGGTTCCCTGATGCCCAGCGTAAAGCTCCTGTTTCAGAGAAGGGCTGCAGCAAGTGGCTGTGGCTCAGGGGCTGGCAGTAACATAGGGAGGTTTTCTATAATTGCTAACGTGGAGGGCATCCAAAACTCCTTAGTAGTGGTTCCCATGTTCTTCTTAAAACTCCTACGCCGTGGTTCCCAAGTTCTTCTTCACAGCCATTAAGTGTGAGAGGGAGCGCTGGTGGACACGACTCCTTTTGCCCTGCTTTCATCTTTCACGTTGCTTCTGGTGCACCTGGGGAGCTGAACGTACACGAAAGGGGAGGCAGGATCTGGTCTGTAGTTCCCTCATGAAATTTTAGGGCACGTCTGATAACGCTGTTCCAGAAATGAGAAGAAAATCTTTTAACAGTCAAATGAGGTAGAAATATCTGTGGATGAGGGTGGACCAGACGCAGACCCGACAGTCCCAGACACCAGGAATCGATCGCCTTGGCAGAGGTGGCGATGACACACTGTGAAATTCTGTTTGCAGACAGGGGATATTGGCTGCATTCGTTATGCGGGGCAGCCATCTCATTGGGACCACGTTCGGCGGCGGGGGGGCGGGGGGGGAAGCATCTCTCTGCCTTTGCTTTCTCCCAACAGCATGCCAAGAATAGCTCTGCAGGGACTGAGCAGGGGAAAGCTGATTACACCTTTTGATTGATGGCGTCTTACACGTTTAGAGAGATTTCATGCAGGAGCCTGATTTACTTGCACATCAGTTCTAGAAGCGGGACCAGAGCAAAGCCCTGGACTCAAACACCTCAAGCTTTTAGGAAATTCATAAAGGGATCTGAATTTTCACCTATAAAGTGCCTTGTACCAATTCTTCCTTTAACCGTGAATCTGCTCCCTGCTTCTATTTCTTGCTCCCTGAGGCCACCTTCTTAGCAAACTGTCTCCAGGGTAATTCAGGATGCCGAAGCCATTGATCACCGTGTAAATCTCACCAGGCTGAGGGTGCCCTGCCCCGTGCTGTGCGCGCTGCTTGGTCTGCGGCTGTGCCCTGCGCTTGGCACGGGGTTGCCCTGGACAGAGAAGCAAGCTTCACCCACGGATGGCCTCTCTTGGCTGCAGGAGCACACAGTGAACGTCAACGAGCGGGCTGGGGCTGCAATCATTTTCTGGATTTGTTATTTATAAAAGTTCCAATGCCCTTGTCTTTACTGTAAGATGCCAGGAGATGCCAAATGCCACAACATAGAGGCACTCTGTAACAGCAGAGAGCCCAGGACAGTCCTTAAAATAGGTGGACAGATGCATACAAACACACAAATTTACATGTAGAATTATAAATTTGAGTATGTGGATTAAAAATATTGGAGTGAAGACAGCTGCATCATTTACAGGTATGTTTTATATCTAATTATTGAAATTAACCCTCTTATACTTAATGATTACTGTAATGAGCTGACCAAAACGCTTTTTTTGTCCAGAGTGGGTGTGGAGCCAAGTATTGAAGTGGGTACACAAAATGATGCCTAAAAAGCAATGGTAAACAGTCATAAACCAAAAGGTTAAAACGGGCAGTGTTTGCGGTCTCAGCTATCACAGTTGCTACCTTCACCCAGCACAATAAATGCAAGCCTTAACAGTATTGATAGTAACACTTCTGCAGTGGTGTGTACGGCCGGACGCCACTGCTTTTACAACGTACTCCCCACACGAATACAATGCGGACAGATTGCAAAACCTTTATCTACGAATGCTGTAAGGCTGGTGAGATATCTTATCAACTCACCGTATATTTTCTGTCCTTTTACTGTGGTGGCTTTTTTCACTTTCCCCAAGCCAAACTTGTAAAAGCGTCAATCCCCCGCTGTCTTCCTTGTCCCAGCTATCTGCACTTTTTGGTGTTTGTTGGCACCTTGCTACTCTAAAATATGGGGGAAGAGACCATGCTTTTAAGTATACCTAGCCTTTTAGAAGCAAAAACTACTGGGATTTTTTTTAAAGAGAACAGTTTTATACCAGTTTTTCAAATGAAATTTATTGAATTTAGTGACCTACTTTTCTCCAAAGTTGCTGAGCATCCGCATTTGAAGCTGATGGAAACCGTGGTTGCTCAGAGACCTCAGATAAGCAGCCAAAATGTAACGTGGGCTGAAATTCTTCTAGTCTTATTATGGGGATGCTAACTTATTCCCAAATTCAAATCTCTGTGAGCTAAAGCGAAGCCTGAGAAAGAAACTGTTTGATTCAGTTTAGGTGAGAACTTGGACGGCTGGTAGAAAAGCTACCTCCAGTAAGATGGAAGATAATCAGAGCCTGGGTAAAGATTTCACTCTTCCGAGGTTACTGACAGCCCACTACTGAAAGAAAAATATGTAAAGGAAAATATGTCTAGAAATCCAAACCCTCCATCTACATTATTGCATCAGCAATACGGCCCTAACCCAAGTGGCTGGGAAGTCCAGGCATGGGCTGAGACACAGCTGCTCCAGGGGCTACAAAAGAGAGTTCCTGCCCTGGACTGTGACATACAGAAAAAGGTTCAGGAGACACATAGGTGCATATATACACAGGACTGCAGGAGCAGCAATACCAGTCATCAAGAAAAATGGTGCCAGGAAAGGTGAAGGAAATTGGGTTTTGTTGTGCTACTTTTGAAGTGGAGATGAAAGAATGAAAACAAAACCCTCTGTGCCAGACCATACGGAGTTGCCCTTTCACCTCCTGCACCAGCATCCTCAGAAACCAAGTAGATCTGGGAAGGACTGAGAGAGGATTACAGGTCATTTGTCTATTGATGTCATTTGTAGGACACCTAAGGACAATGCTGAGAAGGAACAAGGAGACAGCTATGGACAAAGACTTTGGGAAATTTGGACAGTGGGAGGAGCAGTAGGAGGATGGAGCAGGAAGACAAGACACCTAACTCAGGGGATATTGACCGTAGTCATAACAGTAGGGCACAGACTCTCTGAAACTCTTGGGAGGAAAGAAACAGGGATTGATTACATCAAAGGAGCTTGATAGATCAAAGGGGATGAGAATAAAGACGGGATCTTGGAAATGTAGCTGTTGCAAAAATACTTGAGGTGTGGGAGTAATTTATTGTGGCCAGCAGGTTGAGGGAGATGATTCTCCCTCTCTGCTCTGCCCTGCTCTGCTCTCATGAGACCCCACCTGGAGTACTATGTCCAGCTCTGGGGCCCTCAATGTAAGAAGGACATGGATCTGTTCAAGCAAGCCCAGAGGAGGGCCACAAAGATGATCCGAGGGCTGGAGCACCTCTCCTATGAAGACACCTGACAGAGCTGGGGTTGTTCAGCCTGGAGAAGAGAAGGCTCTGGGGAGACCTTATAGCAGCCTTCCAGTATCTGCTGGGGGCCTACAGGAAAGCTGGGGAGGGACTATTTACAAGGGCATGTAGTGATAGGACAAGGGGTAATGGCTTCAAACTGAAAGAGGGGAGATTTAGATTAGACATGAGGAAGAAATTCTTTACTGTGAGGGTGGTGAGACACTGGCACAGGTTGCCCAGGGAAGGTGTGGCTGCTTCATCCCTGGAAGTGTTCAAGGCCAGGCTGGATGGGGCTTTGAGCAGCCTGGTCTAGTGGGAGGTGTCCCTGCCCATGGCAGGGGGTTGGAACTAGATGATCTTTAAGGTGCCTTCCAACCCAAACCATTCTATGGTTCTATGATTGCACTCCTCTACACTGTAAAGTGCTCCTTTTCCAAATCCATGTGCTTTCACGTGACTTACATATCCTTTAGCTTCTCTTTTGTGAGCAAAATCTTGCACAGATAGATAGTTTTTTCAAGCAAGATGGGCCCAATTTCTCCCATGCCCACACTATGCAGATGTCACTGAAGTCAGTGAGAAGTGAAGGCATTTGTCTGAAGGCAGACTAGGGCTTCCAGCTCAGGAGTATGGAGGTCCTGTTTGGGCTTCTTTGTTTGAAAGCCGAGCTCAAGCAGCTCCCTTTTGTCTTCTCTTTTTCCATTTTTCCTTCCTTGGGTTCATGTACTGCTTTTGAAATGGAACTGTGGAAAATTTTTAAACACTTGATACGGCATCAAGGGAAGAATAGCTCTGTTGATGGAAAAAGCAGTGAGAAAAAAGAATTTATTTTTTTTTTCTGGACTGAAAATATCATAAAAGCCTAGCCCTGGTGCGTTGCACTGTTATTCAGCATGTTTTCTGCTGTGAGATGACAAGTGTGGGGTGGGGGATGAGGATGGAGTTTCAGCTAATTCCATGAAACTATGCTGATTATCTGAGGTGTCAGATGTATATGTGTCAAGGAGCATTTGAGTCTTCGCTTCTTGTCAGATCATTTTTTAAATCAGGGTGCCTGGGGCCCTTCTCATCAGCAAAAACAGGATATAAGCCTTTCCCCCTTGAAGATGATTATCAGTTTTAGAAGAAGTACATTTGTATACTTTCAGAAGTCTGCTTGAAATGTAACCAGGCAACTCATTTGGGGAAGGAGACAAATGTCAGCCCAAACTCAAGGCTGAACTGCAATGCAGGCTTTATAAATTCTGCCTTTGAAAGTAAAGACAGTGGGTCAGCTTTTGGGGCCAGGGAAGCTGGTACAAACTGGATTCACTGCTTACATTGACAGTACACAAAAGGTAGCAGATTTAACTCCGCTGCCTGGGAAAAACAGAAGTTAAAGTAATAGGTGGTCTATTTTAGCTGTTTCCTTGCAGGTTTCTGCGAGCTGCATTTTGGGTAGATTATACTTTCCTGTCTCTTGTATGTGTGACTTAGAGACTCTCTAGTTTCAGATGGACAAATTGTGGAGGACAAAAACTCCATGTGAATTTAAAGGTCCGATTCTCAACAGTGCCGAGGCCCTCGTATATACTTTTGATGCCCACATTAGGCACGGTTACAAGGACAGTGTTTCTTGCTGTGCCTGCTTTAAGACTCCTTTTGCAGATGGGCTTCTCCACCAGCTCAGACAGGTCTGAGACCCCTCTGCAAATCTGTGCAGAGGGTGGGAGTGCCTGTGCTGCCGTTTGGAAACTTTATGGAGTCATTTCCCACAGGTAAATAACAACGCTCGAGTCTGAGATGTTGCATGCAGGGGCTGGTGGCTCGTGCTATCCGCAAAGAGCGTTTTATCCTTGCTTCGATTCACCTGTGAATTTGCCCAAAGGTGACTCTTGAGAGTTCTTCTTTTACTTCTTAAAAAGCTTCTGCGTGATGAAGTAATATTTCAGACTCTTCTCCAGCTGCCTGGAGCCAATTTCTTCAAGTTAAAATCTAACCAGAAATAGGCGGCTTTGAAACACCGAGGCTGCAGCATCTCGTTACTAATGCCCTTATAGCAGGTGGCAGACAGCAGCCCGTTCGTCCGCTGTGCTTGGGTCCCCCCCCGACTCAGCCCACATGGGCTTGGGGGAGAGTGAGGCATTGCTCTGCTGCTGATAAACCAAGGCAGTGCCTTCAAACCTTGTCCCAGCGAGGGTACTGGGCACTGCTGCTGCTCTTAAAAACAGAGAGTCGTCACTTTGGTTGTGTCCCTTCTACCACCCTCCATCTGGAGGTGTTTGGTTGCAGTGGGGGCTTCTGTCACAGCCACTGCTGCTCCCCGTATCTTTGAGGAGGTCTGACCTCGGAGGAGGATGCCTTGGAAGGAGGAGGCAAATCTGCGCGGGAAGCCCCAAAGGCAGAACTGTTCCCCTGCCCTCTTAGGGGCCGTACTGCCCACGCGCTGCCCACGCATGGTTAGGAAGGAACAGAAGGGTAAAGGGTCTTCTCCTATGGTCTGGGTCCTCCCAGGCTGCAGAGGTTTGTCGTGGCTCGTTTTATACGGCAGCTGCTTTTCCTCTGACTCGTCTTGCCTCGTCAGTATGCCTTTGTATGGAAAACTGTCAGCTCTACTTTTAATGCTTTTCAGTACTGAAGATCACCCCCTATTCTAAGGTTTTTTGCTTGTTAGAGCAACTGCACGTTCTTACTTACATTTTCTCTCCCTCAAGGTCTCCTATTTACAGACAATCTGTCTCTGGAATGATTCAGGATGCTGAAGCGGTTGATCAGTGTATAAATCTTCACAGGCTTCACAGTTTACGCAGTAAACATGTATGAGTCTAAAACCGCATTGTCCTGGCACCACAGATTATTCCTTATTAAAAAATCAGTGTTTAGAAAACATTAGACCTTTTCATTGGGGAACTGGAGGAAAACACCAAAACTGGTTGTTCAAAATATGACGTTTTCTGAATTTATTGTTCGCGCCGCTTGCCACACTGATAGGCTCGGAGATGGATATCTTTTGTATCTCCCCGGAACAGGCACTAAACCAGGGATGAAATTTTGAAATTGTCCACAGCAACACAAGCCTCCAGGCTGCTCTGCGAGGGTGGAACCAGACCAGGAGCTCCACACCGCGGAGGGCCAGCAGCGATCACAGCCCGTCCTGAAGTGGCGGAGCAGGGAAGAACAAAAGGAGAGGGCTGTGTCTGGCAGGGGCCGTACGCATCCTCTGTTAAAATGAAGAGGTACTGAAATTGCTGACTTATTTTATGATGGTTATTGAAAGGACACCTAGACCTACCTTTGAATCTGTGGCGCAGAGGTAATAATCTCTTTTTACTCCAGGTGGCCACGGAAAAATAATCTCACTGAATAATTGGTCAAATAGAGAAAACTCAGATCCTGTGGTATGAGAGAAAACAACTATGGGAATGTTTCACATGGCCACATACCCCTTAGCACTGATTTCTTGCATTTAACTCTGCCAGGATCGTTCATAAAAATGTCCCTTTGTGACATCTCCGTTGGGTAATAAGCCCTGGGATGACTCCACAGTCTTTCTTTTAGAGGAGTGGGAGTAAAATCTCTGTCCACTAAAGGGAAAATACAATGATCAGCCGTGGGCAAAATCAACATGGATGACTTATGCTTTGTGTGCGTGCCCTAAGCACCATTTAAGTGGTGTAAATAATCTGTGCTGGTTCATTTGGCAGCAGGAAAGCAGAGGAAAATGCAACGTTAACCATTTACAAGAGCTAGCTGAACGCAGTTTATGCTGATGCGGAAAATAATATGACTGCTTTAAAGGCAGAATTTACCTGTTTAGTAAATGGAAGGTAGCAGTCTGTTTGGACTTCTCAAGTGAATTTCTTGAAATACAATCTACATATCTGTTATTGCTAACAACTTCAAATTGGTGCCGATCACTTAAGTGATCCATCAGGTGTTAAAAAGTGCAGATTTCCTCTTCAGACCCAAATGTTGTGCTATACGAATGCAGACGTCTCAGCTTTTATTAATTAAAAAAGAGAAAGGTAAAAGAAAAAAGGCCAATAGAGAGGGTTTTCAGATATCATACCTTTCAGGAAAGATGGAAAATAGGAATCTTAAAGACTAAAGAGAAGTTAAACAAAGGGGATCCAAAAATCCTTGTTTACAAAAATATTCCTCATTTTTTAATATCCGTCGTAATGGCAAAATTGGCATTTTTAAATATACATAATATTGGTAAAATTTGCATTCTTTAACTTCTACTATATTGGCAAAGCAGTTTTCCTGACTGCAGTTCAGAGGAGGAAACCCCACAGAACACCTTGGTACACGGAGGGTGGCACTGCAGCAGTGGGTGCCATCGTTTGAGTCCCCTGCACTGTCCCTCGTTGCAGCTGCTGGGCTGCCCTGTGGGAAACCTGGGCACCTTGGGGTACAGTGTGTCCCCCTGCCAGCCAGCACAGTGGGGTTCCTGCCCATGGGGACCAGGAAAGCGGGGACGGTGATGGAGAACAAGTGTATATCCCAGCTCCTCGGGTGCAGACCTGGAGAGCAAGGCATTCCCATGCCCAATGATGTTGATGAAGTCACATTGACATGATCTTCCAGCCCAATACTGTATGGTCATTTATTCCAATACAGCAGCTTTTTTATTTTGGATAAAACTTTATCTGTGCTGGCTGCCGTTACAAGAAAACGAGGAAAATGCCTTGCTAAGTGGAGGAGGAAGCAGAAGCGCAGAACATGAGTGAACCAGGTAGGAACATTGCAACAGCTCCCAAGTGAAATCCCACCTCCGCTGAAGTCGGTGCAAAAGTCTCAGTGGGACACTGGGGCTTGGATGTCCCTCGGTGCTTTCCCTTCACCTGTGGGAAAAGCCAACGTGGCAGCAGCATCGCTGGGCACCGTGCTGCTGCAGTGAATCATAGCATGAGCTGGTTCCGATACCCCTTCCGATACTGTAATATATTTATAATTTAAATTATAAGCTCTGGGGAACAAGTACTGTGTTTTTTCATACAGCATTCAATATGCTAATGTGTTCAATAAAGAACAGGTACATTCACAGAAATAAATGCCTCCTTGTTTCAGATATGTTTTGTCCTCAGGTTAGAGATACATTATCAATATGACTTTTTTTTTTGGCACAATGAATTGGTTTTATAGAGCAATAAAAACGCTACTGTGGACCCACTTCACACCAACACCTGAAACCCACATACGCGTTAGACATTGGTTCTGATTCATCTTCTTGGGTGTCTGCCCATCAGCCATTTTCTGTCTATCTGGTCAGCATTAGCGACTCAGTCCCTGCTTAGTTGTCTCCCAGACGCGATGAAGACACTGAGATGCAGAGGTGAGAAAAATCTCCACGGCAGTAAAGCAATGACGGAGAAACTTAACCTCCAAACTTCCGTCAGCCAGACCCACTCAGCCACAGCAAATATCGCAGGCAATTCTTGGTGAACCAGTACACAGACAAACTTAGAAAGCCTCCCGGAGAACGCAGCTCTTTCTTCTGGGAAATTACAGCTTCTTTATCTGCCCAGGGAATCAAGGGAGGTATGGAACGGAAAAATGTTCGTATGGCAATGTGATGGTTTGAGACAAGCAATGCTGCTGACCATAATGAAACGTCAGTGTTACATTTATACCTATAGGAATTTGTGTGTTTGCGTCTGTCGGGGGTGAGGGGCCAAGAGAGCGTGCGAAATGTAAAAACACAATTAATTTCAATAACTTCTACAGGTATGTGCCTAGGTGACATACATACTCTCAGACAACGAGGACTATGCTGCGGATTAGAACGATACGTAATTTCCTTGGCTTTTGCTCTGATTTTGCATTGTGCCCCCAGCCCCGGCAGCAGCACGTAGCTCCTCACCTTCCACAGAGCTCAGTCAGGCTCTGCCCCGTCTCTCCTCAGCACAGGCAGCCTCGCAGCAAAGGTGCTCATTTCCCACGTCATTCCACCTGTGGTTCTCGCTTTCTCTTTCCCCTGCATGACCACCCGCTACCAGCTCTTCTTGCCAGCTTCCTTCTCTTCTGTCCCTCTCGCAGCCCATGCTCCATCTCAAATTTCTCTCTCACCTCTCTATGGCTCTGCTTACATCAGCCAAAACCATCATCCCTCCTCAGTGGTGCGGAAGAACTGGTGCCCCTGTGCATCAGGTAGCCTCAAGCAGCTTTTCCTCCCACTTCTTCAAACCATTCCTCATTGGGAATAACTCACCACTGCTACCCTTCATCTACTCCTTTTGCACTAACCTACATGGACACTGGATGACCGAGCTGTCCATATGTGAAGTGGTCGTTTCACTTGTTCAGCAGGGAAGTCCTCCTTCTCCCTCACCAGTTCCCCACCAGTTATTCTCCAGTTTAAACTGCAAGCCTACCAGGGCAGGCAGCTTTGCCCCTGGAGTGTCTCTGGAGTACTACGGCACACCTCTCCGACCACTTAGAAATTACCAACGACGCTATTTGTCTGCACGCTTCTAGATGTTGCCCTAGCCCTGTAAAAATAGATGCTTCCCAAATATATGAAATTAAAGCAGCCTCACGGGAAAGAAAGCGCGGTGCACCCCAGGCGGGGAGCCCCCCCCGCTGACGCCCAATTTGTGCATTAGAAGGGGATAAGCGGGGAGATGCGGCGCGGAGCCACGCCGGTCTCCTGGTGCTTTTGTTGTTGTTGTCGCATCATGGTGGAGAATATCCAGACTTGCCGGTAAGTCAAGGAACAATCTCTTCCTATTACGCCAGCTCGAATACTGAACCGGCTTACAGTCACACATCTGCATGATCCTAACCTTCCCTCATTACAAACACAGTAGGCATCTCCTTGCACCACGCTAGCTTTGCATGGGGCCTATGTTTTTATCCAGCAAAATCACATGTTGTTACCTCCGGATGTACAGTGGAAACAGCATGAGTAATGGAACCTTTAATCCTCATTTTTCAAAATTAGATTATAGTTTTACCTTCCCTTTCTCTTAGTTTTTAAATCCCTCCCAACGCGGAGCATCGAAGACGCTGCTCTCCCTCTAATCGTATTCTCCGGCGGCTCCAGTCGTGGCTAGCTAGAAGGGGCTGCCTATGCAGATCCAGACCCCAGGAGACTGCCTGGATCACCTTCAGTCACCTTCCTTGTGTCCCTTGAAGAATTAGTTTAATCGGAACAGATAAAGTAAATGCCATATAACGTAAAATTAAATTAAAGCCTATATGCAACAACAAAGATAGTATTAAGACATATCCATCATGCCTCTCTATCTCTGCACTTGCAGATAAACAGAGAGATTTATAAGGCGGGAACTATTTCGGTGCTAAACCGCAGGCTGGCAATATTGAATTAAGCTGCACATATTTGTCAAAGGCTTTTCTGAAAGTTGTAAGGGCCGCACAGTGCGGTCTCTTCTGCCTCCTGCCACGCTCTGGAGTGAAACATTACGCAGCATAACACAGTGAGTGGATCCTGCCTTAAGGCACAGGGCAAAATCATTGTGTGATCTACTCAGCTGCCTCACGCCCCAGTTGCATAGTTTCCGTCGGCATGTATGCTCAGCGGTACTGCCGCCTGGTATTCTCGAGGATCGCTCAGTAAATTCCATTTAATTGTTGTAAAGTGATTATTCTGCAAAGTGCGGTCTGCTAGGAAGAATTAAATATGCTTGTACAATCATGGCAGCGTAGTTAAAGTTGCAATTAGCTACCATTATTAGGTCCCCTGTAACTCGGGGGAACTTCCTTTGGCCTGAAAATTGTGACATCTATGCTTATAGGAACAGAGAATACGGCTGAAAACTTTGAATACTCTGTGCCAAACTAGTGTTGAATTAAATGCAAACAAAAGCCACCTGATTGAAACACCTTCTCTAACAGGAATGTTAAGTTGTCATGCATTAATTATTGTTATTTAAACTGCAATACCTAAGCTGCAGTATGGATCTGCAGCAAAGACCTGCAGACCCCTTTATGCTAATCACTTTGCAAACACTGAATAAAATGATGGTCCTTGCCCTGAGCATCTTATTTCACAAATAAATGTAAGTATTTATAAGCTACAACAAATTTTTAGAGGAAGGTAAATACAGTATATGTCAAACAATCTGTCTCCCATATATATATATATATATATGTGATGTACATATGTATATGGTAGCACAGTGGGCTTTCTCTAAACTATTTTACCTCTGTCCTGTTCATCTCCTGGCACCTACAGCAGAATGTTCTGGTGCCACCTGCAAGGACCGTGTGGGTCAGCAGGCCCTGGGGTGGAAGTCAGGCCACCGAGCGGTGCCTTATGCATGCCCTGGGTGCGAATCCCTGGCCTCTCCGACCCATTTCCAACATAAACCAATGTGTCCAGAGACCAACCATTGCTTGCCAGTGTTGCACTGGGAAACCAAAACTACCGTCAGGTTGGAATGGCTTCTCCACCTGTGAAGGGCAATTTATGCCTGGCAGACGCTCTTAGCGCCGTACACCTCCCCATCCATTAACCCCGAGGAGAGCTGTGTCCCTCACGGCCACTTCACTGCGTCAGACCCTCCCTAGCAAAACGTGCTGACGTCTGATGTGTTTGAATTTCGCAAACTGCACCTTGTGTTCAAAGTCTGTGTTAGCGTGCCCGTGAGTCCTCCTGGGCATTTTGGGGTGTTTGAGTGCTTCGTGGTGGCTGCCAGAGCCAGTGGCTGCTGGCCAGGATCCCAGCCTGCCAGAGATTTTTCTCCTTTTTTTCCCCCTGTACACTCTTAGCCACCTCGTGAAATTTTCACTGCAGGCCCCCTTCCCATATCCCTGCCCTGCTTCAACTGCCTCCACAGAGCTTATCCCCTCCCAAAACAGATAGGGCAGCTAAGGTGGCCCCGTGGGCAGCAGGGACATGTTTTCCCTCCCCTGGGAGCACGACTGAACCATTGGGTCACAGCAAAACCCTGGAGCCTGCCTGCAGCCATGGGCTGCTCTGCATCCTCAGCCTCCCGAGCACCGAGGGCTGTAAAAAGCCTTTTTCTCTACGAGTTCATAGGTTTTCACCCAGGATCACCCAATGGATCCCTTCAGTGGGATTTGTAAACTGAGCTGTAATCAACTTAAAAAGCGAATGAAAAAAAAAAAAAAAGAAAAAGGAAACTTGCAGGGTTTGAATGAGGAGGCCTCGTGAAAGCAAATTGTATATTTAATTTGCTCTCTCAGACAATAAGAAGATCAAATGATTTAAACAGTTGATGTGTTGTGAAAACACATCCTGTCACAGCTGGGAGGTGGATGGAGTCCTAATCACTCATTTCCCCTCAGTGTCGTCCCCCCTCTCTGTTTGCTGTGATGCTGCTGAGTTTGGTGTTTACTGTGCTGGTAATTGGAAGATACTTCTCTCAATATATTTCAAGACAGATTTTTCAGACAAAAAGTCCTATTGTATTTTCAATAATAAATATGTGAGATAATGCCATCCTTGTACACTAGTTTTGTCTTTTGCATCGTCCCCTTGGTACATCATCAGTAAGTTTTGTTTACAGCTCCAATTTTTCACTCATACCCTGCTTTTCTCCCCCTTCCCTTTCTCTTTCCTCCCATTCTTTCTGCTTCTCACCATCTTTTCTTTACCCTTTGAATCCAGCATCCCGGGAAGTTCAGCGAGCGTGTCCTACTCGGTATTATTCATGCAGGTGTCTAACATGACTCTTTTAAACATGCCGCGAGGAATTGAGTTCACTCTTGGGCAAAGGTTTCTGAGGAAGGTGACTTTATTACTCTGGCGCGCTCTGCAGAATACAGATAAACTTCAGTGCTCCCCTCTAACCCTCTATTCCTCTTCCAGCACTCCCAGCACAGAGAGTTATCTTCATTAACAAGTTCAAATCACTACGTACTTGCAGCATCAGTGGTCAACGAGTGCACATGTTCCTCGGTCTGTGAGATGAGCTAAGTGGATAAGTTACTTTCCCTGGTCAAAAACATCCTCTTTCCTTAACGGAACAGCTTAATTATTCCTTCTTTCTCCTGGTCCTGGGGGACAGATTATTGAAGACAGATGGGCGCAGAAGTGTGCATACATTAGCGGGTGAGGCTGGATGCAGCCGTTCCGCGGATGCGGGGTCCGACAGCTGCCTGGTCGCATCCAGACACCCGGGAAATTGCCGGAGCCTACCCCATGTGTGCGGAGCGCTGGGGTCCCCGTGTCCTTCTGACGCCTTCAGCTGGGGGCCTGCGATGTTACGTACGTGTGCACACGAAATCCTGCGCAGCCTCATGGACTTGGCTGTCTGTGTTGCATCACGTGTTGCATCCGACCTGTGCAAATGTGCAAACAGACACGACTTTAAAAAGTCATCTGTTTGCATCAACTTCATGTTCTCCCTTCCCTATTGCTTTACCACAGCCTTTTAAAATTGATGTTACTGTCGTCTCTCTTGCTGCCACGATTTTCCCTCCTTCCTGCAAACCCTCTGAAGCCGCTTGTCTGGAAGGCGAGGTTGGCTGCTGGTGGCAGGGAAGCTGCCATCAGCCTCTGCAGAGCCCAGCCTAGGAGGAGAAACTTGAGGCTTCTTTCAGCTTTTGCAGGTGGGTTTTGGGCTGTGCTGAGTGAAGAACCATGAGACTAATGTTTCATGTTTAACGGGAAATCCAGAGCGACGATAGCTATAGACCGACCCCTGCTGCGACAAGCAGGATCTCTGCCATTCTGGTCCCAATGCTAATACGACATCTGTCCTTCAAGTTTGGCAGGTCATTAAGGTGGAGATTTTAAAACACTCAGATGACTTAGGAACAGAGATTATATTAGCTGTATGGTTTATGTTTCTTAGTCAGTTTGCCACTATTGAAAACTTGCCAAATTTTGCAAAACGCCTCCTTGGATGCCTCAGTTGAGCAACGGTGATAACAATCACCTGTGTGCAACTGGTACAGGGCTTGAGTGACGTGACTCACACGAATCATCCCCACACTGTGCTTGTGATTAGAGACAACCTCTTCAAAGGCTCCTAACTAACTTCAAATATTCATCTGCCTTGAGGGGAACTCAGCTATCCAAGCCTAATGGCTTGGTTGCTTATGCTGTAAGATTGTTTCTGTTCATCTCTGTACAAGTGAAACCGTACTTTGAAAGTGCAACTGTCGTACGTATAATTGGGATATTAAGCACATATTATGGATATGGGATATTAAGCCTTGGTGAGGGGGTCCCAAAATGGTTTTCCAGGTTGCATCTCA